>NW_026783431.1:313555-627110 GCF_949774975.1 Lagenorhynchus albirostris
CCGGCTCCCGACAGGCCAGTGAGCCCTGGAAGAATGCTTCGGGGAAAATTATGAGTTTGCTCTCTCTAAACCAGGGGCTTCCGGGGCCGCGGCGGCGGTCCGCACGACAGGCTCTAGAGCGAAAGGGAACCGCGGCGTGAGAACTCGCCTCCAGGTTAGGCCCTGAGTAGCCGTGCGGAAAGGGAGGCATGCAGCTGTTTCCATGAGTTCTCAGTCGCTTATGTGCTTTATTCTAAAGGAAGTACGCGTCCGGGGACTCCTAGGCCCCACGGGTGTGCATCGTTTTCCCTCCGAGGTCACTGAGTGCCTCCAGACACCTGTGGGCCGGTGGAGCAACGTCGAGGTCCATTGGTTGATGCCCCGGAGGACCTCTGTGCCTGCCGAGGGCTGGGCAGCAACACACTGCGCGTTCCTTGAGGAGCGCTACATCTCCAGAGCCCTCGAACGCCCTCGGGACAACACGGCTGGTGAGTGCGAAGTGCCCGGGAAGACTCTGTCAGGGCCCTTGTGTGAGCTGCCATGAGAGAACACTGTGCTTGGCACACTGCGAGGCCCGCCCTCGTACCTGAAGTCACTCTGCTCGAGGAGAAAGTCAGCATCTCAGCACGCTGTGTCGCTGCCGGCACACCCAGCATGAACCCATGCCTGGAAGTAAGGCCCTGATTCGCCGTGCAGAAGCGGAGGCGTGCTGCAGCTTCCAGGAGGCGGTGGCCTCTGCTCTGCATGCCTTTAACGGCAGCACAGCTTTCTGGACACCTGGGAGGCTATCCGGGGCACCCTGCTCCCGGCAGGAACCCTGAGTACCCCCAGCTGCACCTGGGTCTGCTAAGCAACATCCAGGCCCGTAGCCCTTCAGAGCCCCCTGTGTGCAGGCCGAGCGTAGGGAAACGCACTGCCCTCTCCTTTGGAGCAGCTTAGTTTCCTCCGCACTCGCACACGTTCGCGAACACCGTTCTGGCACGTCCCACGTGGCGCGGAGGTCTTACGCGGTGCCCTAAGCGGAGCTGCCCTCAGAGGAGCCCTCGTCTTCGCGTTCCATCCGGGACCTACTGACCGAAGTCACCGTGCCTCCTAGAGGACGGCGGCTTGGGTTCTTACTGCACTTTAAGTCCTGTTCCTTCTGTGGCACTGCAGGCAGCCCCAGGCCCAGAGGAGGAGCTCCGGCGTTCCTCGGTTGAGACAGTTCGCCGGATGCGGGACTCCCTACTTCGATAAGTTGATTCAGGGAAGGAAACGCAGGGTAACCGGTGTCTCTTGGGACTCGTTAGAAGCCACAGGGATGTACGCTGAGTGTGCCCATGAAAACGGGGGCCTGCTGGAACTAGCCCTGCTTTCCCATTTTGAGGGCTGCATTCATGCCTGCCTTGAAGCTACCTGACATTTCCGGCTCCCGACAGGCCAGTGAGCCCTGGAAGAATGCTTCGGGGAAAATTATGAGTTTGCTCTCTCTAAACCAGGGGCTTCCGGGGCCGCGGCGGCGGTCCGCACGACAGGCTCTAGAGCGAAAGGGAACCGCGGCGTGAGAACTCGCCTCCAGGTTAGGCCCTGAGTAGCCGTGCGGAAAGGGAGGCATGCAGCTGTTTCCATGAGTTCTCAGTCGCTTATTGCTTTATTCTAAAGGAAGTACGCATCCCGGGACTCCTATCCGGGGCTCCCTGCTCCCGGCAGGAACCCTGAGTACCCCCATTTGCACCTGGGTCTGCTAAGCAACATCCAGGCCCGTAGCCCTTCAGAGCCCCCTGTGTGCAGGCCGAGCGTAGGGAAACGCACTGCCCTCTCCTTTGGAGAAGCTTAGTTTCCTCCACACTCGCACACGTTCGCGAACACCGTTCTGGCACGTCCCACGTGGCGCGGAGGTCTTACGCGGTGCCCTAAGCGGAGCTGCCCTCAGAGGAGCCCTCGTCTTCGCGTTCCATCCGGGACCTCCTGACCGAAGTCACCGTGCCTCCTAGAGGACGGCGGCTTGGGTTCTTACTGCACTTTAAGTCCTGTTCCTTCTGTGGCACTGCAGGCAGCCCCAGGCCCAGAGGAGCAGCTCCGGCATTCCTCGGTTGAGACAGTTCGCCGGATGCGGGACTCCCTACTTCGATAAGTTGATTCAGGGAAGGAAACGCAGGGTAACCGGTGTCTCTTGGGACTCGTTAGAAGCCACAGGGATGTACGCTGAGTGTGCCCATGAAAACGGGGGCCTGCTGGAACTAGCCCTGCTTTCCCATTTTGAGGGCTGCATTCATGCCTGCCTTGAAGCTACCTGACATTCCCGGCTCCCGACAGGCCAGTGAGCCCTGGAAGAATGCTTCGGGGAAAATTATGAGTTTGCTCTCTCTAAACCAGGGGCTTCCGGGGCCGCGGCGGCGGTCCGCACGACAGGCTCTAGAGCGAAAGGGAACCGCGGCGTGAGAACTCGCCTCCAGGTTAGGCCCTGAGTAGCCGTGCGGAAAGGGAGGCATGCAGCTGTTTCCATGAGTTCTCAGTCGCTTATGTGCTTTATTCTAAAGGAAGTACGCGTCCGGGGACTCCTAGGCCCCACGGGTGTGCATCGTTTTCCCTCCGAGGTCACTGAGTGCCTCCAGACACCTGTGGGCCGGCGGAGCAACGTCGAGGTCCATTGGTTGATGCCCCGGAGGACCTCTGTGCCTGCCGAGGGCTGGGCAGCAACACACTGCGCGTTCCTTGAGGAGCGCTACATCTCCAGAGCCCTCGAACGCCCTCGGGACAACACGGCTGGTGAGTGCGAAGTGCCCGGGAAGACTCTGTCAGGGCCCTTGTGTGAGCTGCCATGAGAGAACACTGTGCTTGGCACACTGCGAGGCCCGCCCTCGTACCTGAAGTCACTCTGCTCGAGGAGAAAGTCAGCATCTCAGCACGCTGTGTCGCTGCCGGCACACCCAGCATGAACCCATGCCTGGAAGTAAGGCCCTGATTCGCCGTGCAGAAGCGGAGGCGTGCTGCAGCTTCCAGGAGGCGGTGGCCTCTGCTCTGCATGCCTTTAACGGCAGCACAGCTTTCTGGACACCTGGGAGGCTATCCGGGGCACCCTGCTCCCGGCAGGAACCCTGAGTACCCCCAGCTGCACCTGGGTCTGCTAAGCAACATCCAGGCCCGTAGCCCTTCAGAGCCCCCTGTGTGCAGGCCGAGCGTAGGGAAACGCACTGCCCTCTCCTTTGGAGCAGCTTAGTTTCCTCCGCACTCGCACACGTTCGTGAACACCGTTCTGGCACGTCCCACGTGGCGCGGAGGTCTTACGCGGTGCCCTAAGCGGAGCTGCCCTCAGAGGAGCCCTCGTCTTCGCGTTCCATCCGGGACCTCCTGACCGAAGTCACCGTGCCTCCTAGAGGACGGCGGCTTGGGTTCTTACTGCACTTTAAGTCCTGTTCCTTCTGTGGCACTGCAGGCAGCCCCAGGCCCAGAGGAGCAGCTCCGGCGTTCCTCGGTTGAGACAGTTCGCCGGATGCGGGACTCCCTACTTCGATAAGTTGATTCAGGGAAGGAAACGCAGGGTAACCGGTGTCTCTTGGGACTCGTTAGAAGCCACAGGGATGTACGCTGAGTGTGCCCATGAAAACGGGGGCCTGCTGGAACTAGCCCTGCTTTCCCATTTTGAGGGCTGCATTCATGCCTGCCTTGAAGCTACCTGACATTCCCGGCTCCTGACAGGCCAGTGAGCCCTGGAAGAATGCTTCGGGGAAAATTATGAGTTTGCTCTCTCTAAACCAGGGGCTTCCGGGGCCGCGGCGGCGGTCCGCACGACAGGCTCTAGAGCGAAAGGGAACCGGGGCGTGAGAACTCGCCTCCAGGTTAGGCCCTGAGTAGCCGTGCGGAAAGGGAGGCATGCAGCTGTTTCCATGAGTTCTCAGTCGCTTATGTGCTTTATTCTAAAGGAAGTACGCGTCCGGGGACTCCTAGGCCCCACGGGTGTGCATCCTTTTCCCTCCGAGGTCACTGAGTGCCTCCAGACACCTGTGGGCCGGCGGAGCAACGTCGAGGTCCATTGGTTGATGCCCCGGAGGACCTCTGTGCCTGCCGAGGGCTGGGCAGCAACACACTGCGCGTTCCTTGAGGAGCGCTACATCTCCAGAACCCTCGAACGCCCTCGGGACAACACGGCTGGTGAGTGCGAAGTGCCCGGGAAGACTCTGTCAGGGCCCTTGTGTGAGCTGCCATGAGAGAACACTGTGCTTGGCACACTGCGAGGCCCGCCCTCGTACCTGAAGTCACTCTGCTCGAGGAGAAAGTCAGCATCTCAGCACGCTGTGTCGCTGCCGGCACACCCAGCATGAACCCATGCCTGGAAGTAAGGCCCTGATTCGCCGTGCAGAAGCGGAGGCGTGCTGCAGCTTCCAGGAGGCGGTGGCCTCTGCTCTGCATGCCTTTTACGGCAGCACAGCTTTCTGGACACCTGGGAGGCTATCCGGGGCACCCTGCTCCCGGCAGGAACCCTGAGTACCCCCATTTGCACCTGGGTCTGCTAAGCAACATCCAGGCCCGTAGCCCTTCAGAGCCCCCTGTGTGCAGGCCGAGCGTAGGGAAACGCACTGCCCTCTCCTTTGGAGCAGCTTAGTTTCCTCCACACTCGCACACGTTCGCGAACACCGTTCTGGCACGTCCAACGTGGCGCGGAGGTCTTACGCGGTGCCCTAAGCGGAGCTGCCCTCAGAGGAGCCCTCGTCTTCGCGTTCCATCCGGGACCTACTGACCGAAGTCACCGTGCCTCCTAGAGGACGGCGGCTTGGGTTCTTACTGCACTTTAAGTCCTGTTCCTTCTGTGGCACTGCAGGCAGCCCCAGGCCCAGAGGAGCAGCTCCGGCGTTCCTCGGTTGAGACAGTTCGCCGGATGCGGGACTCCCTACTTCGATAAGTTGATTCAGGGAAGGAAACGCAGGGTAACCGGTGTCTCTTGGGACTCGTTAGAAGCCACAGGGATGTACGCTGAGTGTGCCCATGAAAACGGGGGCCTGCTGGAACTAGCCCTGCTTTCCCATTTTGAGGGCTGCATTCATGCCTGCCTTGAAGCTACCTGACATTCCCGGCTCCCGACAGGCCAGTGAGCCCTGGAAGAATGCTTCGGGGAAAATTATGAGTTTGCTCTCTCTAAACCAGGGGCTTCCGGGGCCGCGGCGGCGGTCCGCACGACAGGCTCTAGAGCGAAAGGGAACCGCGGCGTGAGAACTCGCCTCCAGGTTAGGCCCTGAGTAGCCGTGCGGAAAGGGAGGCATGCAGCTGTTTCCATGAGTTCTCAGTCGCTTATGTGCTTTATTCTAAAGGAAGTACACGTCCGGGGACTCCTAGGCCCCACGGGTGTGCATCCTTTTCCCTCCGAGGTCACTGAGTGCCTCCAGACACCTCTGGGCCGGTGGAGCAACGTCGAGGTCCATTGGTTGATGCCCCGGAGGACCTCTGTGCCTGCCGAGGGCTGGGCAGCAACACACTGCGCGTTCCTTGAGGAGCGCTACATCTCCAGAGCCCTCGAACGCCCTCGGGACAACACGGCTGGTGAGTGCGAAGTGCCCGGGAAGACTCTGTCAGGGCCCTTGTGTGAGCTGCCATGAGAGAACACTGTGCTTGGCACACTGCGAGGCCCGCCCTCGTACCTGAAGTCACTCTGCTCGAGGAGAAAGTCAGCATCTCAGCACGCTGTGTCGCTGCCGGCACACCCAGCATGAACCCATGCCTGGAAGTAAGGCCCTGATTCGCCGTGCAGAAGCGGAGGCGTGCTGCAGCTTCCAGGAGGCGGTGGCCTCTGCTCTGCATGCCTTTAACGGCAGCACAGCTTTCTGGACACCTGGGAGGCTATCCGGGGCACCCTGCTCCCGGCAGGAACCCTGAGTACCCCCAGCTGCACCTGGGTCTGCTAAGCAACATCCAGGCCCGTAGCCCTTCAGAGCCCCCTGTGTGCAGGCCGAGCGTAGGGAAACGCACTGCCCTCTCCTTTGGAGCAGCTTAGTTTCCTCCGCACTCGCACACGTTCGCGAACACCGTTCTGGCACGTCCAACGTGGCGCGGAAGTCTTACGCGGTGCCCTAAGCGGAGCTGCCCTCAGAGGAGCCCTCGTCTTCGCGTTCCATCCGGGACCTACTGACCGAAGTCACCGTGCCTCCTAGAGGACGGCGGCTTGGGTTCTTACTGCACTTTAAGTCCTGTTCCTTCTGTGGCACTGCAGGCAGCCCCAGGCCCAGAGGAGCAGCTCCGGCGTTCCTCGGTTGAGACAGTTCGCCGGATGCGGGACTCCCTACTTCGATAAGTTGATTCAGGGAAGGAAACGCAGGGTAACCGGTGTCTCTTGGGACTCGTTAGAAGCCACAGGGATGTACGCTGAGTGTGCCCATGAAAACGGGGGCCTGCTGGAACTAGCCCTGCTTTCCCATTTTGAGGGCTGCATTCATGCCTGCCTTGAAGCTACCTGACATTCCCGGCTCCCGACAGGCCAGTGAGCCCTGGAAGAATGCTTCGGGGAAAAGTAAGAGTTTGCTCTCTCTAAACCAGGGGCTTCCGGGGCCGCGGCGGCGGTCCGCACGACAGGCTCTAGAGCGAAAGGGAACCGCGGCGTGAGAACTCGCCTCCAGGTTAGGCCCTGAGTAGCCGTGCGGAAAGGGAGGCATGCAGCTGTTTCCATGAGTTCTCAGTCGCTTATGTGCTTTATTCTAAAGGAAGTACGCATCCCGGGACTCCTATCCGGGGCTCCCTGCTCCCGGCAGGAACCCTGAGTACCCCCATTTGCACCTGGGTCTGCTTAGCAACATCCAGGCCCATAGCCCTTCAGAGCACCCTGTGTGCAGGCCGAGCGTAGGGAAACGCACTGCCCTCTCCTTTGGAGCAGCTTAGTTTCCTCCACACTCGCACACGTTCGCGAACACCGTTCTGGCACGTCCCACGTGGCGCGAGGTCTTACGCGGTGCCCTAAGCGGAGCTGCCCTCAGAGGAGCCCTCGTCTTCGCGTTCCATCCGGGACCTCCTGACCGAAGTCACCGTGCCTCCTAGAGGACGGCGGCTTGGGTTCTTACTGCACTTTAAGTCCTGTTCCTTCTGTGGCACTGCAGGCAGCCCCAGGCCCAGAGGAGCAGCTCCGGCGTTCCTCGGTTGAGACAGTTCGCCGGATGCGGGACTCCCTACTTCGATAAGTTGATTCAGGGAAGGAAACGCAGGGTAACCGGTGTCTCTTGGGACTCGTTAGAAGCCACAGGGATGTACGCTGAGTGTGCCCATGAAAACGGGGGCCTGCTGGAACTAGCCCTGCTTTCCCATTTTGAGGGCTGCATTCATGTCTGCCTTGAAGCTACCTGACATTCCCGGCTCCCGACAGGCCAGTGAGCCCTGGAGGAATGCTACGGGGAAAATTATGAGTTTGCTCTCTCTAAACCAGGGGCTTCCGGGGCCGCGGCGGCGGTCTGCACGACAGGCTCTAGAGCGAAAGGGAACCGCGGCGTGAGAACTCGCCTCCAGGTTAGGCCCTGAGTAGCCGTGCGGAAAGGGAGGCATGCAGCTGTTTCCATGAGTTCTCAGTCGCTTATGTGCTTTATTCTAAAGGAAGTACGCGTCCGGGGACTGCTAGGCCCCACGGGTGTGCATCCTTTTCCCTCCGAGGTCACTGAGTGCCTCCAGACACCTGTGGGCCGGCGGAGCAACGTCGAGGTCCATTGGTTGATGCCCCGGAGGACCTCTGTGCCTGCCGAGGGCTGGGCAGCAACACACTGCGCGTTCCTTGAGGAGCGCTACATCTCCAGAGCCCTCGAACGCCCTCGGGACAACACGGCTGGTGAGTGCGAAGTGCCCGGGAAGACTCTGTCAGGGCCCTTGTGTGAGCTGCCATGAGAGAACACTGTGCTTGGCACTCTGCGAGGCCCGCCGTCGTACCTGAAGTCACTCTGCTCGAGGAGAAAGTCAGCATCTCAGCACGCTGTGTCGCTGCCGGCACACCCAGCATGAACCCATGTCTGGAAGTAAGGCCCTGATTCGCCGTGCAGAAGCGGAGGCGTGCTGCAGCTTCCAGGAGGCGGTGGCCTCTGCTCTGCATGCCTTTAACGGCAGCACAGCTTTCTGGACACCTGGGAGGCTATCCGGGGCACCCTGCTCCCGGCAGGAACCCTGAGTACCCCCAGGTGCACCTGGGTCTGCTAAGCAACATCCAGGCCCGTAGCCCTTCAGAGCCCCCTGTGTGCAGGCCGAGCGTAGGGAAACGCACTGCCCTCTCCTTTGGAGCAGCTTAGTTTCCTCCGCACTCGCACACGTTCGCGAACACCGTTCTGGCAGGTCCCACGTGGCGCGGAGGTCTTACGCGGTGCCCTAAGCGGAGCTGCCCTCAGAGGAGCCCTCGTCTTCGCGTTCCATCCGGGACCTCCTGAGCGAAGTCGCCGTGCCTCCTAGAGGACGGTGGCTTGGGTTCTTACTGCACTTTAAGTCCTGTTCCTTCTGTGGCACTGCAGGCAGCCCCAGGCCCAGAGGAGCAGCTCCGGCGTTCCTCGGTTGAGACAGTTCGCCGGATGCGGGACTCCCTACTTCGATAAGTTGATTCAGGGAAGGAAACGCAGGGTAACCGGTGTCTCTTGGGACTCGTTAGAAGCCACAGGGATGTACGCTGAGTGTGCCCATGAAAACGGGGGCCTGCTGGAACTAGCCCTGCTTTCCCATTTTGAGGGCTGCATTCATGCCTGCCTTGAAGCTACCTGACATTCCCGGCTCCCGACAGGCCAGTGAGCCCTGGAAGAATGCTTCGGGGAAAATTATGAGTTTGCTCTCTCTAAACCAGGGGCTTCCGGGGCCGCGGTGGCGGTCCGCACGACAGGCTCTAGAGCGAAAGGGAACCGCGGCGTGAGAACTCGCCTCCAGGTTAGGCCCTGAGTAGCCGTGCGGAAAGGGAGGCATGCAGCTGTTTCCATGAGTTCTCAGTCGCTTATGTGCTTTATTCTAAAGGAAGTACGCGTCCGGGGACTCCTAGGCCCCACGGGTGTGCATCCTTTTCCCTCCGAGGTCACTGAGTGCCTCCAGACACCTGTGGGCCGGCGGAGCAACGTCGAGGTCCATTGGTTGATCCCCCGGAGGACCTCTGTGCCTGCCGAGTGCTGGGCAGCAACACACTGCGTATTCCTTGAGGAGCGCTACATCTCCAGAGCCCTCGAACGCCCTCGGGACAACACGGCTGGTGAGTGCGAAGTGCCCGGGAAGACTCTGTCAGGGCCCTTGTGTGAGCTGCCATGAGAGAACACTGTGCTTGGCACACTGCGAGGCCCGCCGTCGTACCTGAAGTCACTCTGCTCGAGGAGAAAGTCAGCATCTCAGCACGCTGTGTCGCTGCCGGCACACCCAGCATGAACCCATGTCTGGAAGTAAGACCCTGATTCGCCGTGCAGAAGCGGAGGCGTGCTGCAGCTTCCAGGAGGCGGTGGCCTCTGCTCTGCATGCCTTTAACGGCAGCACAGCTTTCTGGACACCTGGGAGGCTATCCGGGGCACCCTGCTCCCGGCAGGATCCCTGAGTACCCCCATGTGAACGTGGGATGCTAAGCAACATCCAGGCCCGTAGACCTTCAGAGCCCCCTGTGTGCAGGCCGAACGTAGGGAAACGCACTGCCCTCTCCTTTGGAGCAGCTTAGTTTCCTCCGCACTTGCACACGTTCGCGAACACCGTTCTGGCACGTCCCACGTGGCGCGGAGGTCTTACGCGGTGCCCTAAGCGGAGCTGCCCTCAGAGGAGCCCTCGTCTTCGCGTTCCATCCGGGACCTCCTGACCGAAGTCACCGTGCCTCCTAGAGGAAGGCGGCTTGGGTTCTTACTGCACTTCAAGTCCTGTTCCTTCTGTGGCACTGCAGGCAGCCCCAGGCCCAGAGGAGCAGCTCCGGCGTTCCTCGGTTGAGACAGTTCGCCGGATGCGGGACTCCCTACTTCGATAAGTTGATTCAGGGAAGGAAACGCAGGGTAACCGGTGTCTCTTGGGACTCGTTAGAAGCCACAGGGATGTACGCTGAGTGTGCCCATGAAAACGGGGGCCTGCTGGAACTAGCCCTGCTTTCCCATTTTGAGGGCTGCATTCATGCCTGCCTTGAAGCTACCTGACATTCCCGGCTCCCGACAGGCCAGTGAGCCCTGGAAGAATGCTTCGGGGAAAATTATGAGTTTGCTCTCTCTAAACCAGGGGCTTCCAGGGCCGCGGCGGCAGTGCGCACGACAGGCTCTAGAGCGAAAGGGAACCGCGGCGTGAGAACTCGCCTCCAGGTTAGGCCCTGAGTAGCCGTGCGGAAAGGGAGGCATGCAGCTGTTTCCATGAGTTCTCAGTCGCTTATGTGCTTTATTCTAAAGGAAGTACGCGTCCGGGGACTCCTAGGCCCTACGGGTGTGCATCGTTTTCCCTCCGAGGTCACTGAGTGTCTCCAGACACCTGTGGGCCGGCGGAGCAATGTCGAGGTCCATTGGTTGATCCCCCGGAGGACCTCTGTGCCTGCCGAGTGCTGGGCAGCAACACACTGCACGTTCCTTGAGGAGCGCTACATCTCCAGAGCCCTCGAACGCCCTCGGGACAACACGGCTGGTGAGTGCGAAGTGCCCGGGAAGACTCTGTCAGGGCCCTTGTGTGAGCTGCCATGAGAGAACACTGTGCTTGGCACACTGCGAGGCCCGCCCTCGTACCTGAAGTCACTCTGCTCGAGGAGAAAGTCAGCATCTCAGCATGCTGTGTTTCTGCCGGCACACCCAGCATGAACCCATGTCTGGAAGTAAGGCCCTGATTCGCCGTGCAGAAGCGGAGGCGTGCTGCAGCTTCCAGGAGGCGGTGGCCTCTGCTCTGCATGCCTTTAACGGCAGCACAGCTTCCTGGACACCTGGGAGGCTATCCGGGGCACCCTGCTCCCGGCAGGAACCCTGAGTACCCCCAGCTGCACCTGGGTCTGCTAAGCAACATCCAGGCCCGTAGCCCTTCAGAGCCCCCTGTGTGCAGGCCGAGCGTAGGGAAACGCACTGCCCTCTCCTTTGGAGCAGCTTAGTTTCCTCCGCACACGCACACGTTCGCGATCACCGTTCTGGCACGTCCCACGTGGCGCGGAGGTCTTACGCGGTGCCCTAAGCGGAGCTGCCCTCAGAGGAGCCCTCGTCTTCGCGTTCCATCCAGGACCTCCTGACCGAAGTCACCGTGCCTCCAGGAGGACGGCGGCTTGGGTTCTTACTGCACTTAAGTCCTGTTCCTTCTGTGGCACTGCTGGCAGCCCCAGGCCCAGAGGAGCAGCTCCGGCGTTCCTCGGTTGAGACAGTTCGCCGGATGCGGGACTCCCTACTTCGATAAGTTGATTCAGGGAAGGAAACGCAGGGTAACCGGTGTCTCTTGGGACTCGTTAGAAGCCACAGGGATGTACGCTGAGTGTGCCCATGAAAACGGGGGCCTGCTGGAACTAGCCCTGCTTTCCCATTTTGAGGGCTGCATTCATGCCTGCGTTGAAGCTACCTGACATTCCCGGCTCCCGACAGGCCAGTGAGCCCTGGAAGAATGCTTCGGGGAAAATTATGAGTTTGCTCTCTCTAAACCAGGGTCTTCCGGGGCCGCGGCGGCGGTCCGCACGACAGGCTCTAGAGCGAAAGGGAACCGCGGCGTGAGAACTCGCCTCCAGGTTAGGCCCTGAGTAGCCGTGCGGAAAGGGAGGCATGCAGCTGTTTCCATGAGTTCTCAGTCGCTTATGTGCTTTATTCTAAAGGAAGTACGCATCCCGGGACTCCTATCCGGGGCTCCCTGCTCCCGGCAGGAACCCTGAGTACCCCCAGGTGCACCTGGGTCTGCTAAGCAACATCCAGGCCCGTAGCCCTTCAGAGCCCCCTGTGTGCAGGCCGAGTGTAGGGAAACGCACTGCCCTCTCCTTTGGAGCATCTTAGTTTCCTCCGCACTCGCACACGTTCGCGAACACCGTTCTGGCACGTCCCACGTGGCGCGGAGGTCTTACGCGGTGCCCTAAGCGGAGCTGCCCTCAGAGGAGCCCTCGTCTTCGCGTTCCATCCGGGACCTCCTGACCGAAGTCACCGTGCCTCCTAGAGGACGGCGGCTTGGGTTCTTACTGCACTTTAAGTCCTGTTCCTTCTGTGGCACTGCAGGCAGCCCCAGGCCCAGAGGAGGAGCTCCGGCGTTCCTCGGTTGAGACAGTTCGCCGGATGCGGGACTCCCTACTTCGATAAGTTGATTCAGGGAAGGAAACGCAGGGTAACCGGTGTCTCTTGGGACTCGTTAGAAGCCACAGGGATGTACGCTGAGTGTGCCCATGAAAACGGGGGCCTGCTGGAACTAGCCCTGCTTTCCCATTTTGAGGGCTGCATTCATGCCTGCCTTGAAGCTACCTGACATTCCCGGCTCCCGACAGGCCAGTGAGCCCTGGAAGAATGCTTCGGGGAAAATTATGAGTTTGCTCTCTCTAAACCAGGGGCTTCCGGGGCCGCGGCGGCGGTGCGCACGACAGGCTCTAGAGCGAAAGGGAACCGCGGCGTGAGAACTCGCCTCCAGGTTAGGCCCTGAGTAGCCGTGCGGAAAGGGAGGCATGCAGCTGTTTCCATGAGTTCTCAGTCGCTTATGTGCTTTATTCTAAAGGAAGTACGCGTCCGGGGACTCCTAGGCCCCACGGGTGTGCATCGTTTTCCCTCCGAGGTCACTGAGTGTCTCCAGACACCTGTGGGCCGGCGGAGCAATGTCGAGGTCCATTGGTTGATCCCCCGGAGGACCTCTGTGCCTGCCGAGTGCTGGGCAGCAACACACTGCACGTTCCTTGAGGAGCGCTACATCTCCAGAGCCCTCGAACGCCCTCGGGACAACACGGCTGGTGAGTGCGAAGTGCCCGGGAAGACTCTGTCAGGGCCCTTGTGTGAGCTGCCATGAGAGAACACTGTGCTTGGCACACTGCGAGGCCCGCCCTCGTACCTGAAGTCACTCTGCTCGAGGAGAAAGTCAGCATCTCAGCATGCTGTGTTTCTGCCGGCACACCCAGCATGAACCCATGTCTGGAAGTAAGGCCCTGATTCGCCGTGCAGAAGCGGAGGCGTGCTGCAGCTTCCAGGAGGCGGTGGCCTCTGCTCTGCATGCCTTTAACGGCAGCACAGCTTCCTGGACACCTGGGAGGCTATCCGGGGCACCCTGCTCCCGGCAGGAACCCTGAGTACCCCCAGCTGCACCTGGGTCTGCTAAGCAACATCCAGGCCCGTAGCCCTTCAGAGCCCCCTGTGTGCAGGCCGAGCGTAGGGAAACGCACTGCCCTCTCCTTTGGAGCAGCTTAGTTTCCTCCGCACACACACACGTTCGCGATCACCGTTCTGGCATGTCCCACGTGGCGCGGAGGTCTTACGCGGTGCCCTAAGCGGAGCTGCCCTCAGAGGAGCCCTCGTCTTCGCGTTCCATCCAGGACCTCCTGACCGAAGTCACCGTGCCTCCAGGAGGACGGCGGCTTGGGTTCTTACTGCACTTAAGTCCTGTTCCTTCTGTGGCACTGCTGGCAGCCCCAGGCCCAGAGGAGCACCTCCGGCGTTCCTCGGTTGAGACAGTTCGCCGGATGCGGGACTCCCTACTTCGATAAGTTGATTCAGGGAAGGAAACGCAGGGTAATCGGTGTCTCTTGGGACTCGTTAGAAGCCACAGGGATGTACGCTGAGTGTGCCCATGAAAACGGGGGCCTGCTGGAACTAGCCCTGCTTTCCCATTTTGAGGGCTGCATTCATGCCTGCCTTGAAGCTACCTGACATTCCCGACTCCCGACAGGCCAGTGAGCCCTGGAAGAATGCTTCGGGGAAAATTATGAGTTTGCTCTCTCTAAACCAGGGGCTTCCGGGGCCGCGGCGGCGGTCCGCACGACAGGCTCTAGAGCGAAAGGGAACCGCGGCGTGAGAACTCGCCTCCAGGTTAGGCCCTGAGTAGCCGTGCGGAAAGGGAGGCATGCAGCTGTTTCCATGAGTTCTCAGTCGCTTATGTGCTTTATTCTAAAGGAAGTACGCATCCCGGGACTCCTATCCGGGGCTCCCTGCTCCCGGCAGGAACCCTGAGTACCCCCAGGTGCACCTGGGTCTGCTAAGCAACATCCAGGCCCGTAGCCCTTCAGAGCCCCCTGTGTGCAGGCCGAGTGTAGGGAAACGCACTGCCCTCTCCTTTGGAGCATCTTAGTTTCCTCCGCACTCGCACACGTTCGCGAACACCGTTCTGGCACGTCCCACGTGGCGCGGAGGTCTTACGCGGTGCCCTAAGCGGAGCTGCCCTCAGAGGAGCCCTCGTCTTCGCGTTCCATCCAGGACCTCCTGACCGAAGACACCGTGCCTCCTAGAGGACGGCGGCTTGGGTTCTTACTGCACTTTAAGTCCTGTTCCTTCTGTGGCACTGCAGGCAGCCCCAGGCCCAGAGGAGCAGCTCCGGCGTTCCTCGGTTGAGACAGTTCGCCGGATGCGGGACTCCCTACTTCGATAAGTTGATTCAGGGAAGGAAACGCAGGGTAACCGGTGTCTCTTGGGACTCGTTAGAAGCCACAGGGATGTACGCTGAGTGTGCCCATGAAAACGGGGGCCTGCTGGAACTAGCCCTGCTTTCCCATTTTGAGGGCTGCATTCATGCCTGCCTTGAAGCTACCTGACATTTCCGGCTCCCGACAGGCCAGTGAGCCCTGGAAGAATGCTTCGGGGAAAATTATGAGTTTGCTCTCTCTAAACCAGGGGCTTCTGGGGCCGCGGCGGCGGTGCGCACGACAGGCTCTAGAGCGAAAGGGAACTGTGGCGTGAGAACTCGCCTCCAGGTTAGGCCCTGAGTAGCCGTGCGGAAAGGGAGGCATGCAGCTGTTTCCATGAGTTCTCAGTCGCTTATGTGCTTTATTCTAAAGGAAGTACGCGTCCGGGGACTCCTAGGCCCCACGGGTGTGCATCGTTTTCCCTCCGAGGTCACTGAGTGCCTCCAGACACCTGTGGGCCAGCGGAGCAACGTCGAGGTCCATTGGTTGATGCCCCGGAGGACCTCTGTGCCTGCCGAGTGCTGGGCAGCAACACACTGCGCGTTCCTTGAGGAGCGCTACATCTCCAGAGCCCTCGAACGCCCTCGGGACAACACGGCTGATGAGTGCGAAGTGCCCGGGAAGACTCTGTCAGGGCCCTTGTGTGAGCTGCCATGAGAGAACACTGTGCTTGGCACACTGCGAAGCCCGCCCTCGTATCTGAAGTCACTCTGCTCGAGGAGAAAGTCAGCATCTCAGCACGCTGTGTCGCTGCCGGCACACCCAGCATGAACCCATGCCTGGAAGTAAGGCCCTGATTCGCCGTGCAGAAGCGGAGGCGTGCTGCAGCTTCCAGGAGGCGGTGGCCTCTGCTCTGCATGCCTTTAACGGCAGCACAGCTTTCTGGACACCTGGGAGGCTATCCGGGGCACCCTGCTCCCGGCAGGAACCCTGAGTACCCCCAGCTGCACCTGGGTCTGCTAAGCAACATCCAGGCCCGTAGCCCTTCAGAGCCCCCTGTGTGCAGGCCGAGCGTAGGGAAACGCACTGCCCTCTCCTTTGGAGCAGCTTAGTTTCCTCCGCACTCGCACACGTTCGCGAACACCGTTCTGGCACGTCCCACGTGGCGCGGAGGTCTTACGCGGTGCCCTAAGCGGAGCTGCCCTCAGAGGAGCCCTCGTCTTCGCGTTCCATCCGGGACCTCCTGACCGAAGTCACCGTGCCTCCTAGAGGACGGCGGCTTGGGTTCTTACTGCACTTTAAGTCCTGTTCCTTCTGTGGCACTGCAGGCAGCCCCAGGCCCAGAGGAGCAGCTCCGGCGTTCCTCGGTTGAGACAGTTCGCCGGATGCGGGACTCCCTACTTCGATAAGTTGATTCAGGGAAGGAAACGCAGGGTAACCGGTGTCTCTTGGGACTCGTTAGAAGCCACAGGGATGTACGCTGAGTGTGCCCATGAAAACGGGGGCCTGCTGGAACTAGCCCTGCTTTCCCATTTTGAGGGCTGCATTCATGCCTGCCTTGAAGCTACCTGACATTCCCGGCTCCCGACAGGCCAGTGAGCCCTGGAAGAATGCTTCGGGGAAAATTATGAGTTTGCTCTCTCTAAACCAGGGGCTTCCGGGGCCGCGGCGGCGGTCCGCACGACAGGCTCTAGAGCGAAAGGGAACCGGGGCGTGAGAACTCGCCTCCAGGTTAGGCCCTGAGTAGCCGTGCGGAAAGGGAGGCATGCAGCTGTTTCCATGAGTTCTCAGTCGCTTATGTGCTTTATTCTAAAGGAAGTACGCGTCCGGGGACTCCTAGGCCCCACGGGTGTGCATCCTTTTCCCTCCGAGGTCACTGAGTGCCTCCAGACACCTGTGGGCCGGCGGAGCAACGTCGAGGTCCATTGGTTGATGCCCCGGAGGACCTCTGTGCCTGCCGAGGGCTGGGCAGCAACACACTGCGCGTTCCTTGAGGAGCGCTACATCTCCAGAGCCCTCGAACGCCCGCGGGACAACACGGCGGGTGAGTGCGAAGTGCCCAGGAAGACTCTGTCAGGGCCCTTGTGTGAGCTGCCATGAGAGAACACTGTGCTTGGCACTCTGCGAGGCCCGCCCTCGTACCTGAAGTCACTCTGCTCGAGGAGAAAGTCAGCATCTCAGCACGCTGTGTCGCTGCCGGCACACCCAGCATGAACCCATGCCTGGAAGTAAGGCCCTGATTCGCCGTGCAGAAGCGGAGGCGTGCTGCAGCTTCCAGGAGGCGGTGGCCTCTGCTCTGCATGCCTTTAACGGCAGCACAGCTTTCTGGACACCTGGGAGGCTATCCGGGGCACCCTGCTCCCGGCAGGAACCCTGAGTACCCCCAGCTGCACCTGGGTCTGCTAAGCAACATCCAGGCCCGTAGCCCTTCAGAGCCCCCTGTGTGCATGCCGAGCGTAGGGAAACGCACTGCCCTCTCCTTTGGAGCAGCTTAGTTTCCTCCACACTCGCACACGTTCGCGAACACCGTTCTGGCACGTCCCACGTGGCGCGGAAGTCTTACGCGGTGCCCTAAGCGGAGCTGCCCTCAGAGGAGCCCTCGTCTTCGCGTTCCATCCAAGACCTCCTGACCGAAGTCACCGTGCCTCCTAGAGGACGGCGGCTTGGGTTCTTACTGCACTTTAAGTCCTGTTCCTTCTGTGGCACTGCAGGCAGCCCCAGGCCCAGAGGAGCGGCTCCGGCGTTCCTCGGTTGAGACAGTTCGCCGGATGCGGGACTCCCTACTTCGATAAGTTGATTCAGGGAAGGAAACGCAGGGTAACCGGTGTCTCTTGGGACTCGTTAGAAGCCACAGGGATGTACGCTGAGTGTGCCCATGAAAACGGGGGCCTGCTGGAACTAGCCCTGCTTTCCCATTTTGAGGGCTGCATTCATGCCTGCCTTGAAGCTACCTGACATTCCCGGCTCCCGACAGGCCAGTGAGCCCTGGAAGAATGCTTCGGGGAAAATTATGAGTTTGCTCTCTCTAAACCAGGGGCTTCCGGGGCCGCGGCGGCGGTCCGCACGACAGGCTCTAGAGCGAAAGGGAACCGCGGCGTGAGAACTCGCCTCCAGGTTAGGCCCTGAGTAGCCGTGCGGAAAGGGAGGCATGCAGCTGTTCCCATGAGTTCTCAGTCGCTTATGTGCTTTATTCTAAAGGAAGTACGCATCCCGGGACTCCTATCCGGGGCTCCCTGCTCCCGGCAGGAACCCTGAGTACCCCCAGGTGCACCTGGGTCTGCTAAGCAACATCCAGGCCCGTAGCCCTTCAGAGCCCCCTGTGTGCAGGCCGAGCGTAGGGAAACGCACTGCCCTCTCCTTTGGAGCAGCTTAGTTTCCTCCGCACTCGCACACGTTCGCGAACACCGTTCTGGCACGTCCCACGTGGCGCGGAGGTCTTACGCGGTGCCCTAAGCGGAGCTGCCCTCAGAGGAGCCCTCGTCTTCGCGTTCCATCCGGGACCTCCTGAGCGAAGTCACCGTGCCTCCTAGAGGACGTCGGCTTGGGTTCTTACTGCACTTTAAGTCCTGTTCCTTCTGTGGCACTGCAGGCAGCCCCAGGCCCAGAGGAGCAGCTCCGGCGTTCCTCGGTTGAGACAGTTCGCCGGATGCGGGACTCCCTACTTCGATAAGTTGATTCAGGGAAGGAAACGCAGGGTAACCGGTGTCTCTTGGGACTCGTTAGAAGCCACAGGGATGTACGCTGAGTGTGCCCATGAAAACGGGGGCCTGCTGGAACTAGCCCTGCTTTCCCATTTTGAGGGCTGCATTCATGCCTGCCTTGAAGCTACCTGACATTCCCGGCTCCCGACAGGCCAGTGAGCCCTGGAAGAATGCTTCGGGGAAAATTATGAGTTTGCTCTCTATAAACCAGGGGCTTCCGGGGCCGCGGCGGCCGTCCGCACGACAGGCTCTAGAGCGAAAGGGAACCGCGGCGTGAGAACTCGCCTCCAGGTTAGGCCCTGAGTAGCCGTGCGGAAAGGGAGGCATGCAGCTGTTTCCATGAGTTCTCAGTCGCTTATGTGCTTTATTCTAAAGGAAGTACGCGTCCGGGGACTCCTAGGCCCCACGGGTGTGCATCGTTTTCCCTCCGAGGTCACTGAGTGTCTCCAGACACCTGTGGGCCGGCGGAGCAATGTCGAGGTCCATTGGTTGATCCCCCGGAGGACCTCTGTGCCTGCCGAGTGCTGGGCAGCAACACACTGCACGTTCCTTGAGGAGCGCTACATCTCCAGAGCCCTCGAACGCCCTCGGGACAACACGGCTGGTGAGTGCGAAGTGCCCGGGAAGACTCTGTCAGGGCCCTTGTGTGAGCTGCCATGAGAGAACACTGTGCTTGGCACACTGCGAGGCCCGCCCTCGTACCTGAAGTCACTCTGCTCGAGGAGAAAGTCAGCATCTCAGCATGCTGTGTTTCTGCCGGCACACCCAGCATGAACCCATGTCTGGAAGTAAGGCCCTGATTCGCCGTGCAGAAGCGGAGGCGTGCTGCAGCTTCCAGGAGGCGGTGGCCTCTGCTCTGCATGCCTTTAACGGCAGCACAGCTTCCTGGACACCTGGGAGGCTATCCGGGGCACCCTGCTCCCGGCAGGAACCCTGAGTACCCCCAGCTGCACCTGGGTCTGCTAAGCAACATCCAGGCCCGTAGCCCTTCAGAGCCCCCTGTGTGCAGGCCGAGCGTAGGGAAACGCACTGCCCTCTCCTTTGGAGCAGCTTAGTTTCCTCCGCACACGCACACGTTCGCGATCACCGTTCTGGCATGTCCCACGTGGCGCGGAGGTCTTACGCGGTGCCCTAAGCGGAGCTGCCCTCAGAGGAGCCCTCGTCTTCGCGTTCCATCCAGGACCTCCTGACCGAAGTCACCGTGCCTCCAGGAGGACGGCGGCTTGGGTTCTTACTGCACTTAAGTCCTGTTCCTTCTGTGGCACTGCTGGCAGCCCCAGGCCCAGAGGAGCAGCTCCGGCGTTCCTCGGTTGAGACAGTTCGCCGGATGCGGGACTCCCTACTTCGATAAGTTGATTCAGGGAAGGAAACGCAGGGTAACCGGTGTCTCTTGGGACTCGTTAGAAGCCACAGGGATGTACGCTGAGTGTGCCCATGAAAACGGGGGCCTGCTGGAACTAGCCCTGCTTTCCCATTTTGAGGGCTGCATTCATGCCTGCCTTGAAGCTACCTGACATTCCCGACTCCCGACAGGCCAGTGAGCCCTGGAAGAATGCTTCGGGGAAAATTATGAGTTTGCTCTCTCTAAACCAGGGGCTTCCGGGGCCGCGGCGGCGGTCCGCACGACAGGCTCTAGAGCGAAAGGGAACCGCGGCGTGAGAACTCGCCTCCAGGTTAGGCCCTGAGTAGCCATGCGGAAAGGGAGGCATGCAGCTGTTTCCATGAGTTCTCAGTCGCTTATGTGCTTTATTCTAAAGGAAGTACGCATCCCGGGACTCCTATCCGGGGCTCCCTGCTCCCGGCAGGAACCCTGAGTACCCCCAGGTGCACCTGGGTCTGCTAAGCAACATCCAGGCCCGTAGCCCTTCAGAGCCCCCTGTGTGCAGGCCGAGTGTAGGGAAACGCACTGCCCTCTCCTTTGGAGCATCTTAGTTTCCTCCGCACTCGCACACGTTCGCGAACACCGTTCTGGCACGTCCCACGTGGCGCGGAGGTCTTACGCGGTGCCCTAAGCGGAGCTGCCCTCAGAGGAGCCCTCGTCTTCGCGTTCCATCCGGGACCTCCTGACCGAAGTCACCGTGCCTCCTAGAGGACGGCGGCTTGGGTTCTTACTGCACTTTAAGTCTTGTTCCTTCTGTGGCACTGCAGGCAGCCCCAGGCCCAGAGGAGGAGCTCCGGCGTTCCTCGGTTGAGACAGTTCGCCGGATGCGGGACTCCCTACTTCGATAAGTTGATTCAGGGAAGGAAACGCAGGGTAACCGGTGTCTCTTGGGACTCGTTAGAAGCCACAGGGATGTACGCTGAGTGTGCCCATGAAAACGGGGGCCTGCTGGAACTAGCCCTGCTTTCCCATTTTGAGGGCTGCATTCATGCCTGCCTTGAAGCTACCTGACATTCCCGGCTCCCGACAGGCCAGTGAGCCCTGGAAGAATGCTTCGGGGAAAATTATGAGTTTGCTCTCTCTAAACCAGGGGCTTCCGGGGCCGCGGCGGCGGTGCGCACGACAGGCTCTAGAGCGAAAGGGAACCGCGGCGTGAGAACTCGCCTCCAGGTTAGGCCCTGAGTAGCCGTGCGGAAAGGGAGGCATGCAGCTGTTTCCATGAGTTCTCAGTCGCTTATGTGCTTTATTCTAAAGGAAGTACGCGTCCGGGGACTCCTAGGCCCCACGGGTGTGCATCCTTTTCCCTCCGAGGTCACTGAGTGCCTCCAGACACCTGTGGGCCGGCGGAGCAATGTCGAGGTCCATTGGTTGATGCCCCGGAGGACCTCTGTGCCTGCCGAGGGCTGGGCAGCAACACACTGCGCGTTCCTTGAGGAGCGCTACATCTCCAGAGCCCTCGAACGCCCTCGGGACAACACGGCTGGTGAGTGCGAAGTGCCCGGGAAGACTCTGTCAGGGCCCTTGTGTGAGCTGCCATGAGAGAACACTGTGCTTGGCACACTGCGAGGCCCGCCCTCGTACCTGAAGTCACTCTGCTCGAGGAGAAAGTCAGCATCTCAGCACGCTGTGTCGCTGCCGGCACACCCAGCATGAACCCATGCCTGGAAGTAAGGCCCTGATTCGCCGTGCAGAAGCGGAGGCGTGCTGCAGCTTCCAGGAGGCGGTGGCATCTGCTCTGCATGCCTTTAACGGCAGCACAGCTTTCTGGACACCTGGGAGGCTATCCGGGGCACCCTGCTCCCGGCAGGAACCCTGAGTACCCCCAGCTGCACCTGGGTCTGCTAAGCAACATCCAGGCCCGTAGCCCTTCAGAGCCCCCTGTGTGCAGGCCGAGCGTAGGGAAACGCACTGCCCTCTCCTTTGGAGCAGCTTAGTTTCCTCCGCACTCGCACACGTTCGCGAACACCGTTCTGGCACGTCCCACGTGGCGCGGAAGTCTTACGCGGTGCCCTAAGCGGAGCTGCCCTCAGAGGAGCCCTCGTCTTCGCGTTCCATCCGGGACCTCCTGACCGAAGTCACCGTGCCTCCTAGAGGACGGCGGCTTGGGTTCTTACTGCACTTTAAGTCCTGTTCCTTCTGTGGCACTGCAGGCAGCCCCAGGCCCAGAGGAGCAGCTCCGGCGTTCCTCGGTTGAGACAGTTCGCCGGATGCGGGACTCCCTACTTCGATAAGTTGATTCAGGGAAGGAAACGCAGGGTAACCGGTGTCTCTTGGGACTCGTTAGAAGCCACAGGGATGTACGCTGAGTGTGCCCATGAAAACGGGGGCCTGCTGGAACTAGCCCTGCTTTCCCATTTTGAGGGCTGCATTCATGCCTGCCTTGAAGCTACCTGACATTCCCGGCTCCCGACAGGCCAGTGAGCCCTGGAAGAATGCTTCGGGGAAAATTATGAGTTTGCTCTCTCTAAACCAGGGGCTTCCGGGGCCGCGGCGGCGGTCCGCACGACAGGCTCTAGAGCGAAAGGGAACCGCGGCGTGAGAACTCGCCTCCAGGTTAGGCCCTGAGTAGCCGTGCGGAAAGGGAGGCATGCAGCTGTTTCCATGAGTTCTCAGTCGCTTATGTGCTTTATTCTAAAGGAAGTACGCGTCCGGGGACTGCTAGGCCCCACGGGTGTGCATCCTTTTCCCTCCAAGGTCACTGAGTGCCTCCAGACACCTGTGGGCCGGCGGAGCAACGTCGAGGTCCATTGGTTGATCCCCCGGAGGACCTCTGTGCCTGCCGAGTGCTGGGCAGCAACACACTGCACGTTCCTTGAGGAGCGCTACATCTCCAGAGCCCTCGAACGCCCTCGGGACAACACGGCTGGTGAGTGCGAAGTGCCCGGGAAGACTCTGTCAGGGCCCTTGTGTGAGCTGCCATGAGAGAACACTGTGCTTGGCACACTGCGAGGCCCGCCCTCGTACCTGAAGTCACTCTGCTCGAGGAGAAAGTCAGCATCTCAGCATGCTGTGTTTCTGCCGGCACACCCAGCATGAACCCATGTCTGGAAGTAAGGCCCTGATTCGCCGTGCAGAAGCGGAGGCGTGCTGCAGCTTCCAGGAGGCGGTGGCCTCTGCTCTGCATGCCTTTAACGGCAGCACAGCTTCCTGGACACCTGGGAGGCTATCCGGGGCACCCTGCTCCCGGCAGGAACCCTGAGTACCCCCAGCTGCACCTGGGTCTGCTAAGCAACATCCAGGCCCGTAGCCCTTCAGAGCCCCCTGTGTGCAGGCCGAGCGTAGGGAAACGCACTGCCCTCTCCTTTGGAGCAGCTTAGTTTCCTCCGCACACGCACACGTTCGCGATCACCGTTCTGGCATGTCCCACGTGGCGCGGAGGTCTTACGCGGTGCCCTAAGCGGAGCTGCCCTCAGAGGAGCCCTCGTCTTCGCGTTCCATCCAGGACCTCCTGACCGAAGTCACCGTGCCTCCAGGAGGACGGCGGCTTGGGTTCTTACTGCACTTAAGTCCTGTTCCTTCTGTGGCACTGCTGGCAGCCCCAGGCCCAGAGGAGCAGCTCCGGCGTTCCTCGGTTGAGACAGTTCGCCGGATGCGGGACTCCCTACTTCGATAAGTTGATTCAGGGAAGGAAACGCAGGGTAACCGGTGTCTCTTGGGACTCGTTAGAAGCCACAGGGATGTACGCTGAGTGTGCCCATGAAAACGGGGGCCTGCTGGAACTAGCCCTGCTTTCCCATTTTGAGGGCTGCATTCATGCCTGCCTTGAAGCTACCTGACATTCCCGACTCCCGACAGGCCAGTGAGCCCTGGAAGAATGCTTCGGGGAAAATTATGAGTTTGCTCTCTCTAAACCAGGGGCTTCCGGGGCCGCGGCGGCGGTCCGCACGACAGGCTCTAGAGCGAAAGGGAACCGCGGCGTGAGAACTCGCCTCCAGGTTAGGCCCTGAGTAGCCATGCGGAAAGGGAGGCATGCAGCTGTTTCCATGAGTTCTCAGTCGCTTATGTGCTTTATTCTAAAGGAAGTACGCATCCCGGGACTCCTATCCGGGGCTCCCTGCTCCCGGCAGGAACCCTGAGTACCCCCAGGTGCACCTGGGTCTGCTAAGCAACATCCAGGCCCGTAGCCCTTCAGAGCCCCCTGTGTGCAGGCCGAGTGTAGGGAAACGCACTGCCCTCTCCTTTGGAGCATCTTAGTTTCCTCCGCACTCGCACACGTTCGCGAACACCGTTCTGGCACGTCCCACGTGGCGCGGAGGTCTTACGCGGTGCCCTAAGCGGAGCTGCCCTCAGAGGAGCCCTCGTCTTCGCGTTCCATCCGGGACCTCCTGACCGAAGTCACCGTGCCTCCTAGAGGACGGCGGCTTGGGTTCTTACTGCACTTTAAGTCCTGTTCCTTCTGTGGCACTGCAGGCAGCCCCAGGCCCAGAGGAGGAGCTCCGGCGTTCCTCGGTTGAGACAGTTCGCCGGATGCGGGACTCCCTACTTCGATAAGTTGATTCAGGGAAGGAAACGCAGGGTAACCGGTGTCTCTTGGGACTCGTTAGAAGCCACAGGGATGTACGCTGAGTGTGCCCATGAAAACGGGGGCCTGCTGGAACTAGCCCTGCTTTCCCATTTTGAGGGCTGCATTCATGCCTGCCTTGAAGCTACCTGACATTCCCGGCTCCCGACAGGCCAGTGAGCCCTGGAAGAATGCTTCGGGGAAAATTATGAGTTTGCTCTCTCTAAACCAGGGGCTTCCGGGGCCGCGGCGGCGGTGCGCACGACAGGCTCTAGAGCGAAAGGGAACCGCGGCGTGAGAACTCGCCTCCAGGTTAGGCCCTGAGTAGCCGTGCGGAAAGGGAGGCATGCAGCTGTTTCCATGAGTTCTCAGTCGCTTATGTGCTTTATTCTAAAGGAAGTACGCGTCCGGGGACTCCTAGGCCCCACGGGTGTGCATCCTTTTCCCTCCGAGGTCACTGAGTGCCTCCAGACACCTGTGGGCCGGCGGAGCAATGTCGAGGTCCATTGGTTGATGCCCCGGAGGACCTCTGTGCCTGCCGAGGGCTGGGCAGCAACACACTGCGCGTTCCTTGAGGAGCGCTACATCTCCAGAGCCCTCGAACGCCCTCGGGACAACACGGCTGGTGAGTGCGAAGTGCCCGGGAAGACTCTGTCAGGGCCCTTGTGTGAGCTGCCATGAGAGAACACTGTGCTTGGCACACTGCGAGGCCCGCCCTCGTACCTGAAGTCACTCTGCTCGAGGAGAAAGTCAGCATCTCAGCACGCTGTGTCGCTGCCGGCACACCCAGCATGAACCCATGCCTGGAAGTAAGGCCCTGATTCGCCGTGCAGAAGCGGAGGCGTGCTGCAGCTTCCAGGAGGCGGTGGCATCTGCTCTGCATGCCTTTAACGGCAGCACAGCTTTCTGGACACCTGGGAGGCTATCCGGGGCACCCTGCTCCCGGCAGGAACCCTGAGTACCCCCAGCTGCACCTGGGTCTGCTAAGCAACATCCAGGCCCGTAGCCCTTCAGAGCCCCCTGTGTGCAGGCCGAGCGTAGGGAAACGCACTGCCCTCTCCTTTGGAGCAGCTTAGTTTCCTCCGCACTCGCACACGTTCGCGAACACCGTTCTGGCACGTCCCACGTGGCGCGGAAGTCTTACGCGGTGCCCTAAGCGGAGCTGCCCTCAGAGGAGCCCTCGTCTTCGCGTTCCATCCGGGACCTCCTGACCGAAGTCACCGTGCCTCCTAGAGGACGGCGGCTTGGGTTCTTACTGCACTTTAAGTCCTGTTCCTTCTGTGGCACTGCAGGCAGCCCCAGGCCCAGAGGAGCAGCTCCGGCGTTCCTCGGTTGAGACAGTTCGCCGGATGCGGGACTCCCTACTTCGATAAGTTGATTCAGGGAAGGAAACGCAGGGTAACCGGTGTCTCTTGGGACTCGTTAGAAGCCACAGGGATGTACGCTGAGTGTGCCCATGAAAACGGGGGCCTGCTGGAACTAGCCCTGCTTTCCCATTTTGAGGGCTGCATTCATGCCTGCCTTGAAGCTACCTGACATTCCCGGCTCCCGACAGGCCAGTGAGCCCTGGAAGAATGCTTCGGGGAAAATTATGAGTTTGCTCTCTCTAAACCAGGGGCTTCCGGGGCCGCGGCGGCGGTCCGCACGACAGGCTCTAGAGCGAAAGGGAACCGCGGCGTGAGAACTCGCCTCCAGGTTAGGCCCTGAGTAGCCGTGCGGAAAGGGAGGCATGCAGCTGTTTCCATGAGTTCTCAGTCGCTTATGTGCTTTATTCTAAAGGAAGTACGCGTCCGGGGACTGCTAGGCCCCACGGGTGTGCATCCTTTTCCCTCCGAGGTCACTGAGTGCCTCCAGACACCTGTGGGCCGGCGGAGCAACGTCGAGGTCCATTGGTTGATGCCCCGGAGGACCTCTGTGCCTGCCGAGGGCTGGGCAGCAACACACTGCGCGTTCCTTGAGGAGCGCTACATCTCCAGAGCCCTCGAACGCCCTCGGGACAACACGGCTGGTGAGTGCGAAGTGCCTGGGAAGACTCTGTCAGGGCCCTTGTGTGAGCTGCCATGAGAGAACACTGTGCTTGGCACACTGCGAGGCCCGCCCTTGTACCTGAAGTCACTCTGCTCGAGGAGAAAGTCAGCATCTCAGCACGCTGTGTCGCTGCCGGCACACACGGCGTGAACCCATGCCTGGAAGTAAGGCCCTGATTCGCCGTGCAGAAGCGGAGGCGTGCTGCAGCTTCCAGGAGGCGGTGGCCTCTGCTCTGCATGCCTTTAACGGCAGCACAGCTTTCTGGACACCTGGGAGGCTATCCGGGGCACCCTGCTCCCGGCAGGAACCCTGAGTACCCCCAGCTGCACCTGGGTCTGCTAAGCAACATCCAGGCCCGTAGCCCTTCAGAGCCCCCTGTGTGCAGGCCGAGCGTAGGGAAACGCACTGCCCTCTCCTTTGGAACAGCTTAGTTTCCTCCGCACTCGCACACGTTCGCGAACACCGTTCTGGCACGTCCCACGTGGCGCGGAGGTCTTACGCGGTGCCCTAAGCGGAGCTGCCCTCAGAGGAGCCCTCGTCTTCGCGTTCCATCCGGGACCTCCTGACCGAAGTCACCGTGCCTCCTAGAGGACGGCGGCTTGGGTTCTTACTGCACTTTAAGTCCTGTTCCTTCTGTGGCACTGCAGGCAGCCCCAGGCCCAGAGGAGCAGCTCCGGCGTTCCTCGGTTGAGACAGTTCGCCAGATGCGGGACTCCCTACTTCGATAAGTTGATTCAGGGAAGGAAACGCAGGGTAACCGGTGTCTCTTGGGACTCGTTAGAAGCCACAGGGATGTACGCTGAGTGTGCCCATGAAAACGGGGGCCTGCTGGAACTAGCCCTGCTTTCCCATTTTGAGGGCTGCATTCATGCCTGCCTTGAAGCTACCTGACATTCCCGGCTCCCGACAGGCCAGTGAGCCCTGGAAGAATGCTTCGGGGAAAATTATGAGTTTGCTCTCTCTAAACCAGGGGCTTCCGGGGCCGCGGCGGCGGTCTGCATGACAGGCTCTAGAGCGAAAGGGAACCGCGGCGTGAGAACTCGCCTCCAGGTTAGGCCCTGAGTAGCCGTGCGGAAAGGGAGGCATGCAGCTGTTTCCATGAGTTCTCAGTCGCTTATGTGCTTTATTCTAAAGGAAGTACGCGTCCGGGGACTCCTAGGCTCCACGGGTGTGCATCGTTTTCCCTCCGAGGTCACTGAGTGCCTCCAGACACCTGTGGGCCGGCGGAGCAACGTCGAAGTCCATTGGTTGATCCCCCGGAGGACCTCTGTGCCTGCCGAGTGCTGGGCAGCAACACACTGCGCGTTCCTTGAGGAGCGCTACATCTCCAGAGCCCTCGAACGCCCTCGGGACAACACGGCTGGTGAGTGCGAAGTGCCCGGGAAGACTCTGTCAGGGCCCTTGTGTGAGCTGCCATGAGAGAACACTGTGCTTGGCACTCTGCGAGGCCCGCCCTCTTACCTGAAGTCACTCTGCTCGAGGAGAAAGTCAGCATCTCAGCACGCTGTGTCGCTGCCGGCACACCCAGCATGAACCGATGTCTGGAAGTAAGGCCCTGATTCGCCGTGCAGAAGCGGAGGCGTGCTGCAGCTTCCAGGAGGCGGTGGCCTCTGCTCTGCATGCCTTTAACGGCAGCACAGCTTTCTGGACACCTGGGAGGCTATCCGGGGCACCCTGCTCCCGGCAGGATCCCTGAGTAGCCCCATGTGCACCTGGGATGCTAAGCAACATCCAGGCCCGTAGCCCTTCAGAGCCCCCTGTGTGCAGGCAGAGCGTAGGGAAACGCACTGCCCTCTCCTTTGGAGCAGCTTAGTTTCCTCCGCACTCGCACACGTTCGCGAACACCGTTCTGGCACGTCCCACGTGGCGCGGAGGTCTTACGCGGTGCCCTAAGCGGAGCTGCCCTCAGAGGAGCCCTCGTCTTCGCGTTCCATCCGGGACCTCCTGACCGAAGTCACCGTGCCTCCTAGAGGACGGCGGCTTGGGTTCTTACTGCACTTTAAGTCCTGTTCCTTCTGTGGCACTGCAGGCAGCCCCAGGCCCAGAGGAGCAGCTCCGGCGTTCCTCGGTTGAGACAGTTCGCCGGATGCGGGACTCCCTACTTCGATAAGTTGATTCAGGGAAGGAAACGCAGGGTAACCGGTGTCTCTTGGGACTCGTTAGAAGCCACAGGGATGTACGCTGAGTGTGCCCATGAAAACGGGGGCCTGCTGGAACTAGCCCTGCTTTCCCATTTTGAGGGCTGCATTCATGCCTGCCTTGAAGCTACCTGACATTCCCGGCTCCCGACAGGCCAGTGAGCCCTGGAAGAATGCTTCGGGGAAAATTATGAGTTTGCTCTCTCTAAACCAGGGGCTTCCGGGGCCGCGGCGGCCGTCCGCACGACAGGCTCTAGAGCGAAAGGGAACCGCGGCGTGAGAACTCGCCTCCAGGTTAGGCCCTGAGTAGCCGTGCGGAAAGGGAGGCATGCAGCTGTTTCCATGAGTTCTCAGTCGCTTATGTGCTTTATTCTAAAGGAAGTACGCGTCCGGGGACTCCTAGGCCCCACGGGTGTGCATCCTTTTCCCTCCGAGGTCACTGAGTGCCTCCAGACACCTGTGGGCCGGTGGAGCAACGTCGAGGTCCATTGGTTGATGCCCCGGAGGACCTCTGTGCCTGCCGAGGGCTGGGCAGCAACACACTGCGCGTTCCTTGAGGAGCGCTACATCTCCAGAGCCCTCGAACGCCCTCGGGACAACACGGCTGGTGAGTGCGAAGTGCCCGGGAAGACTCTGTCAGGGCCCTTGTGTGAGCTGCCATGAGAGAACACTGTGCTTGGCACACTGCGAGGCCCGCCCTCGTACCTGAAGTCACTCTGCTCGAGGAGAAAGTCAGCATCTCAGCACGCTGTGTCGCTGCCGGCACACCCAGCATGAACCCATGCCTGGAAGTAAGGCCCTGATTCTCTGTGCAGAAGCGGAGGCGTGCTGCAGCTTCCAGGAGGCGGTGGCCTCTGCTCTGCATGCCTTTAACGGCAGCACAGCTTTCTGGACACCTGGGAGGCTATCCGGGGCACCCTGCTCCCGGCAGGAACCCTGAGTACCCCCAGGTGCACCTGGTTCTGCTAAGCAACATCCAGGCCCGTAGCCCTTCAGAGCCCCCTGTGTGCAGGCAGAGCGTAGGGAAACGCACTGCCCTCTCCTTTGGAGCAGCTTAGTTTCCTCCGCACTCGCACACGTTCGCGAACACCGTTCTGGCACGTCCCACGTGGCGCGGAGGTCTTACGCGGTGCCCTAAGCGGAGCTGCCCTCAGAGGAACCCTCGTCTTCGCGTTCCATCCGGGACCTCCTGACCGAAGTCACCGTGCCTCCTAGAGGACGGCGGCTTGGGTTCTTACTGCACTTTAAGTCCTGTTCCTTCTGTGGCACTGCAGGCAGCCCCAGGCCCAGAGGAGCAGCTCCGGCGTTCCTCGGTTGAGACAGTTCGCCAGATGCGGGACTCCCTACTTCGATAAGTTGATTCAGGGAAGGAAACGCAGGGTAACCGGTGTCTCTTGGGACTCGTTAGAAGCCACAGGGATGTACGCTGAGTGTGCCCATGAAAACGGGGGCCTGCTGGAACTAGCCCTGCTTTCCCATTTTGAGGGCTGCATTCATGCCTGCCTTGAAGCTACCTGACATTCCCGGCTCCCGACAGGCCAGTGAGCCCTGGAAGAATGCTTCGGGGAAAATTATGAGTTTGCTCTCTCTAAACCAGGGGTTTCCGGGGCCGCGGCGGCGGTCTCCACGACAGGCTCTAGAGCGAAAGGGAACCGCGGCGTGAGAACTCGCCTCCAGGTTAGGCCCTGAGTAGCCGTGCGGAAAGGGAGGCATGCAGCTGTTTCCATGAGTTCTCAGTCGCTTATGTGCTTTATTCTAAAGGAAGTACGCGTCCGGGGACTGCTAGGCCCCACGGGTGTGCATCCTTTTCCCTCCGAGGTCACTGAGTGCCTCCAGACACCTGTGGGCCGGCGGAGCAACGTCGAGGTCCATTGGTTGATCCCCCGGAGGACCTCTGTGCCTGCCGAGGGCTGGGCAGCAACACACTGCGCGTTCCTTGAGGAGCGCTACATCTCCAGAACCCTCGAGCGCCCTCGGGACAACACGGCTGGTGAGTGCGAAGTGCCCAGGAAGACTCTGTCAGGGCCCTTGTGTGAGCTGCCATGAGAGAACACTGTGCTTGGCACTCTGCGAGGCCCGCCCTCATACCTGAAGTCACTCTGCTCGAGGAGAAAGTCAGCATCTCAGCACGCTGTGTTGCTGCCGGCACACCCAGCATGAACCCATGTCTGGAAGTAAGGCCCTGATTCGCCGTGCAGAAGCGGAGGCGTGCTGCAGCTTCCAGGAGGCGGTGGCCTCTGCTCTGCATGCCTTTAACGGCAGCACAGCTTTCTGGACACCTGGGAGGCTATCCGGGGCACCCTGCTCCCGGCAGGATCCCTGAGTACCCCCATGTGCACCTGGGATGCTAAGCAACATCTAGGCCCGTAGCCCTTCAGAGCCCCCTGTGTGCAGGCCGAGCGTAGGGAAACGCACTGCCCTCTCCTTTGGAGCAGCTTAGTTTCCTCCGCACTCGCACACGTTCGCGAACACCGTTCTGGCACGTCCCACGTGGCGCGGAAGTCTTACGCGGTGCCCTAAGCGGAGCTGCCCTCAGAGGAGCCCTTGTCTTCGCGTTCCATCCAGGACCTCCTGACCGAAGTCACCGTGCCTCCTAGAGGACAGCGGCTTGGGTTCTTACTGCACTTTAAGTCCTGTTCCTTCTGTGGCACTGCAGGCAGCCCCAGGCCCAGAGGAGCGGCTCCGGCGTTCCTTGGTTGAGACAGTTCGCCGGATGCGGGACTCCCTACTTCGATAAGTTGATTCAGGGAAGGAAACGCAGGGTAACCGGTGTCTCTTGGGACTCGTTAGAAGCCACAGGGATGTACGCTGAGTGTGCCCATGAAAACGGGGGCCTGCTGGAACTAGCCCTGCTTTCCCATTTTGAGGGCTGCATTCATGCCTGCCTTGAAGCTACCTGACATTCCCGGCTCCCGACAGGCCAGTGAGCCCTGGAAGAATGCTTCGGGGAAAATTATGAGTTTGCTCTCTCTAAACCAGGGGCTTCCGGGGCCGCGGCGGCGGTCCGCACGACAGGCTCTAGAGCGAAAGGGAACCGCGGCGTGAGAACTCGCCTCCAGGTTAGGCCCTGAGTAGCCGTGCGGAAAGGGAGGCATGCAGCTGTTTCCATGAGTTCTCAGTCGCTTATGTGCTTTATTCTAAAGGAAGTACGCATCCTGGGACTCCTATCCGGGGCTCCCTGCTCCCGGCAGGAACCCTGAGTACCCCCAGGTGCACCTGGGTCTGCTAAGCAACATCCAGGCCCGTAGCCCTTCAGAGCCCCCTGTGTGCAGGCCGAGCGTAGGGAAACGCACTGCCCTCTCCTTTGGAGCAGCTTAGTTTCCTCCGCACTCGCACACGTTCGCGAACACCGTTCTGGCACGTCCCACGTGGCGCGGAGGTCTTAAATGGTGCCCTAAGCGGAGCTGCCCTCAGAGGAGCCCTCGTCTTCGCGTTCCATCCAGGTCCTCCTGACCGAAGTCACCGTGCCTCCTAGAGGACGGCGGCTTGGGTTTTACTGCACTTTAAGTCCTGTTCCTTCTGTGGCACTGCAGGCAGCCCCAGGCCCAGAGGAGCAGCTACGGCGTTCCTCGGTTGAGACAGTTCGCCGGATGCGGGACTCCCTACTTCGATAAGTTGATTCAGGGAAGGAAACGCAGGGTAACCGGTGTCTCTTGGGACTCGTTAGAAGCCACAGGGATGTACGCTGAGTGTGACCATGAAAACGGGGGCCTGCTGGAACTAGCCCTGCTTTCCCATTTTGAGGGCTGCATTCATGCCTGCCTTGAAGCTACCTGACATTCCCGGCTCCCGACAGGCCAGTGAGCCCTGGAAGAATGCTTCGGGGAAAATTATGAGTTTGCTCTCTCTAAACCAGGGGCTTCCGGGGCCGCGGCGGCGGTGCGCACGACAGGCTCTAGAGCGAAAGGGAACCGCGGCGTGAGAACTCGCCTCCAGGTTAGGCCCTGAGTAGCCGTGCGGAAAGGGAGGCATGCAGCTGTTTCCATGAGTTCTCAGTCGCTTATGTGCTTTATTCTAAAGAAAGTACGCGTCCGGGGACTGCTAGGCCCCACGGGTGTGCATCCTTTTCCCTCCGAGGTCACTGAGTGCCTCCAGACACCTGTGGGCCGGCGGAGCAACGTCGAGGTCCATTGGTTGATGCCCCGGAGGACCTCTGTGCCTGCCGAGGGCTGGGCAGCAACACACTGCGCGTTCCTTGAGGAGCGCTACATCTCCAGAGCCCTCGAACGCCCTCGGGACAACACGGCTGGTGAGTGCGAAGTGCCTGGGAAGACTCTGTCAGGGCCCTTGTGTGAGCTGCCATGAGAGAACACTGTGCTTGGCACTCTGCGAGGCCAGCCCTCATACCTGAAGTCACTCTGCTCGAGGAGAAAGTCAGCATCTCAGCACGCTGTGTCGCTGCCGGCACACCCAGCATGAACCGATGTCTGGAAGTAAGGCCCTGATTCGCCGTGCAGAAGCGGAGGCATGCTGCAGCTTCCAGGAGGCGGTGGCCTCTGCTCTGCATGCCTTTAACGGCAGCACAGCTTTCTGGACACCTGGGAGGCTATCCGGGGCACCCTGCTCCCGGCAGGATCCCTGAGTAGCCCCATGTGCACCTGGGATGCTAAGCAACATCCAGGCCCGTAGCCCTTCAGAGCCCCCTGTGTGCAGGCCGAGCGTAGGGAAACGCACTGCCCTCTCCTTTGGAGCAGCTTAGTTTCCTCCGCACTCGCACACGTTCGCGAACACCGTTCTGGCACGTCCCACGTGGCGCGGAGGTCTTACGCGGTGCCCTAAGCGGAGCTGCCCTCAGAGGAGCCCTCGTCTTCGCGTTCCATCCGGGACCTCCTGACCGAAGTCACCGTGCCTCCTAGAGGACGGCGGCTTGGGTTCTTACTGCACTTTAAGTCCTGTTCCTTCTGTGGCACTGCAGGCAGCCCCAGGCCCAGAGGAGCATCTCCGGCGTTCCTCGGTTGAGACAGTTCGCCGGATGCGGGACTCCCTACTTCGATAAGTTGATTCAGGGAAGGAAACGTAGGGTAACCGGTGTCTCTTGGGACTCGTTAGAAGCCACAGGGATGTACGCTGAGTGTGACCATGAAAACGGGGGCCTGCTGGAACTAGCCCTGCTTTCCCATTTTGAGGGCTGCATTCATGCCTGCCTTGAAGCTACCTGACATTCCCGGCTCCCGACAGGCCAGTGAGCCCTGGAAGAATGCTTCGGGGAAAATTATGAGTTTGCTCTCTCTAAACCAGGGGCTTCCGGGGCCGCGGCGGCGGTCCGCACGACAGGCTCTAGAGCGAAAGGGAACCGCGGCGTGAGAACTCGCCTCCAGGTTAGGCCCTGAGTAGCCGTGCGGAAAGGGAGGCATGCAGCTGTTTCCATGAGTTCTCATTCGCTTATGTGCTTTATTCTAAAGGAAGTACGCGTCCGGGGACTCCTAGGCCCCACGGGTGTGCATTCTTTTCCCTCCGAGGTCACTGAGTGCCTCCAGACACCTGTGGGCCGGCGGAGCACCGTCGAGGTTCATTGGTTTATGCCCCGGAGGACCTCTGTGCCTGCCGAGGGCTGGGCAGCAACACACTGCGCGTTCCTTGAGGAGCGCTACATCTCCAGAGCCCTCGAACGCCCTCGGGACAACACGGCTGGTGAGTGCGAAGTGCCCGGGAAGACTCTGTCAGGGCCCTTGTGTGAGCTGCCATGAGAGAACACTGTGCTTGGCACACTGCGAGGCCCGCCGTCGTACCTGAAGTCACTCTGCTCGAGGAGAAAGTCAGCATCTCAGCACGCTGTGTCGCTGCCGGCACACCCAGCATGAACCCATGTCTGGAAGTAAGGCCCTGATTCGCCGTGCAGAAGCGGAGGCGTGCTGCAGCTTCCAGGAGGCGGTGGCCTCTGCTCTGCATGCCTTTAACGGCAGCACAGCTTTCTGGACACCTGGGAGGCTATCCGGGGCACCCTGCTCCCGGCAGGATCCCTGAGTACCCCCATGTGCACCTGGGATGCTAAGGAACATCCAGGCCCGTAGCCCTTCAGAGCCCCCTGTGTGCAGGCCGAGCGTAGGGAAACGCACTGCCCTCTCCTTTGGAGCAGCTTAGTTTCCTCCACACTCGCACACGTTCGCGAACACCGTTCTGGCACGTCCCACGTGGCGCGGAGGTCTTACGCGGTGCCCTAAGCGGAGCTGCCCTCAGAGGAGCCCTCGTCTTCGCGTTCCATCCAGGACCTCCTGACCGAAGTCACCGTGCCTCCAGGAAGATGGCAGCTTGGGTTCTTACTGCACTTTAAGTCCTGTTCCTTCTGTGGCACTGCAGGCAGCCCCAGGCCCAGAGGAGCAGCTCCGGCGTTCCTCGGTTGAGACAGTTCGCCGGATGCGGGACTCCCTACTTCGATAAGTTGATTCAGGGAAGGAAACGCAGGGTAACCGGTGTCTCTTGGGACTCGTTAGAAGCCACAGGGATGTACGCTGAGTGTGCCCATGAAAACGGGGGCCTGCTGGAACTAGCCCTGCTTTCCCATTTTGAGGGCTGCATTCATGCCTGCCTTGAAGCTACCTGACATTCCCGGCTCCCGACAGGCCAGTGAGCCCTGGAAGAATGCTTCGGGGAAAATTATGAGTTTGCTCTCTCTAAACCAGGGGCTTCCGGGGCCGCGGCGGCGGTCCGCACGACAGGCTCTAGAGCGAAAGGGAACCGCGGCGTGAAACTTGCCTCCAGGTTAGGCCCTGAGTAGCCGTGCGGAAAGGGAGGCATGCAGCTGTTTCCATGAGTTCTCAGTCGCTTATGTGCTTTATTCTAAAGGAAGTACGCGTCCGGGGACTCCTAGGCCCCACGGGTGTGCATCGTTTTCCCTCCGAGGTCACTGAGTGCCTCCAGACACCTGTGGGCCAGCGGAGCAACGTCGAGGTCCATTGGTTGATCCCCCACAGGACCTCTGTGCCTGCCGAGTGCTGGGCAGTAACACACTGCGCGTTCCTTGAGGAGCGCTACATCTCCAGAGCCCTCGAACGCCCTCGGGACAACACGGCTGGTGAGTGCGAAGTGCCTGGGAAGACTCTGTCAGGGCCCTTGTGTGAGCTGCCATGAGAGAACACTGTGCTTGGCACACTGCGAGGCCCGCCCTCGTACCTGATGTCACACTGCTCGAGGAGAAAGTCAGCATCTCAGCACGCTGTGTCTCTGTCGGCACACCCAGCGTGAACCCATGTCTGGAAGTAAGGCCCTGATTCGCCGTGCAGAAGCGGAGGCGTGCTGCAGCTTCCAGGAGGCGGTGGCCTCTGCTCTGCATGCCTTTAACGGCAGCACAGCTTTCTGGACACCTGGGAGGCTATCCGGGGCACCCTGCTCCCGGCCGGAACCCTGAGTACCCCCAGATGCACCTGGGTCTGCTAAGCAACATCCAGGCCAGTAGCCCTTCAGAGTCCCCTGTGTGCAGGCCGAGCGTAGGGAAACGCACTGCCCTCTCCTTTGGAACAGCTTAGTTTCCTCTGCACTCGCACACTTTCGCGAACACCGTTCTGGCACGTCCCACGTGGCGCGGAGGTCTTACGCGGTGCCCTAAGCGGAGCTGCCCTCAGAGGAGCCCTCGTCTTCGCGTTCCATCCAGGACCTCCTGACCGAAGACACCGTGCCTCCTAGAGGACGGCGGCTTGGGTTCTTACTGCACTTTAAGTCCTGTTCCTTCTGTGGCACTGCAGGCAGCCCCAGGCCCAGAGGAGCAGCTCCGGCGTTCCTCGGTTGAGACAGTTCGCCGGATGCGGGACTCCCTACTTCGATAAGTTGATTCAGGGAAGGAAACGCAGGGTAACCGGTGTCTCTTGGGACTCGTTAGAAGCCACAGGGATGTACGCTGAGTGTGCCCATGAAAACGGGGGCCTGCTGGAACTAGCCCTGCTTTCCCATTTTGAGGGCTGCATTCATGCCTGCCTTGAAGCTACCTGACATTTCCGGCTCCCGACAGGCCAGTGAGCCCTGGAAGAATGCTTCGGGGAAAATTATGAGTTTGCTCTCTCTAAACCAGGGGCTTCTGGGGCCGCGGCGGCGGTGCGCACGACAGGCTCTAGAGCGAAAGGGAACCGCGGCGTGAGAACTCGCCTCCAGGTTAGGCCCTGAGTAGCCGTGCGGAAAGGGAGGCATGCAGCTGTTTCCATGAGTTCTCAGTCGCTTATGTGCTTTATTCTAAAGGAAGTACGCGTCCGGGGACTCCTAGGCCCCACGGGTGTGCATCGTTTTCCCTCCGAGGTCCCTGAGTGCCTCCAGACACCTGTGGGCCAGCGGAGCAACGTCGAGGTCCATTGGTTGATGCCCCGGAGGACCTCTGTGCCTACCGAGTGCTGGGCAGCAACACACTGCGCGTTCCTTGAGGAGCGCTACATCTCCAGAGCCCTCGAACGCCCTCGGGACAACACGGCTGATGAGTGCGAAGTGCCCGGGAAGACTCTGTCAGGGCCCTTGTGTGAGCTGCCATGAGAGAACACTGTGCTTGGCACACTGCGAAGCCCGCCCTCGTATCTGAAGTCACTCTGCTCGAGGAGAAAGTCAGCATCTCAGCACGCTGTGTCGCTGCCGGCACACCCAGCATGAACCCATGCCTGGAAGTAAGGCCCTGATTCGCCGTGCAGAAGCGGAGGCGTGCTGCAGCTTCCAGGAGGTGGTGGCCTCTGCTCTGCATGCCTTTAACGGCAGCACAGCTTTCTGGACACCTGGCAGGCTATCCGGGGCACCCTGCTCCCGGCAGGATCCCTGAGTACCCCCATGTGCACCTGGGATGCTAAGCAACATCCAGGCCCGTAGCCCTTCAGAGCCCCCTGTGTGCAGGCCGAGCGTAGGGAAACGCACTGCCCTCTCCTTTGGAGCAGCTTAGTTTCCTCCGCACTCGCACACGTTCGCGAACAACGTTCTGGCATGTCCCACGTGGCGCGGAGGTCTTACGCGGTGCCCTAAGCGGAGCTGCCCTCAGAGGAGCCCTCGTCTTCGCGTTCCATCCGGGACCTCCTGACCGAAGTCACCGTGCCTCCTAGAGGACGGCGGCTTGGGTTCTTACTGCACTTTAAGTCCTGTTCCTTCTGTGGCACTGCAGGCAGCCCCAGGCCCAGAGGAGCAGCTCCGGCGTTCCTCGGTTGAGACACTTCGCCGGATGCGGGACTCCCTACTTCGATAAGTTGATTCAGGGAAGGAAACGCAGGGTAACCGGTGTCTCTTGGGACTCGTTAGAAGCCACAGGGATGTACGCTGAGTGTGCCCATGAAAACGGGGGCCTGCTGGAACTAACCCTGCTTTCCCATTTTGAGGGCTGCATTCATGCCTGCCTTGAAGCTACCTGACATTCCCGGCTCCCGACAGGCCAGTGAGCCCTGGAAGAATGCTTCGGGGAAAATTATGAGTTTGCTCTCTCTAAACCAGGGGCTTCCGGGGCCGCGGCGGCGGTCCGCACGACAGGCTCTAGAGCGAAAGGGAACTGCGGCGTGAGAACTCGCCTCCAGGTTAGGCCCTGAGTAGCCGTGCGGAAAGGGAGGCATGCAGCTGTTTCCATGAGTTCTCATTCGCTTATGTGCTTTATTCTAAAGGAAGTACGCGTCCGGGGACTGCTAGGCCCCACAGGTGTGCATCCTTTTCCCTCCGAGGACACTGAGTGCCTCCAGACACCTGTGGGCCGGCGGAGCAACGTCGAGGTCCATTGGTTGATGCCCCGGAGGACCTCTGTGCCTGCCGAGGGCTGGGCAGCAACACACTGCGCGTTCCTTGAGGAGCGATACATCTCCAGAGCCCTCGAACGCCCTCGGGACAACACGGCTGGTGAGTGCGAAGTGCCCGGGAAGACTCTGTCAGGGCCCTTGTGTGAGCTGCCATGAGAGAACACTGTGCTTGGCACTCTGCGAGGCCCGCCCTCGTACCTGAAGTCACTCTGCTCGAGGAGAAAGTCAGCATCTCAGCACGCTGTGTCGCTGCCGGCACACCCAGCATGAACCCATGTCTGGAAGTAAGGCCCTGATTCGCCGTGCAGAAGCGGAGGCGTGCTGCAGCTTCCAGGAGGCGGTGGCCTCTGCTCTGCATGCCTTTAACGGCAGCACAGCTTTCTGGACACCTGGGAGGCTATCCGGGGCACCCTGCTCCCGGCAGGATCCCTGAGTACCCCCATGTGCACCTGGGATGCTAAGCAACATCCAGGCCCGTAGCCCTTCAGAGCCCCCTGTGTGCAGGCCGAGCGTAGGGAAACGCACTGCCCTCTCCTTTGGAGCAGCTTAGTTTCCTCCACACTCGCACACGTTCGCGAACACCGTTCTGGCACGTCCCACGTGGCGCGGAGGTCTTACGCGGTGCCCTAAGCGGAGCTGCCCTCAGAGGAGCCCTCGTCTTCGCGTTCCATCCGGGACCTCCTGACCGAAGTCACCGTGCCTCCTAGAGGACGGCGGCTTGGGTTCTTACTGCACTTTAAGTCCTGTTCCTTCTGTGGCACTGCAGGCAGCCCCAGGCCCAGAGGAGCAGCTCCGGCGTTCCTCGGTTGAGACAGTTCGCCGGTTGCGGGACTCCCTACTTCGATAAGTTGATTCAGGGAAGGAAACGCAGGGTAACCGGTGTCTCTTGGGACTCGTTAGAAGCCACAGGGATGTACACTGAGTGTGCCCATGAAAACGGGGGCCTGCTGGAACTAGCCCTGCTTTCCCATTTTGAGGGCTGCATTCATGCCTGCCTTGAAGCTACCTGACATTCCCGGCTCCCGACAGGCCAGTGAGCCCTGGAAGAATGCTTCGGGGAAAATTATGAGTTTGCTCTCTCTAAACCAGGGGCTTCCGGGGCCGCGGCGGCGGTCCGCACGACAGGCTCTAGAGCGAAAGGGAACCGCGGCGTGAGAACTCGCCTCCAGGTTAGGCCCTGAGTAGCCGTGCGGAAAGGGAGGCATGCAGCTGTTTCCATGAGTTCTCAGTCGCTTATGTGCTTTATTCTAAAGGAAGTACGCGTCCGGGGACTCCTAGGCCCCACGGGTGTGCATCCTTTTCCCTCCGAGGTCACTGAGTGCCTCCAGACACCTGTGGGCCGGCGGAGCAACGTCGAGGTCCATTGGTTGATGCCCCGGAGGACCTCTGTGCCTGCCGAGTGCTGGGCAGCAACACACTGCGCATTCCTTGAGGAGCGCTACATCTCCAGAGCCCTCGAACGCCCTCGGGACAACACGGCTGGTGAGTGCGAAGTGCCCAGGAAGACTCTGTCAGGGCCCTTGTGTGAGCTGCCATGAGAGAACACTGTGCTTGGCACTCTGCGAGGCCCACCCTCGTACCTGAAGTCACTCTGCTCGAGGAGAAAGTCAGCATCTCAGCACGCTGTGTCGCTGCCGGCACACCCAGCATGAACCCATGTCTGGAAGTAAGGTCCTGATTCGCCGTGCAGAAGCGGAGGCGTGCTGCAGCTTCCAGGAGGCGGTGGCCTCTGCTCTGCATGCCTTTAACGGCAGCACAGCTTTCTGGACACCTGGGAGGCTATCCGGGGCACCCTGCTCCCGGCAGGATCCCTGAGTACCCCCATGTGCACCTGGGATGCTAAGCAACATCCAGGCCCGTAGCCCTTCAGAGCACCCTGTGTGCAGGCCGAGCGTAGGGAAACGCACTGCCCTCTCCTTTGGAGCAGCTTAGTTTCCTCCGCACTCGCACACGTTCGCGAACACCGTTCTGGCACGTCCCACGTGGCGCGGAGGTCTTACGCGGTGCCCTAAGCGGAGCTGCCCTCAGAGGAGCCCTCGTCTTCGCGTTCCATCCGGGACCTCCTGACCGAAGTCACCGTGCCTCCTAGAGGACGGCGGCTTGGGTTCTTACTGCACTTTAAGTCCTGTTCCTTCTGTGGCACTGCAGGCAGCCCCAGGCCCAGAGGAGCAGCTCCGGCGTTCCTCGGTTGAGACACATCGCCGGATGCGGGACTCCCTACTTCGATAAGTTGATTCAGGGAAGGAAACGCAGGGTAACCGGTGTCTCTTGGGACTCGTTAGAAGCCACAGGGATGTACGCTGAGTGTGCCCATGAAAACGGGGGCCTGCTGGAACTAACCCTGCTTTCCCATTTTGAGGGCTGCATTCATGCCTGCCTTGAAGCTACCTGACATTCCCGGCTCCCGACAGGCCAGTGAGCCCTGGAAGAATGCTTCGGGGAAAATTATGAGTTTGCTCTCTCTAAACCAGGGGCTTCCGGGGCCGCGGCGGCGGTCCGCACGACAGGCTATAGAGCGAAAGGGAACCGCGGCGTGAGAACTCGCCTCCAGGTTAGGCCCTGAGTAGCCGTGCGGAAAGGGAGGCATGCAGCTGTTTCCATGAGTTCTCAGTCGCTTATGTGCTTTATTCTAAAGGAAGTACGCATCCCGGGACTCCTATCCGGGGATCCCTGCTCCCGGCAGGAACCCTGAGTACCCCCATTTGCACCTGGGTCTGCTTAGCAACATCCAGGCCCATAGCCCTTCAGAGCCCCCTGTGTGCAGGCCGAGCGTAGGGAAACGCACTGCCCTCTCCTTTGGAGCAGCTTAGTTTCCTCCACACTCGCACACGTTCGCGAACACCGTTCTGGCACGTCCCACGTGGCGCGGAGGTCTTACGCGGTGCCCTATGCGGAGCTGCCCTCAGAGGAGCCCTCGTCTTCGCGTTCCATCCAGGACCTCCTGACCGAAGTCACCGTGCCTCCAGGAGGACGGCGGCTTGGGTTCTTACTGCACTTTAAGTCCTGTTCCTTCTGTGGCACTGCAGGCAGCCCCAGGCCCAGAGGAGCAGCTCCGGCGTTCCTCGGTTGAGACAGTTCGCCGGATGCGGGACTCCCTACTTCGATAAGTTGATTCAGGGAAGGAAACGCAGGGTAACCGGTGTCTCTTGGGACTCGTTAGAAGCCACAGGGATGTACGCTGAGTGTGCCCATGAAAACGGGGGCCTGCAGGAACTAGCCCTGCTTTCCCATTTTGAGGGCTGCATTCATGCCTGCCTTGAAGCTACCTGACATTCCCGGCTCCCGACAGGCCAGTGAGCCCTGGAAGAATGCTTCGGGGAAAATTATGAGTTTGCTCTCTCTAAACCAGGGGCTTCCGGGGCCGCGGCGGCGGTCCGCACGACAGGCTCTAGAGCGAAAGGGAACCGCGGCGTGAGAACTCGCCTCCAGGTTAGGCCCTGAGTAGCCGTGCGGAAAGGGAGGCATGCAGCTGTTTCCATGAGTTCTCAGTCGCTTATGTGCTTTATTCTAAAGGAAGTACGCGTCCGGGGACTCCTAGGCCCCACGGGTGTGCATCGTTTTCCCTCCGAGGTCACTGAGTGTCTCCAGACACCTGTGGGCCGGCTGAGCAATGTCGAGGTCCATTGGTTGATCCCCCGGAGGACCTCTGTGCCTGCCGAGTGCTGGGCAGCAACACACTGCGCGTTCCTTGAGGAGCGCTACATCTCCAGAGCCCTCGAACGCCCTCGGGACAACACGGCTGGTGAGTGCGAAGTGCCCGGGAAGACTCTGTCAGGGCCCTTGTGTGAGCTGCCATGAGAGAACACTGTGCTTGGCACACTGCGAGGCACGCCCTCGTACCTGAAGTCACTCTGCTCGAGGAGAAAGTCAGCATCTCAGCACACTGTGTCGCTGCCGGCACACCCTGCGTGAACCCATGCCTGGAAGTAAGGCCCTGATTCGCCGTGCAGAAGCGGAGGCGTGCTGCAGCTTCCAGGAGGCGGTGGCCTCTGCTCTGCATGCCTTTAACGGCAGCACAGCTTTCTGGACACCTGGGAGGCTATCCGGGGCACCCTGCTCCCGGCAGGAACCCTGAGTACCCCCAGCTGCACCTGGGTCTGCTAAGCAACATCCAGGCCCGTAGCCCTTCAGAGCCCCCTGTGTGCAGGCCGAGCGTAGGGAAACGCACTGCCCTCTCCTTTGGAGCAGCTTAGTTTCCTCTGCACTCGTACACGTTCGAGAACACCGTTCTGGCACGTCCCACGTGGCGCGGAGGTCTTACGCGGTGCCCTAAGCGGAGCTGTCCTCAGAGGAGCCCTCGTCTTCGCGTTCCATCCAGGACCTCCTGACCGAAGTCACCGTGCCTCCTAGAGGACGGCGGCTTAGGTTCTTACTGCACTTTAAGTCCTGTTCCTTCTGTGGCACTGCAGGCAGCCCCAGGCCCAGAGGAGCAGCTCCGGCGTTCCTCGGTTGAGACAGTTCGCCGGATGCGGGACTCCCTACTTCGATAAGTTGATTCAGGGAAGGAAACGCAGGGTAACCGGTGTCTCTTGGGACTCGTTAGAAGCCACAGGGATGTACGCTGAGTTTGCCCATGAAAACGGGGGCCTGCTGGAACTAGCCCTGCTTTCCCATTTTGAGGGCTGCATTCATGCCTGCCTTGAAGCTACCTGACATTCCCGGCTCCCGACAGGCCAGTGAGCCCTGGAAGAATGCTTCGGGGAAAATTATGAGTTTGCTCTCTCTAAACCAGGGGCTTCCGGGGCCGCGGCGGCGGTCCGCATGACAGGCTCTAGAGCGAAAGGGAACCGCGGCGTGAGAACTCGCCTCCAGGTTAGGTCCTGAGTAGCCGTGCAGAAAGGGAGGCATGCAGCTGTTTCCATGAGTTCTCAGTCGCTTATGTGCTTTATTCTAAAGGAAGTACGCGTCCGGGGACTCCTAGGCCCCACGGGTGTGCATCGTTTTCCCTCCGAGGTCACTGAGTGCCTCCAGACACCTGTGGGCTGGCAGAGCAACGTCGAGGTCCATTGGTTGATCCCCCGGAGGACCTCTGTGCCTGCCGAGTGCTGGGCTGCAACACACTGCGCGTTCCTTGAGGAGCGCTACATCTCCAGAGCCCTCGAACGCCCTCGGGACAACACGGCTGGTGAGTGCGAAGTGCCCAGGAAGACTCTGTCAGGGCCCTTGTGTGAGCTGCCTTGAGAGAACACTGTGCTTGGCACACTGCGAGGCCCGCCCTCGTACCTGAAGTCACTCTGCTCGAGGAGAAAGTCAGCATCTCAGCACGCTGTGTCGCTGCCGGCACACCCAGCGTGAACCCATGCCTGGAAGTAAGGCCCTGATTCGCCGTGCAGAAGCGGAGGCGTGCTGCAGCTTCCAGGAGGCGGTGGCCACTGCTCTGCATGCCTTTAACGGCAGCACAGCTTTCTGGACACCTGGGAGGCTATCCGGGGCACCCTGCTCACGGCAGGAACCCTGAGTACCCCCAGGTGCACCTGGGTCTGCTAAGCAACATCCAGGCCAGTAGCCCTTCAGAGCCCCCTGTGTGCAGGCCGAGCGTAGGGAAACGCACTGCCCTCTCCTTTGGAGCAGCTTAGTTTCCTCCACACTCGCACACGTTCGCGAACACCGTTCTGGCACGTCCCACGTGGCGCGGAGGTCTTACGCGGTGCCCTAAGCGGAGCTGCCCTCAGAGGAGCCCTCGTCTTCGCGTTCCATCCAGGACCTCCTGACCGAAGTCACCGTGCCTCCTAGAGGACGGCGGCTTGGGTTCTTACTGCACTTTAAGTCCTGTTCCTTCTGTGGCACTGCAGGCAGCCCCAGGCCCAGAGGAGCAGCTCCGGCGTTCCTCGCTTGAGACAGTTCGCCGGATGCGGGACTCCCTACTTCGATAAGTTGATTCAGGGAAGGAAACGCAGGGTAACCGGTGTCTCTTGGGACTCGTTAGAAGCCACAGGGATGTACGCTGAGTGTGCCCATGAAAACGGGGGCCTGCTGGAACTAGCCCTGCTTTCCCATTTTGAGGGCTGCATTCATGCCTGCCTTGAAGCTACCTGACATTCCCGGCTCCCGACAGGCCAGTGAGCCCTGGAAGAATGCTTCGGGGAAAATTATGAGTTTGCTCTCTCTAAACAAGGGGCTTCCGGGGCCGCGGCGGCGGTCCGCACGACAGGCTCTAGAGCGAAAGGGAACCGCGGCGTGAGAACTCGCCTCCAGGTTAGGCCCTGAGTAGCCGTGCGGAAAGGGAGGCATGCAGCTGTTTCCATGAGTTCTCAGTCGCTTATGTGCTTTATTCTAAAGGAAGTACGCGTCCGGGGACTCCTAGGCCCCACGGGTGTGCATCCTTTTCCCTCCGAGGTCACTGAGTGCCTCCAGACACCTGTGGGCCGGCGGAGCAACGTCGAGGTCCATTGGTTGATGCCCCGGAGGACCTCTGTGCCTGCCGAGGGCTGGGGAGCAACACACTGCGCGTTCCTTCAGGAGCGCTACATCTCCAGAACCCTCGAACGCCCTCGGGACAACACGGCTGGTGAGTGCGAAGTGCCCGGGAAGACTCTGTCAGGGCCCTTGTGTGTGCTGCCATGAGAGAACACTGTGCTTGGCACTCTGCGAGGCCCGCCCTCGTGCCTGAAGTCACTCTGCTCGAGGAGAAAGTCAGCATCTCAGCACGCTGTGTCGCTGCCGGCACACCCAGCATGAACCCATGTCTGGAAGTAAGGCCCTGATTCGCCGTGCAGAAGCGGAGGCGTGCTGCAGCTTCCAGGAGGCGGTGGCCTCTGCTCTGCATGCCTTTAACGGCAGCACAGCTTTCTGGACACCTGGGAGGCTATCCAGGGCACCCTGCTCCCGGCAGGATCCCTGAGTACCCCCATGTGCACCTGGGATGCTAAGCAACATCCAGGCCCGTAGCCCTTCAGAGCCCCCTGTGTGCAGGCCGAGCGTAGGGAAACGCACTGCCCTCTCCTTTGGAGCAGCTTAGTTTCCTCCGCACTCGCACACGTTCGCGAACACCGTTCTGGCACGTCCCACGTGGCGCGGAGGTCTTACGTGGTGCCCTAAGCGGAGCTGCCCTCAGAGGAGCCCTCGTCTTCGCGTTCCATCCAGGACCTCCTGACCGAAGTCACCGTGCCTCCTAGAGGACGGCGGCTTAGGTTCTTACTGCACTTTAAGTCCTGTTCCTTCTGTGGCACTGCAGGCAGCCCCAGGCCCAGAGGAGCAGCTCCGGCGTTCCTCGGTTGAGACAGTTCGCCGGTTGCGGGACTCCCTACTTCGATAAGTTGATTCAGGGAAGGAAACGCAGGGTAACCGGTGTCTCTTGGAACTCGTTAGAAGCCACAGGGATGTACGCTGAGTGTGCCCATGAAAACGGGGGCCTGCTGGAACTAGCCCTGCTTTCCCATTTTGAGGGCTGCATTCATGCCTGCCTTGAAGCTACCTGACATTCCCGGCTCCCGACAGGCCAGTGAGCCCTGGAAGAATGCTTCGGGGAAAATTATGAGTTTGCTCTCTCTAAACCAGGGGCTTCCGGGGCCGCGGCGGCGGTCCGCATGAGAGGCTCTAGAGCGAAAGGGAACCGCGGCGTGAGAAATCGCCTCCAGGTTAGGCCCTGAGTAGCCGTGCGGAAAGGGAGGCATGCAGCTGTTTCCATGAGTTCTCAGTCGCTTATGTGCTTTATTCTAAAGGAAGTACGCGTCCGGGGACTCCTAGGCCCCACGGGTGTGCATCCTTTTCCCTCCGAGGTCACTGAGTGCCTCCAGACACCTGTGGGCCGGCGGAGCAACGTCGAGGTCCATTGGTTGATGCCCCGGAGGACCTCTGTGCCTGCCGAGTGCTGGGCAGCAACACACTGCGCGTTCCTTGAGGAGCGCTACATCTCCAGAGCCCTCGAACGCCCTCGGGACAACACGGCTGGTGAGTGCGAAGTGCCCAGGAAGACTCTGTCATGGCCCTTGTGTGAGCTGCCATGAGAGAACACTGTGCTTGGCACACTGCGAGGCCCACCCTCGTACCTGAGGTCACTCTGCTCGAGGAGAAAGTCAGCATCTCAGCACGCTGTGTCGCTGCCGGCACACCCAGCGTGAACCCATGCCTGGAAGTAAGGCCCTGATTCGCCGTGCAGAAGCGGAGGCGTGCTGCAGCTTCCAGGAGGTGGTGGCCTCTGCTCTGCATGCCTTTAATGGCAGCACAGCTTTCTGGACACCTGGCAGGCTATCCGGGGCACCCTGCTCCCGGCAGGATCCCTGAGTACCCCCATGTGCACCTGGGATGCTAAGCAACATCCAGGCCCGTAGCCCTTCAGAGCCCCCTGTGTGCAGGCCGAGCGTAGGGAAACGCACTGCCCTCTCCTTTGGAGCAGCTTAGTTTCCTCCGCACTCGCACACGTTCGCGAACAACGTTCTGGCATGTCCCACGTGGCGCGGAGGTCTTACGCGGTGCCCTAAGCGGAGCTGCCCTCAGAGGAGCCCTCGTCTTCGCGTTCCATCCGGGACCTCCTGACCGAAGTCACCGTGCCTCCTAGAGGACGGCGGCTTGGGTTCTTACTGCACTTTAAGTCCTGTTCCTTCTGTGGCACTGCAGGCAGCCCCAGGCCCAGAGGAGCAGCTCCGGCGTTCCTCGGTTGAGACACTTCGCCGGATGCGGGACTCCCTACTTCGATAAGTTGATTCAGGGAAGGAAACGCAGGGTAACCGGTGTCTCTTGGGACTCGTTAGAAGCCACAGGGATGTACGCTGAGTGTGCCCATGAAAACGGGGGCCTGCTGGAACTAACCCTGCTTTCCCATTTTGAGGGCTGCATTCATGCCTGCCTTGAAGCTACCTGACATTCCCGGCTCCCGACAGGCCAGTGAGCCCTGGAAGAATGCTTCGGGGAAAATTATGAGTTTGCTCTCTCTAAACCAGGGGCTTCCGGGGCCGCGGCGGCGGTCCGCACGACAGGCTCTAGAGCGAAAGGGAACCGCGGCGTGAGAACTCGCCTCCAGGTTAGGCCCTGAGTAGCCGTGCGGAAAGGGAGGCATGCAGCTGTTTCCATGAGTTCTCATTCGCTTATGTGCTTTATTCTAAAGGAAGTACGCGTCCGGGGACTGCTAGGCCCCACGGGTGTGCATCCTTTTCCCTCCGAGGACACTGAGTGCCTCCAGACACCTGTGGGCCGGCGGAGCAACGTCGAGGTCCATTGGTTGATGCCCCGGAGGACCTCTGTGCCTGCCGAGGGCTGGGCAGCAACACACTGCGCGTTCCTTGAGGAGCGCTACATCTCCAGAGCCCTCGAACGCCCTCGGGACAACACGGCTGGTGAGTGCGAAGTGCCCGGGAAGACTCTGTCAGGGCCCTTGTGTGAGCTGCCATGAGAGAACACTGTGCTTGGCACTCTGCGAGGCCCGCCCTCGTACCTGAAGTCACTCTGCTCGAGGAGAAAGTCAGCATCTCAGCACGCTGTGTCGCTGCCGGCACACCCAGCATGAACCCATGTCTGGAAGTAAGGCCCTGATTCGCCGTGCAGAAGCGGAGGCGTGCTGCAGCTTCCAGGAGGCGGTGGCCTCTGCTCTGCATGCCTTTAACGGCAGCACAGCTTTCTGGACACCTGGGAGGCTATCCGGGGCACCCTGCTCCCGGCAGGATCCCTGAGTACCCCCATGTGCACCTGGGATGCTAAGCAACATCCAGGCCCGTAGCCCTTCAGAGCCCCCTGTGTGCAGGCCGAGCGTAGGGAAACGCACTGCCCTCTCCTTTGGAGCAGCTTAGTTTCCTCCACACTCGCACACGTTCGCGAACACCGTTCTGGCACGTCCCACGTGGCGCGGAGGTCTTACGCGGTGCCCTAAGCGGAGCTGCCCTCAGAGGAGCCCTCGTCTTCGCGTTCCATCCGGGACCTCCTGACCGAAGTCACCGTGCCTCCTAGAGGACGGCGGCTTGGGTTCTTACTGCACTTTAAGTCCTGTTCCTTCTGTGGCACTGCAGGCAGCCCCAGGCCCAGAGGAGCAGCTCCGGCATTCCTCGGTTGAGACAGTTCGCCGGTTGCGGGACTCCCTACTTCGATAAGTTGATTCAGGGAAGGAAACGCAGGGTAACCGGTGTCTCTTGGGACTCGTTAGAAGCCACAGGGATGTACGCTGAGTGTGCCCATGAAAACGGGGGCCTGCTGGAACTAGCCCTGCTTTCCCATTTTGAGGGCTGCATTCATGCCTGCCTTGAAGCTACCTGACATTCCCGGCTCCCGACAGGCCAGTGAGCCCTGGAAGAATGCTTCGGGGAAAATTATGAGTTTGCTCTCTCTAAACCAGGGGCTTCCGGGGCCGCGGCGGCGGTCCGCACGACAGGCTCTAGAGCGAAAGGGAACCGCGGCGTGAGAACTCGCCTCCAGGTTAGGCCCTGAGTAGCCGTGCGGAAAGGGAGGCATGCAGCTGTTTCCATGAGTTCTCATTCGCTTATGTGCTTTATTCTAAAGGAAGTACGCGTCCGGGGACTCCTAGGCCCCACGGGTGTGCATCGTTTTCCCTCCGAGGTCACTGAGTGCCTCCAGACACCTGTGGGCCGGTGGAGCAACGTCGAGGTCCATTGGTTGATCCCCCGGAGGACCTCTGTGCCTGCCGAGTGCTGGGCAGCAACACACTGCGCATTCCTTGAGGAGCGCTACATCTCCAGAGCCCTCGAACGCCCTCGGGACAACACGGCTGGTGAGTGCGAAGTGCCCAGGAAGACTCTGTCAGGGCCCTTGTGTGAGCTGCCATGAGAGAATACTGTGCTTGGCACTCTGCGAGGCCGGCCCTCGTACCTGAAGTCACTCTGCTCGAGGAGAAAGTCAGCATCTCAGCACGCTGTGTCGCTGCCGGCACACCCAGCATGAACCCATGCCTGGAAGTAAGGCCCTGATTCGCCGTGCAGAAGCGGAGGCGTGCTGCAGCTTCCAGGAGGCGGTGGCCTCTGCTCTGCATGCCTTTAACGGCAGCACAGCTTTCTGGACACCTGGGAGGCTATCCGGGGCACCCTGCTCCCGGCAGGAACCCTGAGTACCCCCAGCTGCACCTGGGTCTGCTAAGCAACATCCAGGCCCGTAGCCCTTCAGAGCCCCCTGTGTGCAGGCCGAGCGTAGGGAAACGCACTGCCCTCTCCTTTGGAGCAGCTTAGTTTCCTCCACACTCGCACACGTTCGCGAACACCGTTCTGGCACGTCCCACGTGGCGCGGAGGTCTTACGCGGTGCCCTAAGCGGAGCTGCCCTCAGAGGAGCCCTCGTCTTCGCGTTCCATCCGGGACCTCCTGACCGAAGTCGCCGTGCCTCCTAGAGGACGGCGGCTTGGGTTCTTACTGCACTTTAAGTCCTGTTCCTTCTGTGGCACTGCAGGCAGCCCCAGGCCCAGAGGAGCAGCTCCGGCGTTCCTCGGTTGAGACAGTTCGCCGGATGCGGGACTCCCTACTTCGATAAGTTGATTCAGGGAAGGAAACGCAGGGTAACCGGCGTCTCTTGGGACTCGTTAGAAGCCACAGGGATGTACGCTGAGTGTGCCCATGAAAACGGGGGCCTGCTGGAACTAGCCCTGCTTTCCCATTTTGAGGGCTGCATTCATGCCTGCCTTGAAGCTACCTGACATTCCCGGCTCCCGACAGGCCAGTGAGCCCTGGAGGAATGCTTCGGGGAAAATTATGAGTTTGCTCTCTCTAAACCAGGGGCTTCCGGGGCCGCAGCGGCGGTCCGCACGACAGGCTCTAGAGCGAAAGGGAACCGCGGCGTGAGAACTCGCCTCCAGGTTAGGCCCTGAGTAGCCGTGCGGAAAGGGAGGCATGCAGCTGTTTCCATGAGTTCTCAGTCGGTTATGTGCTTTATTCTAAAGGAAGTACGCGTCCGGGGACTCCTAGGCCCCACGGGTTTGCATCGTTTTCCCTCCGAGGTCACTGAGTACATCCACACACCTGTGGGCCGGCGGAGCAACGTCGAGGTCCATTGGTTGATCCCCCGGAGGACCTCTGTGCCTGCCGAGTGCTGGGCAGCAACACACTGCGCATTCCTTGAGGAGCGCTACATCTCCAGAGCCCTCGAACGCCCTCGGGACAACACGGCTGGTGAGTGCGAAGTGCCCAGGAAGACTCTGTCATGGCCCTTGTGTGAGCTGCCATGAGAGAACACTGTGCTTGGCACACTGCGAGGCACGCCCTCGTACCTGAAGTCACTCTGCTAGAGGAGAAAGTCAGCATCTCAGCACGCTGTGTCGCTGCCGGCACACCCAGCATGAACCCATGCCTGGAAGTAAGGCCCTGATTCGCCGTGCAGAAGCGGAGGTGTGCTGCAGCTTCCAGGAGGCAGAGGCCTCTGCTCTTCATGCCTTTAACGGCAGTAGAGCTTTCTGGACACCTGGGAGGCTATCCGGGGCACCCTGCTCCTGGCAGGAACCCTGAGTACCCCCAGGTGCACCTGGGTCTGCTAAGCAACATCCAGGCCCGTAGCCCTTCAGAGCCCCCTGTGTGCAGGCCGAGCGTAGGGAAACGCACTGCCCTCTCCTTTGGAGCAGCTTAGTTTCCTCCGCACTCGCACACGTTCGCGAACACCGTTCTGGCACGTCCCACGTGGCGCGGAGGTCTTACGCGGTGCCCTAAGCGGAGCTGCCCTCAGAGGAGCCCTCGTCTTCGCGTTCCATCCGGGACCTCCTGACCGAAGTCACCGTGCCTCCTAGAGGACGGCGGCTTGGTTTCTTACTGCACTTTAAGTCCTGTTCCTTCTGTGGCACTGCAGGCAGCACCAGGCCCAGAGGAGCAGCTCCGGCGTTCCTCGCTTGAGACAGTTCGCCGGAGGAGGGACTCCCTACTTCGATAAGTTGATTCAGGGAAGGAAACGCAGGGTAACCGGTGTCTCTTGGGACTCGTTAAAAGCCACAGGGATGTACGCTGAGTGTGCCCATGAAAACGGGGGCCTGCTGGAACTAGCCCTGCTTTCCCATTTTGAGGGCTGCATTCATGCCTGCCTTGAAGCTACCTGACATTCCCGGCTCCCGACAGGCCAGTGAGCCCTGGAAGAATGCTTCGGGGAAAATTATGAGTTTGCTCTCTCTAAACCAGGGGCTTCCGGGGCCGCGGCGGCGGTCCGCACGACAGGCTCTAGAGCGAAAGGGAACCGCGGCATGAGAACTCGCCTCCAGGTTAGGCCCTGAGTAGCCGTGCGGAAAGGGAGGCATGCAGCTGTTTCCATGAGTTCTCAGTCGCTTATGTGCTTTATTCTAAAGGAAGTACGCGTCCGGGGACTCCTAGGCCCCACGGGTGTGCATCGTTTTCCCTCCGAGGTCACTGAGTGCCTCCAGACACCTGTGGGCCGGCGGAGCAACGTCGAGGTCCATTGGTTGATGCCCCGGAGGACCTCTGTGCCTGCCGAGTGCTGGGCAGCAACACACTGCGCATTCCTTGAGGAGCGCTACATCTCCAGAGCCCTCGAACGCCCTCGGGACAACACGGCTGGTGAGTGCGAAGTGCCCGGGAAGACTCTGTCAGGGCCCTTGTGTGAGCTGCCATGAGAGAACACTGTGCTTGGCACTCTGCGAGGCCCGCCCTCGTACCTGAAGTCACTCTGCTCGAGGAGAAAGTCAGCATCTCAGCACGCTGTGTCGCTGCCGGCACACCCAGCATGAACCCATGTCTGGAAGTAAGGCCCTGATTCGCCGTGCAGAAGCGGAGGCGTGCTGCAGCTTCCAGGAGGCGGTGGCCTCTGCTCTGCATGCCTTTAACGGCAGCACAGCTTTCTGGACACCTGGGAGGCTATCCGGGGCACCCTGCTCCCGGCAGGATCCCTGAGTACCCCCATGTGCACCTGGGATGCTAAGCAACATCCAGGCCCGTAGCCCTTCAGAGCACCCTGTGTGCAGGCCGAGCGTAGGGAAACGCACTGCCCTCTCCTTTGGAGCAGCTTAGTTTCCTCCGCACTCGCACACGTTCGCGAACACCGTTCTGGCACGTCCCACGTGGCGCGGAGGTCTTACGCGGTGCCCTAAGCGGAGCTGCCCTCAGAGGAGCCCTCGTCTTCGCGTTCCATCCGGGACCTCCTGACCGAAGTCACCGTGCCTCCTAGAGGACGGCGGCTTGGGTTCTTACTGCACTTTAAGTCCTGTTCCTTCTGTGGCACTGCAGGCAGCCCCAGGCCCAGAGGAGCAGCTCCGGCGTTCCTCGGTTGAGACAGTTCGCCGGTTGCGGGACTCCCTACTTCGATAAGTTGATTCAGGGAAGGAAACGCAGGGTAACCGGTGTCTCTTGGGACTCGTTAGAAGCCACAGGGATGTACGCTGAGTGTGCCCATGAAAACGGGGACCTGCTGGAACTAGCCCTGCTTTCCCATTTTGAGGGCTGCATTCATGCCTGCCTTGAAGCTACCTGACATTCCCGGCTCCCGACAGGCCAGTGAGCCCTGGAAGAATGCTTCGGGGAAAATTATGAGTTTGCTCTCTCTAAACCAGGGGCTTCCGGGGCCGCGGCGGCGGTCCACACGACAGGCTCTAGAGCGAAAGGGAACCGCGGTGTGAGAACTCGCCTCCAGGTTAGGCCCTGAGTAGCCGTGCGGAAAGGGAGGCATGCAGCTGTTTCCATGAGTTCTCATTCGCTTATGTGCTTTATTCTAAAGGAAGTACGCGTCCGGGGACTCCTAGGCCCCACGGGTGTGCATCCTTTTCCCTCCGAGGTCACTGAGTGCCTCCAGACACCTGTGGGCCGGCGGAGCAACGTCGAGGTCCATTGGTTGATGCCCCGGAGGACCTCTGTGCCTGCCGAGGCCTGGGCAGCAACACACTGCGCGTTCCTTGAGGAGCGCTACATCTCCAGAGCCCTCGTACGCCCTCGGGACAACACAGCTGGTGAGTGCGAAGTGCCCGGGAAGACTCTGTCAGGGCCCTTGTGTGAGCTGCCATGAGAGAACACTGTGCTTGGCACACTGCGAGGCCCGCCCTCGTACCTGAAGTCACTCTGCTCGAGGAGAAAGTCAGCATCTCAGCACGCTGTGTCGCTGCCGGCACACCCAGCATGAACCCATGCCTGGAAGTAAGGCCCTGATTCGCCGTGCAGAAGTGGAGGCGTGCTGCAGCTTCCAGGAGGCGGTGGCCTCTGCTCTGCATGCCTTTAACGGCAGCACAGCTTTCTGGACACCTGGGAGGCTATCCGGGGCACCCTGCTCCCGGCAGGAACCCTGAGTACCCCCAGGTGCACCTGGGTCTGCTAAGCAACATCCAGGCCCGTAGCCCTTCAGAGCCCCCTGTGTGCAGGCCGAGCGTAGGGAAACGCACTGCCCTCTCCTTTGGAGCAGCTTAGTTTCCTCCGCACTCGCACACGTTCGCGAACACCGTTCTGGCACGTCCCACGTGGCGCGGAGTTCTTACGCGGTGCCCTAAGCGGAGCTGCCCTCAGAGGAGCCCTGGTCTTTGAGTTCCATCCGGGACCTCCTGACCGAAGTCGCCGTGCCTCCTAGAGGACGGTGGCTTGGGTTGTTACTGCACTTTAAGTCCTGTTCCTTCTGTGGCACTGCAGGCAGCCCCAGGTCCAGAGGAGCAGCTCCGGCGTTCCTCGGTTGAGACACTTCGCCGGATGCGGGACTCCCTACTTCGATAAGTTGATTCAGGGAAGGAAACGCAGGGTAACCGGTGTCTCTTGGGACTCGTTAGAAGCCACAGGGATGTACGCTGAGTGTGCCCATGAAAACGGGGGCCTGCTGGAACTAGCCCTGCTTTCCCATTTTGAGGGCTGCATTCATGCCTGCCTTGAAGCTACCTGACATTCCCGGCTCCCGACAGGCCAGTGAGCCCTGGAAGAATGCTTCGGGGAAAATTATGAGTTTGCTCTCTCTAAACCAGGGGCTTCCAGGGCCGCGGCGGCGGTCCACAAGACAGGCTCTAGAGCGAAAGGGAACCGCGGCGTGAGAACTCGCCTCCAGGTTAGGCCCTGAGTAGCCGTGCGGAAAGGGAGGCATGCAGCTGTTTCCATGAGTTCTCATTCGCTTATGTGCTTTATTCTAAAGGAAGTACGCGTCCAGGGACTCCTAGGCCCCACGGGTGTGCATCCTTTTCCCTCCGAGGTCACTGAGTGCCTCCAGACACCTGTGGGCCGGCGGAGCAATGTCGAGGTCCATTGGTTGATGCCCCGGAGGACCTCTGTGCCTGCCGAGGCCTGGGCAGCAACACACTGCGCGTTCCTTGAGGAGCGCTACATCTCCAGAGCCCTCGAACGCCCTCGGGACAACACGGCTGGTGAGTGCGAAGTGCCCGGGAAGACTCTGTCAGGGCCCTTGTGTGAGCTGCCATGAGAGAACACTGCGCTTGGCACACTGCGAGGCCCGCCCTCGTACCTGAAGTCACTCTGCTCGAGGAGAAAGTCAGCATCTCAGCACGCTGTGTCGCTGCCGGCACACCCAGCATGAACCCATGCCTGGAAGTAAGGCCCTGATTCGCCGTGCAGAAGCGGAGGCGTGCTGCAGCTTCCAGGAGGCGGTGGCCTCTGCTCTGCATGCCTTTAACGGCAGCACAGCTTTCTGGACACCTGGGAGGCTATCCGGGGCACCCTGCTCCCGGCAGGAACCCTGAGTACCCCCAGGTGCACCTGGGTCTGCTAAGCAACATCCAGGCCCGTAGCCCTTCAGAGCCCCCTGTGTGCAGGCCGAGCGTAGGGAAACGCACTGCCCTCTCCTTTGGAGCAGCTTAGTTTCCTCCGCACTCGCACACGTTCGCGAACACCGTTCTGGCACGTCCCACGTGGCGCGGAGGTCTTACGCGGTGCCCTAAGCGGAGCTGACCTCAGAGGAGCCCTCGTCTTCGCGTTCCATCCGGGACCTACTGACCGAAGTCACCGTGCCTCCTAGAGGACGGCGGCTTGGGTTCTTACTGCACTTTAAGTCTTGTTCCTTCTGTGGCACTGCAGGCAGCCCCAGGCCCAGAGGAGCAGCTCCGCCGTTCCTCGGTTGAGACAGTTCGCCGGATGCGGGACTCCCTACTTCGATAAGTTGATTCAGGGAAGGAAACGCAGGGTAACCGGTGTCTCTTGGGACTCGTTAGAAGCCACAGGGATGTACGCTGAGTGTGCCCATGAAAACGGGGGCCTGCTGGAACTAGCCCTGCTTTCCCATTTTGAGGGCTGCATTCATGCCTGCCTTGAAGCTACCTGACATTCCCGGCTCCCGACAGGCCAGTTAGCCCTGGAAGAATGCTTCGGGGAAAATTATGAGTTTGCTCTCTCTAAACCAGGGGCTTCCGGGGCCGCGGCGGCGGTCCGCACGACAGGCTCTAGAGCGAAAGGGAACCGCGGCGTGAGAACTCGCCTCCAGGTTAGGCCCTGAGTAGCCGTGCGGAAAGGGAGGCATGCAGCTGTTTCCATGAGTTCTCATTCGCTTATGTGCTTTACTCTAAAGGAAGTACGCGTCCGGGGACTGCTAGGCCCCACGGGTGTGCATCCTTTTCCCTCCGAGGTCACTGAGTGCCTCCAGACACCTGTGGGCTGGCGGAGCAACGTCGAGATCCATTGGTTGATGCCCCGGAGGACCTCTGTGCCTGCCGAGGGCTGGGCAGCAACACACTGCGCGTTCCTTGAGGAGCGCTACATCTCCAGAGCCCTCGAACGCCCTCGGGACAACACGGCTGGTGAGTGCGAAGTGCCCGGGAAGACTCTGTCAGGGCCCTTGTGTGAGCTGCCATGAGAGAACACTGTGCTTGGCACACTGCGAGGCCCGCCCTCGTACCTGAAGTCACTCTGCTCGAGGAGAAAGTCAGCATCTCAGCACGCTGTGTCGCTGCCGGCACACCCAGCATGAACCCATGTCTGGAAGTAAGGCCCTGATTCGCCGTCCAGAAGCGGAGGCGTGCTGCAGCTTCCAGGAGGCGGTGGCCTCTGCTCTGCATGCCTTTAATGGCAGCACAGCTTTCTGGACACCTGGGAGGCTATCCGGGGCATCCTGCTCCCGGCAGGAACCCTGAGTACCCCCAGGTGCACCTGGGTCTGCTAAGCAACATCCAGGCCCGTAGCCCTTCACAGCCCCCTGTGTGCAGGCCGAGCGTAGGGAAACGCACTGCCCTCTCCTTTGGAGCAGCTTAGTTTCCTCCACACTCGCACACGTTCGCGAACATCGTTCTGGCACGTCCCACGTGGCGCGGAGGTCTTACGCGGTGCCCTAAGCGGAGCTGCCCTCAGAGGAGCCCTCGTCTTCGCGTTCCATCCAGGACGTCCTGACCGACGTCACCGTGCCTCCTAGAGGACGGCGGCTTGGGTTCTTACTGCACTTTAAGTCCTGTTCCTTCTGTGGCACTGCAGGCAGCCCCAGGCCCAGAGGAGCAGCTCCGGCATTCCTCGCTTGAGACAGTTCGCCGGAGGAGGGACTCCCTACTTCGATAAGTTGATTCAGGGAAGGAAACGCAGGGTAACCGGTGTCTCTTGGGACTCGTTAGAAGCCACAGGGATGTACGCTGAGTGTGCCCATGAAAACGGGGGCCTGCTGGAACTAGCCCTGCTTTCCCATTTTGAGGGCTGCATTCATGCCTGCCTTGAAGCTACCTGACATTCCCGGCTCCCGACAGGCCAGTGAGCCCTGGAAGAATGCTTCGGGGAAAATTATGAGTTTGCTCTCTCTAAACCAGGGGCTTCCGGGGCCGCGGCGGCGGTCCGCACGACAGGCTCTAGAGCGAAAGGGAACCGCGGCGTGAGAACTCGCCTCCAGGTTAGGCCCTGAGTAGCCGTGCGGAAAGGGAGGCATGCAGCAGTTTCCATGAGTTCTCAGTCGCTTATGTGCTTTATTCTAAAGGAAGTACGCGTCCGGGGACTCCTAGGCCCCACGGGTGTGCATCGTTTTCCCTCCGAGGTCACTGAGTGCCTCCAGACACCTGTGGGCCGGCAGAGCAACGTCGAGGTCCACTGGTTGATGCCCCGGAGGACCTCTGTGCCTGCCGAGTGCTGGGCAGCAACACACTGCGCGTTCCTTGAGGAGCGCTACATCTCCAGAGCCCTCGAACGCCCTCGGGACAACACGGCTGGTGAGTGCGAAGTGCCCAGGAAGACTCTGTCAGGGCCCTTGTGTGAGCTGCCATGAGAGAACACTGTGCTTGGCACACTGTGAGGCCCGCCCTCGTACCTGAAGTCACTCTGCTCGAGGAGAAAGTCAGCATCTCAGCACGCTGTGTCGCTGCCGGCACACCCAGCATGAACCCATGCCTGGAAGTAAGGCCCTGATTCGCCGTGCAGAAGCGGAGGTGTGCTGCAGCTTCCAGGAGCCTGTGGCCTCTGCTCTGCATGCCTTTAACGGCAGCACAGCTTTCTGGACACCTGGGAGGCTATCCGGTGCACCCTGTTCCCGGCAGGAACCCTGAGTACCCCCAGGTGCACCTGGGTCTGCTAAGCAACATCCAGGCCCGTAGCCCTTCAGAGCCCCCTGTGTGCAGGCCGAGCGTAGGGAAACGCACTGCCCTCTCCTTTGGAGCAGCTTAGTTTCCTCCGCACTCGCACACGTTCGCGATCACCGTTCTGGAACGTCCCACGTGGCGCGGAGGTCTTACACGGTGCCCTAAGCGGAGCTGCCCTCAGAGGAGCCCTCGTCTTCGCGTTCCATCCGGGACCTCCTGACCGAAGTCACCGTGCCTCCTAGAGGATGGTTGCTTGGGTTATTACTGCACTTTAAGTCCTGTTCCTTCTGTGGCACTGCAGGCAGCACCAGGCCCAGAGGAGCAGCTCCGGCGTTCCTCGGTTGAGACAGTTCGCCGGAGGAGGGACTCCCTACTTCGATAAGTTGATTCAGGGAAGGAAACGCAGGGTAACCGGTGTCTCTTGGGACTCGTTAGAAGCCACAGGGATGTACGCTGAGTGTGCCCATGAAAACGGGGACCTGCTGGAACTAGCCCTGCTTTCCCATTTTGAGGGCTGCATTCATGCCTGCCTTGAAGCTACCTGACATTCCCGGCTCCCGACAGGCCAGTGAGCCCTGGAAGAATGCTTCGGGGAAAATTATGAGTTTGCTCTCTCTAAACCAGGGGCTTCCGGGGCCGCGGCGGCGGTCCGCACGACAGGCTCTAGAGCGAAAGGGAACCGTGGCGTGAGAACTCGCCTCCAGGTTAGGCCCTGAGTAGCCGTGCGGAAAGGGAGGCATGCAGCTGTTTCCATGAGTTCTCAGTCGCTTATGTGTTTATTCTAAAGGAAGTACGCATCCAGGTACTCCTATCCGGGGATCCCTGCTCCCGGCAGGAACCCTGAGTACCCCCAGGTGCACCTGGGTCTGCTAAGCAACATCCAGGCCCGTAGCCCTTCAGAGCCCCCTGTGTGCAGGCCGAGCGTAGGGAAACGCACTGCCCTCTCCTTTGGAGCAGCTTAGTTTCCTCCGCACTCGCACACGTTCGCGAACACCGTTCTGGCACGTCCCACGTGGCGCGGAGGTCTTACGCGGTGCCCTAAGCGGAGCTGCCCTCAGAGGAGCCCTCGTCTTCGCGTTCCATCCGGGACCTCCTGACCGAAGTCACCGTGCCTCCTAGAGGACGGCGGCTTGGGTTCTTACTGCACTTTAAGTCCTGTTCCTTCTGTGGCACTGCAGGCAGCCCCAGGCCCAGAGGAGCAGCTCCGGCGTTCCTCGGTTGAGACAGTTCGCCGGATCCGGGACTCCCTACTTCGATAAGTTGATTCAGGGAAGGAAACGCAGGGTAACTGGTGTCTCTTGGGACTCGTTAGAAGCCACAGGGATGTACGCTGAGTGTGCCCATGAAAACGGGGGCCTGCTGGAACTAGCCCTGCTTTCCCATTTTGAGGGCTGCATTCATGCCTGCCTTGAAGCTACCTGACATTCCCGGCTCCCGACAGGCCAGTGAGCCCTGGAAGAATGCTTCGGGGAAAATTATGAGTTTGCTCTCTCTAAACCAGGGGCTTCCGGGGCCGCGGCGGCGGTCCGCACGACAGACTCTAGAGCGAAAGGGAACCGCGGCGTGAGAACTCGCCTCCAGGTTAGGCCCTGAGTAGCCGTGCGGAAAGGGAGGCATGCAGCTGTTTCCATGAGTTCTCAGTCGCTTATGTGCTTTATTCTAAAGGAAGTACGCGTCCGGGGACTCCTAGGCCCCACGGGTGTGCATCCTTTTCCCTCCGAGGTCACTGAGTGCCTCCAGACACCTGTGGGCCGGCGGAGCAACGTCGAGGTCCATTGGTTGATGCCCCGGAGGACCTCTGTGCCTGCCGAGTGCTGGGCAGCAACACACTGCGCGTTCCTTGAGGAGCGCTACATCTCCAGAGCCCTCGAACGCCCTCGGGACAACACGGCTGGTGAGTGCGAAGTGCCCAGGAAGACTCTGTCAGGGCCCTTGTGTGAGCTGCCATGAGAGAACACTGTGCTTGGCACTCTGCGAGGCCCGCCCTCGTACCTGAAGTCACTCTGCTCGAGGAGAAAGTCAGCATCTCAGCACGCTGTGTCGCTGCCGGCACACCCAGCATGAACCCATGTCTGGAAGTAAGGCCCTGATTCGCCGTGCAGAAGCGGAGGCGTGCTGCAGCTTCCAGGAGGCGGTGGCCTCTGCTCTGCATGCCTTTAACGGCAGCACAGCTTTCTGGACACCTGGGAGGCTATCCGGGGCACCCTGCTCCCGGCAGGATCCCTGAGTACCCCCATGTGCACCTGGGATGCTAAGCAACATCCAGGCCCGTAGCCCTTCAGAGCCCCCTGTGTGCAGGCCGAGCGTAGGGAAACGCACTGCCCTCTCCTTTGGAGCAGCTTAGTTTCCTCCGCACTCGCACACGTTCGCGAACACCGTTCTGGCACGTCCCACGTGGCGCGGAGGTCTTACGCGGTGCCCTAAGCGGAGCTGCCCTCAGAGGAGCCATCGTCTTCGCGTTCCATCCGGGACCTCCTGACCGAAGTCACCGTGCCTCCTAGAGGACGGCGGCTTGGGTTCTTACTGCACTTTAAGTCCTGTTCCTTCTGTGGCACTGCAGGCAGCCCCAGGCCCAGAGGAGCAGCTCCAGCGTTCCTCGGTTGAGACAGTTCGCCGGTTGCGGGACTCCCTACTTCGATAAGTTGATTCAGGGAAGGAAACGCAGGGTAACCGGTGTCTCTTGGGACTCGTTAGAAGCCACAGGGATGTACGCTGAGTGTACCCATGAAAACGGGGGCCTGCTGGAACTAGCCCTGCTTTCCCATTTTGAGGGCTGCATTCATGCCTGCCTTGAAGCTACCTGACATTCCCGGCTCCCGACAGGCCAGTGAGCCCTGGAAGAATGCTTCGGGGAAAATTATGAGTTTGCTCTCTCTAAACCAGGGGCTTCCGGGGCCGCGGCGGCGGTCCGCACGACAGGCTCTAGAGCGAAAGGGAACCGCGGCGTGAGAACTCGCCTCCAGGTTAGGCCCTGAGTAGCCGTGCGGAAAGGGAGGCATGCAGCTGTTTCCATGAGATCTCAGTCGCTTATGTGCTTTATTCTAAAGGAAGTACGCGTCCGGGGACTCCTAGGCCCCACGGGTGTGCATCGTTTTCCCTCCGAGGTCACTAAGTGCCTCCAGACACCTGTGGGCCGGCGGAGCAACGTCGAGGTCCATTGGTTGATGCCCCGGAGGACCTCTGTGCCTGCCGAGTGCTGGGCAGCAACACACTGCGCGTTCCTTGAGGAGCGCTAAATCTCCAGAGCCCTCGAACGCCCTCGGGACAACACGGCTGGTGAGTGCGAAGTGCCCAGGAAGACTCTGTCAGGGCCCTTGTGTGAGCTGCCATGAGAGAACACTGTGCTTGGCACTCTGCGAGGCCGGACCTCGTACCTGAAGTCACTCTGCTCGAGGAGAAAGTCAGCATCTCAGCACGCTGTGTCGCTGCCGGCACACCCAGCATGAACCCATGTCTGGAAGTAAGGCCCTGATTCGCCGTGCAGAAGCGGAGGCGTGCTGCAGCTTCCAGGAGGCGGTGGCCTCTGCTCTGCATGCCTTTAACGGCAGCACAGCTTTCTGGACACCTGGGAGGCTATCCGGGGCACCCTGTTCCCGGCAGGATCCCTGAGTACCCCCATGTGCACCTGGGATGCTATGCAACATCCAGGCCCGTAGCCCTTCAGAGCCCCCTGTGTGCAGGCCGAGCGTAGGGAAACGCACTGCCCTCTCCTTTGGAGCAGCTTAGTTTCCTCCGCACTCGCACACGTTCGCGAACATCGTTCTGGCACGTCCCACGTGGCGCGGAGGTCTTACGCGGTGCCCTAAGCGGAGCTGCCCTCAGAGGAGCCCTCGTCTTCGCGTTCCATCCAGGACGTCCTGACCGAAGTCACCGTGCCTCCTAGAGGACGGCGGCTTGGGTTCTTACTGCACTTTAAGTCCTGTTCCTTCTGTGGCACTGCAGGCAGCCCCAGGCCCAGAGGAGCAGCTCCGGCATTCCTCGCTTGAGACAGTTCGCCGGAGGAGGGACTCCCTACTTCGATAAGTTGATTCAGGGAAGGAAACGCAGGGTAACCGGTGTCTCTTGGGACTCGTTAGAAGCCACAGGGATGTACGCTGAGTGTGCCCATGAAAACGGGGGCCTGCTGGAACTAGCCCTGCTTTCCCATTTTGAGGGCTGCATTCATGCCTGCCTTGAAGCTACCTGACATTCCCGGCTCCCGACAGGCCAGTGAGCCCTGGAAGAATGCTTCGGGGAAAATTATGAGTTTGCTCTCTGTAAACCAGGGGCTTCCGGGGCCGCGGCGGCGGTCCGCACGACAGGCTCTAGAGCGAAACGGAACCGCAGCGTGAGAACTCGCCTCCAGGTTAGGCCCTGAGTAGCCGTGCGGAAAGGGAGGCATGCAGCTGTTTCCATGAGTTCTCAGTCGCTTATGTGCTTTATTCTAAAGGAAGTACGCGTCCGGGGACTCCTAGGCCCCACGGGTGTGCATCGTTTTCCCTCTGAGGTCACTAAGTGCCTCCAGACACCTGTGGGCCGGCGGAGCAACGTCGAGGTCCATTGGTTGATCCCCCGGAGGACCTCTGTGCCTGCCGAGTGCTGGGCAGCAACACACTGCGCATTCCTTGAGGAGCGCTACATCTCCAGAGCCCTCGAACGCCCTCGGGACAACACGGCTGGTGAGTGCGAAGTGCCCAGGAAGACTCTGTCAGGGCCCTTGTGTGAGCTGCCATGAGAGAACACTGTGCTTGGCACACTGCGAGGCCCGCCCTCGTACCTGAAGTCACTCTGCCCCTGGAGAAAGTCAGCATCTCAGCACGCTGTGTCGCTGCCGGCACACCCAGCATGAACCCATGCCTGGAAGTAAGGCCCTGATTCGCGGTGCAGAAGCGGAGGCGTGCTGCAGCTTCCAGGAGGCAGAGCCCTCTGCTCTGCATGCCTTTAACGGCAGTACAGATTTCTGGACACATGGGAGGCTATCCGGGGCACCCTGCTCCCGGCAGGAACCCTGAGTACCCCCAGGTGCACCTGGGTTTGCTAAGCAACATCCAGGCCCGTAGCCCTTCAGAGCCCCCTGTGTGCAGGCCGAGCGTAGGGAAACGCACTGCCCTCCCCTTTGGAGCAGCTTAGTTTCCTCCGCACTCGCACACGTTCGCGAACACCGTTCTGGCACGTCCCACGTGGCGCGGAGGTCTTACGCGGTGCCCTAAGCGGAGCTGCCCTCAGAGGAGCCATCGTCTTCGCGTTCCATCCGGGACCTCCTGACTGAAGTCACCGTGCCTCCTAGAGGACGGCGGCTTGGGTTCTTACTGCACTTTAAGTCCTGTTCCTTCTGTGGCACTGCAGGCAGCCCCAGGCCCAGAGGAGCAGCTCCGGCGTTCCTCGGTTGAGACAGTTCGCCGGATGCGGGACTCCCTACTTCGATAAGTTGATTCAGGGAAGGAAACGCAGGGTAACCGGTGTCTCTTGGGACTCGTTAGAAGCCACAGGGATGTACGCTGAGTGTGCCCATGAAAACGGGGGCCTGCTGGAACTAGCCCTGCTTTCCCATTTTGAGGGCTGCATTCATGCCTGCCTTGAAGCTACCTGACATTCCCGGCTCCCGACAGGCCAGTGAGCCCTGGAAGAATGCTTTGGGGAAAATTATGAGTTTGCTCTCTCTAAACCAGGGGCTTCCGGGGCCGCGGTGGCGGTCCGCACGACAGGCTCTAGAGCGAAAGGGAACCGCGGCGTGAGAACTCGCCTCCAGGTTAGGCCCTGAGTAGCCGTGCGGAAAGGGAGGCATGCAGCTGTTTCCATGAGTTCTCATTCGCTTATGTGCTTTACTCTAAAGGAAGTACGCGTCCGGGGACTGCTAGGCCCCACGGGTGTGCATCCTTTTCCATCCGAGGTCACTGAGTGCCTCCAGACACCTGTGGGCTGGCGGAGCAACGTCGAGATCCATTGGTTGACGCCCCGGAGGACCTCTGTGCCTGCCGAGGGCTGGGCAGCAACACACTGCGCGTTCCTTGAGGAGCGCTACATCTCCAGAGCCCTCGAACGCCCTCGGGACAACACGGCTGGTGAGTGCGAAGTGCCCGGGAAGACTCTGTCAGGGCCCTTGTGTGAGCTGCCATGAGAGAACACTGTGCTTGGCACACTGCGAGGCCCGCCCTCGTACCTGAAGTCACTCTGCTCGAGGAGAAAGTCAGCATCTCAGCACGCTGTGTCGCTGCCGGCACACCCAGCATGAACCCATGTCTGGAAGTAAGGCCCTGATTCGCCGTCCAGAAGCGGAGGCGTGCTGCAGCTTCCAGGAGGCGGTGGCCTCTGCTCTGCATGCCTTTAACGGCAGCACAGCTTTCTGGACACCTGGGAGGCTATCCGGGGCATCCTGCTCCCGGCAGGAACCCTGAGTACCCCCAGGTGCACCTGGGTCTGCTAAGCAACATCCAGGCCCGTAGCCCTTCACAGCCCCCTGTGTGCAGGCCGAGCGTAGGGAAACGCACTGCCCTCTCCTTTGGAGCAGCTTAGTTTCCTCCACACTCGCACACGTTCGCGAACATCGTTCTGGCACGTCCCACGTGGCGCGGAGGTCTTACGCGGTGCCCTAAGCGGAGCTGCCCTCAGAGGAGCCCTCGTCTTCGCGTTCCATCCAGGACGTCCTGACCGACGTCACCGTGCCTCCTAGAGGACGGCGGCTTGGGTTCTTACTGCACTTTAAGTCCTGTTCCTTCTGTGGCACTGCAGGCAGCCCCAGGCCCAGAGGAGCAGCTCCGGCATTCCTCGCTTGAGACAGTTCGCCGGAGGAGGGACTCCCTACTTCGATAAGTTGATTCAGGGAAGGAAACGCAGGGTAACCGGTGTCTCTTGGGACTCGTTAGAAGCCACAGGGATGTACGCTGAGTGTGCCCATGAAAACGGGGGCCTGCTGGAACTAGCCCTGCTTTCCCATTTTGAGGGCTGCATTCATGCCTGCCTTGAAGCTACCTGACATTCCCGGCTCCCGACAGGCCAGTGAGCCCTGGAAGAATGCTTCGGGGAAAATTATGAGTTTGCTCTCTCTAAACCAGGGGCTTCCGGGGCCGCGGCGGCGGTCCGCACGACAGGCTCTAGAGCGAAAGGGAACCGCGGCGTGAGAACTCGCCTCCAGGTTAGGCCCTGAGTAGCCGTGCAGAAAGGGAGGCATGCAGCTGTTTCCATGAGTTCTCATTCGCTTATGTGCTTTATTCTAAAGGAAGTACGCGTCCGGGGACTCCTAGGCCCCACGGGTGTGCATCCTTTTCCCTCCGAGGTCACTGAGTGCCTCCAGACACCTGTGGGCCGGCGGAGCAACGTCGAGGTCCATTGGTTGATGCCCCGGAGGACCTCTGTGCCTGCCGAGTGCTGGGCAGCAACACACTGCGCGTTCCTTGAGGAGCGCTACATCTCCAGAGCCCTCGAACGCCCTCGGGACAACACGGCTGGTGAGTGCGAAGTGCCCGGGAAGACTCTGTCAGGGCCCTTGTGTGAGCTGCCATGAGAGAACACTGTGCTTGGCACACTGCGAGGCCCGCCCTCGTACCTGAAGTCACTCTGCTCGAGGAGAAAGTCAGCATCTCAGCACGCTGTGTCGCTGCCGGCACACCCAGCATGAACCCATGCCTGGAAGTAAGGCCCTGATTCGCCGTGCAGAAGCGGAGGCGTGCTGCAGCTTCCAGGAGGCGGTGGCCTCTGCTCTGCATGCCTTTAACGGCAGCACAGCTTTCTGGACACCTGGGAGGCTATCCGGGGCACCCTGCTCCCGGCAGGAACCCTGAGTACCCCCAGCTGCACCTGGGTCTGCTAAGCAACATCCAGGCCCGTAGCCCTTCAGAGCCCCCTGTGTGCAGGCCGAGCGTAGGGAAACGCACTGCCCTCTCCTTTGGAGCAGCTTAGTTTCCTCCGCACTCGCACACGTTCGCGAACACCGTTCTGGCACGTCCCACGTGGCGCGGAGGTCTTACGCGGTGCCCTAAGCGGAGCTTCCCTCAGAGGAGCCCTCGTCTTCGCGTTCCATCCGGGACATCCTGAGCGAAGTCGCCGTGCCTCCTAGAGGACGGCGGCTTGGGTTCTTACTGCACTTTAAGTCCTGTTCCTTCTGTGGCACTGCTGGCAGCCCCAGGCCCAGAGGAGCAGCTCCGGCGTTCCTCGGTTGAGACAGTTCGCCGGATGCGGGACTCCCTACTTCGATAAGTTGATTCAGGGAAGGAAACGCAGGGTAACCGGTGTCTCTTGGGACTCGTTAGAAGCCACAGGGATGTACGCTGAGTGTGCCCATGAAAACGGGGGCCTGCTGGAACTAGCCCTGCTTTCCCATTTTGAGGGCTGCATTCATGCCTGCCTTGAAGCTACCTGACATTCCCGGCTCCCGACAGGCCAGTGAGCCCTGGAAGAATGCTTCGGGGAAAATTATGAGTTTGCTCTCTCTAAACCAGGGGCTTCCGGGGCCGCGGCGGCGGTCCGCACGACAGGCTCTAGAGCGAAAGGGAACCGCGGCGTGAGAACTCGCCTCCAGGTTAGGCCCTGAGTAGCCGTGCGGAAAGGGAGGCATGCAGCTGTTTCCATGAGTTCTCAGTCGCTTATGTGCTTTATTCTAAAGGAAGTACGCGTCCGGGGACTCCTAGGCCCCACGGGTGTGCATCGTTTTCCCTCTGAGGTCACTAAGTGCCTCCAGACACCTGTGGGCCGGCGGAGCAACGTCGAGGTCCATTGGTTGATCCCCCGGAGGACCTCTGTGCCTGCCGAGTGCTGGGCAGCAACACACTGCGCATTCCTTGAGGAGCGCTACATCTCCAGAGCCCTCGAACGCCCTCGGGACAACACGGCTGGTGAGTGCGAAGTGCCCAGGAAGACTCTGTCAGGGCCCTTGTGTGAGCTGCCATGAGAGAACACTGTGCTTGGCACTCTGCGAGGCCCGCCCTCGTACCTGAAGTCACTCTGCTCGAGGAGAAAGTCAGCATCTCAGCACGCTGTGTCGCTGCCGGCACACCCAGCATGAACCCATGTCTGGAAGTAAGGCCCTGATTCGCCGTGCAGAAGCGGAGGCGTGCTGCAGCTTCCAGGAGGCGGTGGCCTCTGCTCTGCATGCCTTTAACGGCAGCACAGCTTTCTGGACACCTGGGAGGCTATCCGGGGCACCCTGCTCCCGGCAGGATCCCTGAGTACCCCCATGTGCACCTGGGATGCTAAGCAACATCCAGGCCCGTAGCCCTTCAGAGCCCCCTGTGTGCAGGCCGAGCGTAGGGAAACGCACTGCCCTCTCCTTTGGAGCAGCTTAGTTTCCTCCGCACTCGCACACGTTCGCGAACACCGTTCTGGCACGTCCCACGTGGCGCGGAGGTCTTACGCGGTGCCCTAAGCGGAGCTGCCCTCAGAGGAGCCCTCGTCTTCGCGTTCCATCCAGGACGTCCTGACCGAAGTCACCGTGCCTCCTAGAGGACGGCGGCTTGGGTTCTTACTGCACTTTAAGTCCTGTTCCTTCTGTGGCACTGCAGGCAGCCCCAGGCCCAGAGGAGCAGCTCCGGCATTCCTCGCTTGAGACAGTTCGCCGGAGGAGGGACTCCCTACTTCGATAAGTTGATTCAGGGAAGGAAACGCAGGGTAACCGGTGTCTCTTGGGACTCGTTAGAAGCCACAGGGATGTACGCTGAGTGTGCCCATGAAAACGGGGGCCTGCTGGAACTAGCCCTGCTTTCCCATTTTGAGGGCTGCATTCATGCCTGCCTTGAAGCTACCTGACATTCCCGGCTCCCGACAGGCCAGTGAGCCCTGGAAGAATGCTTCGGGGAAAATTATGAGTTTGCTCTCTCTAAACCAGGGGCTTCCGGGGCCGCGGCGGCGGTCCGCACGACAGGCTCTAGAGCGAAAGGGAACCGCGGCGTGAGAACTCGCCTCCAGGTTAGGCCCTGAGTAGCCGTGCGGAAAGGGAGGCATGCAGCTGTTTCCATGAGTTCTCATTCGCTTATGTGCTTTATTCTAAAGGAAGTACGCGTCCGGGGACTCCTAGGCCCCACGGGTGTGCATCCTTTTCCCTCCGAGGTCACTGAGTGCCTCCAGACACCTGTGGGCCGGCGGAGCAACGTCGAGGTCCATTGGTTGATGCCCCGGAGGACCTCTGTGCCTGCCGAGGGCTGGGCAGCAACACACTGCGCATTCCTTGAGGAGCGCTACATCTCCAGAGCCCTCGAACGCCCTCGGGACAACACGGCTGGTGAGTGCGAAGTGCCCGGGAAGACTCTGTCAGGGCCCTTGTGTGAGCTGCCATGAGAGAACACTGTGCTTGGCACTCTGCGAGGCCCGCCCTCGTACCTGAAGTCACTCTGCTCGAGGAGAAAGTCAGCATCTCAGCACGCTGTGTCGCTGCCGGCTCACCCAGCATGAACCCATGCCTGGAAGTAAGGCCCTGATTCGCCGTGCAGAAGTGGAGGCGTGCTGCAGCTTCCAGGAGGCGGTGGCCTCTGCTCTGCATGCCTTTAACGGCAGCACAGCTTTCTGGACACCTGGGAGGCTATCCGGGGCACCCTGCTCCCGGCAGGATCCCTGAGTACCCCCATGTGCACCTGGGATGCTAAGCAACATCCAGGCCCGTAGCCCTTCAGAGACCCCTGTGTGCAGGCCGAGCGTAGGGAAACGCACTGCCCTCTCCTTTGGAGCAGCTTAGTTTCCTCCGCACTCGCACACGTTCGCGAACACCGTTCTGGCACGTCCCACGTGGCACGGAGGTCTTACGCGGCGCCCTAAGCGGAGCTGCCCTCAGAGGAGCCCTGGTCTTTGAGTTCCATCCGGGACCTCCTGACCGAAGTCACCGTGCCTCCTAGAGGACGGCGGCTTGGGTTCTTACTGCACTTTAAGTCCTGTTCCTTCTGTGGCACTGCAGGCAGCCCCAGGCCCAGAGGAGCAGCTCCGGCGTTCCTCGGTTGAGACACTTCGCCGGATGCGGGACTCCCTACTTCGATAAGTTGATTCAGGGAAGGAAACGCAGGGTAACCGGTGTCTCTTGGGACTCGTTAGAAGCCACAGGGATGTACGCTGAGTGTGCCCATGAAAACGGGGGCCTGCTGGAACTAGCCCTGCTTTCCCATTTTGAGGGCTGCATTCATGCCTGCCTTGAAGCTACCTGACATTCCCGGCTCCCGACAGGCCAGTGAGCCCTGGAAGAATGCTTCGGGGAAAATTATGAGTTTGCTCTCTCTAAACCAGGGGCTTCCGGGGCCGCGGCGGCGGTCCGCACGACAGGCTCTAGAGCGAAAGGGAACCGCGGCGTGAGAACTCGCCTCCAGGTTAGGCCCTGAGTAGCCGTGCGGAAAGGGAGGCATGCAGCTGTTTCCATGAGTTCTCATTCGCTTATGTGCTTTATTCTAAAGGAAGTACGCGTCCGGGGACTCCTAGGCCCCACGGGTGTGCATCCTTTTCCCTCCGAGGTCACTGAGTGCCTCCAGACACCTGTGGGCCGGCGGAGCAACGTCGAGGTCCATTGGTTGATGCCCCGGAGGACCTCTGTGCCTGCCGAGTGCTGGGCAGCAACACACTGCGCGTTCCTTGAGGAGCGCTACATCTCCAGAGCCCTCGAACGCCCTCGGGACAACACGGCTGGTGAGTGCGAAGTGCCCGGGAAGACTCTGTCAGGGCCCTTGTGTGAGCTGCCATGAGAGAACACTGTGCTTGGCACACTGCGAGGCCCGCCCTCGTACCTGAAGTCACTCTGCTCGAGGAGAAAGTCAGCATCTCAGCACGCTGTGTCGCTGCCGGCACACCCAGCATGAACCCATGCCTGGAAGTAAGGCCCTGATTCGCGGTGCAGAAGCGGAGGCGTGCTGCAGCTTCCAGGAGGCAGAGCCCTCTGCTCTGCATGCCTTTAACGGCAGTACAGATTTCTGGACACATGGGAGGCTATCCGGGGCACCCTGCTCCCGGCAGGAACCCTGAGTACCCCCAGGTGCACCTGGGTCTGCTAAGCAACATCCAGGCCCGTAGCCCTTCAGAGCCCCCTGTGTGCAGGCCGAGCGTAGGGAAACGCACTGCCCTCTCCTTTGGAGCAGCTTAGTTTCCTCCGCACTCGCACACGTTCGCGAACACCGTTCTGGCACGTCCCACGTGGCGCGGAGGTCTTACGCGGTGCCCTAAGCGGAGCTGCCCTCAGAGGAGCCATCGTCTTCGCGTTCCATCCGGGACCTCCTGACTGAAGTCACCGTGCCTCCTAGAGGACGGCGGCTTGGGTTCTTACTGCACTTTAAGTCCTGTTCCTTCTGTGGCACTGCAGGCAGCCCCAGGCCCAGAGGAGCAGCTCCGGCGTTCCTCGGTTGAGACAGTTCGCCGGTTGCGGGACTCCCTACTTCGATAAGTTGATTCAGGGAAGGAAACGCAGGGTAACCGGTGTCTCTTGGGACTCGTTAGAAGCCACAGGGATGTACGCTGAGTGTGCCCATGAAAACGGGGGCCTGCTGGAACTAGCCCTGCTTTCCCATTTTGAGGGCTGCATTCATGCCTGCCTTGAAGCTACCTGACATTCCCGGCTCCCGACAGGCCAGTGAGCCCTGGAAGAATGCTTCGGGGAAAATTATGAGTTTGCTCTCTCTAAACCAGGGGCTTCCGGGGCCGCGGCGGCGGTCCGCACGACAGGCTCTAGAGCGAAAGGGAACCGCGGCGTGAGAACTCGCCTCCAGGTTAGGCCCTGAGTAGCCGTGCGGAAAGGGAGGCATGCAGCTGTTTCCATGAGTTCTCATTCGCTTATGTGCTTTATTCTAAAGGAAGTACGCGTCCGGGGACTCCTAGGCCCCACGGGTGTGCATCCTTTTCCCTCCGAGGTCACTGAGTGCCTCCAGACACCTGTGGGCCGGCGGAGCAACGTCGAGGTCCATTGGTTGATGCCCCGGAGGACCTCTGTGCCTGCCGAGTGCTGGGCAGCAACACACTGCGCGTTCCTTGAGGAGCGCTACATCTCCAGAGCCCTCGAACGCCCTCGGGACAACACGGCTGGTGAGTGCGAAGTGCCCGGGAAGACTCTGTCAGGGCCCTTGTGTGAGCTGCCATGAGAGAACACTGTGCTTGGCACACTGCGAGGCCCGCCCTCGTACCTGAAGTCACTCTGCCCCTGGAGAAAGTCAGCATCTCAGCACGCTGTGTCGCTGCCGGCACACCCAGCATGAACCCATGCCTGGAAGTAAGGCCCTGATTCGCGGTGCAGAAGCGGAGGCGTGCTGCAGCTTCCAGGAGGCAGAGCCCTCTGCTCTGCATGCCTTTAACGGCAGTACAGATTTCTGGACACATGGGAGGCTATCCGGGGCACCCTGCTCCCGGCAGGAACCCTGAGTACCCCCAGGTGCACCTGGGTCTGCTAAGCAACATCCAGGCCCGTAGCCCTTCAGAGCCCCCTGTGTGCAGGCCGAGCGTAGGGAAACGCACTGCCCTCTCCTTTGGAGCAGCTTAGTTTCCTCCGCACTCGCACACGTTCGCGAACACCGTTCTGGCACGTCCCACGTGGCGCGGAGGTCTTACGCGGTGCCCTAAGCGGAGCTGCCCTCAGAGGAGCCATCGTCTTCGCGTTCCATCCGGGACCTCCTGACTGAAGTCACCGTGCCTCCTAGAGGACGGCGGCTTGGGTTCTTACTGCACTTTAAGTCCTGTTCCTTCTGTGGCACTGCAGGCAGCCCCAGGCCCAGAGGAGCAGCTCCGGCGTTCCTCGGTTGAGACAGTTCGCCGGTTGCGGGACTCCCTACTTCGATAAGTTGATTCAGGGAAGGAAACGCAGGGTAACCGGTGTCTCTTGGGACTCGTTAGAAGCCACAGGGATGTACGCTGAGTGTGCCCATGAAAACGGGGGCCTGCTGGAACTAGCCCTGCTTTCCCATTTTGAGGGCTGCATTCATGCCTGCCTTGAAGCTACCTGACATTCCCGGCTCCCGACAGGCCAGTGAGCCCTGGAAGAATGCTTCGGGGAAAATTATGAGTTTGCTCTCTCTAAACCAGGGGCTTCCGGGGCCGCGGCGGCGGTCCGCACGACAGGCTCTAGAGCGAAAGGGAACCGCGGCGTGAGAACTCGCCTCCAGGTTAGGCCCTGAGTAGCCGTGCGGAAAGGGAGGCATGCAGCTGTTTCCATGAGTTCTCATTCGCTTATGTGCTTTATTCTAAAGGAAGTACGCGTCCGGGGACTCCTAGGCCCCACGGGTGTGCATCGTTTTCCCTCCGAGGTCACTGAGTGCCTCCAGACACCTGTGGGCCGGCGGAGCAACGTCGAGGTCCATTGGTTGATCCCCCGGAGGACCTCTGTGCCTGCCGAGTGCTGGGCAGCAACACACTGCGCGTTCCTTGAGGAGCGCTACATCTCCAGAGCCCTCGAACGCCCTCGGGACAACACGGCTGGTGAGTGCGAAGTGCCCGGGAAGACTCTGTCAGGGCCCTTGTGTGAGCTGCCATGAGAGAACACTGTGCTTGGCACACTGCGAGGCCCGCCCTCGTACCTGAAGTCACTCTGCTCGAGGAGAAAGTCAGCATCTCAGCACGCTGTGTCGCTGCCGGCACACCCAGCATGAACCCATGTCTGGAAGTAAGGCCCTGATTCGCCGTGCAGAAGCGGAGGCGTGCTGCAGCTTCCAGGAGGCGGTGGCCTCTGCTCTGCATGCCTTTAACGGCAGCACAGCTTTCTGGACACCTGGGAGGCTATCCGGGGCACCCTGCTCCCGGCAGGAACCCTGAGTACCCCCAGCTGGACCTGGGTCTGCTAAGCAACATCCAGGCGCGTAGCCCTTCAGAGCCCCCTGTGTGCAGGCCGAGCGTAGGGAAACGCACTGCCCTCTCCTTTGGAGCAGCTTAGTTTCCTCCGCACTCGCACACGTTCGCGAACACCGTTCTGGCACGTCCCACGTGGCGCGGAGGTCTTACGCGGCGCCCTAAGCGGAGCTGCCCTCAGAGGAGCCCTGGTCTTTGAGTTCCATCCGGGACCTCCTGACCGAAGTCACCGTGCCTCCTAGAGGACGGCGGCTTGGGTTCTTACTGCACTTTAAGTCCTGTTCCTTCTGTGGCACTGCAGGCAGCCCCAGGCCCAGAGGAGCAGCTCCGGCGTTCCTCGGTTGAGACAGTTCGCCGGATGCGGGACTCCCTACTTCGATAAGTTGATTCAGGGAAGGAAACGCAGGGTAACCGGTGTCTCTTGGGACTCGTTAGAAGCCACAGGGATGTACGCTGAGTGTGCCCATGAAAACGGGGGCCTGCTGGAACTAGCCCTGCTTTCCCATTTTGAGGGCTGCATTCATGCCTGCCTTGAAGCTACCTGACATTCCCGGCTCCCGACAGGCCAGTGAGCCCTGGAAGAATGCTTCGGGGAAAATTATGAGTTTGCTCTCTCTAAACCAGGGGCTTCCGGGGCCGCGGCGGCAGTCCGCACGACAGGCTCTAGAGCGAAAGGGAACCGCGGCGTGAGAACTCGCCTCCAGGTTAGGCCCTGAGTAGCCGTGCGGAAAGGGAGGCATGCAGCTGTTTCCATGAGTTCTCAGTCGCTTATGTGCTTTATTCTAAAGGAAGTACGCGTCCGGGGACTCCTAGGCCCCACGGGTGTGCATCCTTTTCCCTCCGAGGTCACTGAGTGCCTCCAGACACCTGTGGGCCGGCGCAGCAACGTCGAGGTCCATTGGTTGATCCCCCGGAGGACCTCTGTGCCTGCCGAGTGCTGGGCAGCAACACACTGCGCATTCCTTGAGGAGCGCTACATCTCCAGAGCCCTCGAACGCCCTCGGGACAACACGGCTGGTGAGTGCGAAGTGCCCAGGAAGACTCTGTCAGGGCCCTTGTGTGAGCTGCCATGAGAGAACACTGTGCTTGGCACACTGCGAGGCCCGCCCTCGTACCTGAAGTCACTCTGCTCGAGGAGAAAGTCAGCATCTCAGCACGCTGTGTCGCTGCCGGCACACCCAGCATGAACCCATGTCTGGAAGTAAGGCCCTGATTCGCCGTGCAGAAGCGGAGGCGTGCTGCAGCTTCCAGGAGGCGGTGGCCTCTGCTCTGCATGCCTTTAACGGCAGCACAGCTTTCTGGACACCAGGGAGGCTGTCCGGGGCACCGTGCTCCCGGCAGGAACCCTGAGTACCCCCAGGTGCACCTGGGTCTGCTAAGCAACATCCAGGCCCGTAGCCCTTCAGAGCCCCCTGTGTGCAGGCCGAGCGTAGGGAAACGCACTGCCCTCTCCTTTGGAACAGCTTAGTTTCCTCCACACTCGCACACGTTCGCGAACACCGTTCTGGCACGTCCCACGTGGCGCGGAGGTCTTACGCGGTGCCCTAAGCGGAGCTGCCCTCAGAGGAGCCCTCGTCTTCGCGTTCCATCCAGGACCTCCTGACCGAAGACACCGTGCCTCCTAGAGGATGGCGGCTTGGGTTCTTACTGCACTTTAAGTCCTGTTCCTTCTGTGGCACTGCAGGCAGCCCCAGGCCCAGAGGAGCAGCTCCGGCGTTCCTCGGTTGAGACACTTCGCCGGATGCGGGACTCCCTCCTTCGATCAGTTGATTCAGGGAAGGAAACGCAGGGTAACCGGTGTCTCTTGGGACTCATTAGAAGCCACAGGGATGTACGCTGAGTGTGCCCATGAAAACGGGGGCCTGCAGGAACTAGCCCTGCTTTCCCATTTTGAGGGCTGCATTCATGCCTGCCTTAATGCTACCTGACATTCCCGGCTCCCGACAGGCCAGTGAGCCCTGGAAGAATGCTTCGGGGAAAATTATGAGTTTGCTCTCTCTAAACCAGGGGCTTCCGGGGCCGCGGCGGCGGTCCGCACGACAGGCTCTAGAGCGAAAGGGAACCGCGGCGTGAGAACTCGCCTCCAGGTTAGGCCCTGAGTAGCCGTGCGGAAAGGGAGGCATGCAGCTGTTTCCATGAGTTCTCAGTCGCTTATGTGCTTTATTCTAAAGGAAGTACGCGTCCGGGGACTCCTAGGCCCCATGGGTGTGCATCCTTTTCCCTCCGAGGTCACTGAGTGCCTTCATACACCTGTGGGCCGGCGGAGCAACGTCGAGGTCCATTGGTTGATGCCCCGGAGGAACTCTGTGCCTGCCGAGTGCTGGGCAGCAACACACTGCGCGTTCCTTGAGGAGCGCTACATCTCCAGAGCCCTCGAACGCCCTCGGGACAACACGGCTGGTGAGTGCGAAGTGCCCAGGAAGACTCTGTCAGGGCCCTTGTGTGAGCTGCCATGAGAGAACACTGTGCTTGGCACACTGCGAGGCCCGCCCTCGTACGTGAAGTCACTCTGCTCGAGGAGAAAGTCAGCATCTCAGCACGCTGTGTCGCTGCCGGCACACCCAGCATGAACCCATGCCTGGAAGTAAGGCCCTGGTTCGCCGTGCAGAAGCGGAGGCGTGCTGCAGCTTCCAGGAGGCGGTGGCCTCTGCTCTGCATGCCTTTAACGGCAGCACAGCTTTCTGGACACCTGGGAGGCTATCCGGGGCACCCTGCTCCCGGCAGGAACCCTGAGTACCCCCAGGTGCACCTGGGTCTGCTAAGCAACATCCAGGCCCGTAGCCCTTCAGAGCCCCCTGTGTGCAGGCCGAGCGTAGGGAAACGCACTGCCCTCTCCTTTGGAGCAGCTTAGTTTCCTCCGCACTCGCACACGTTCGCGAACACCGTTCTGGCACGTCCCACGTGGCGCGGAGTTCTTACGCGGTGCCCTAAGCGGAGCTGCCCTCAGAGGAGCCCTCGTCTTCGCGTTCCATCCAGGACCTCCTGACCGAAGTCACCGTGCCTCCTAGAGGACGGCGGCTTGGGTTCTTACTGCACTTTAAGTCCTGTTCCTTCTGTGGCACTGCAGGCAGCCCCAGGCCCAGAGGAGCAGCTCCGGCGTTCCTCGGTTGAGACAGCTCGCCGGATGCGGGACTCCCTACTTCGATAAGTTGATTCAGGGAAGGAAACGCAGGGTAACCGGTGTCTCTTGGGACTCGTTAGAAGCCACAGGGATGTACGCTGAGTGTGCCCATGAAAACGGGGGCCTGCTGGAACTAGCCGTGCTTTCCCATTTTGAGGGCTGCATTCATGCCTGCCTTGAAGCTACCTGACATTCCCGGCTCCCGACAGGCCAGTGAGCCCTGGAAGAATACTTCGGGGAAAATTATGAGTTTGCTCTCTCTAAACCAGGGGCTTCTGGGGCCGCGGCGGCGGTCCGCACGACAGGCTCTAGAGCGAAAGGGAATCGCGGCGTGAGAACTCGCCTCCAGGTTAGGCCCTGAGTAGCCGTGCGGAAAGGGAGGCATGCAGCTGTTTCCATGAGTTCTCAGTCGCTTATGTGCTTTATTCTAAAGGAAGTACGCATCCCGGGACTCCTATCCGGGGCTCCCTGCTCACGGCAGGAACCCTGATTACCCCCAGGTGCACCTGGGTCTGCTAAGCAACATCCAGGCCCGTAGCCCTTCAGAGCCCCCTGTGTGCTGGCCGAGCGTAGGGAAACGCACTGCCCTCTCCTTTGGAGCAGCTTAGTTTCCTCCGCACTCGCACACGTTCGCGAACACCGTTCTGGCACGTCCCACGTGGCGCGGAGGTCTTACGCGGTGCCCTAAGCGGAGCTGCCCTCAGAGGAGCCCTCGTCTTCGCGTTCCATCCGGGACCTCCTGACCGAAGTCACCGTGCCTCCTAGAGGACGGCGGCTTGGGTTCTTACTGCACTTTAAGTCCTGTTCCTTCTGTGGCACTGCAGGCAGCCCCAGGCCCAGAGGAGCAGCTCCGGCGTTCCTCGCTTGAGACAGTTCGCCGGATGCGGGACTCCCTACTTCGATAAGTTGATTCAGGGAAGGAAACGCAGGGTAACCGGTGTCTCTTGGGACTCATTAGAAGCCACAGGGATGTACGCTGAGTGTGCCCATGAAAACGGGGGCCTGCTGGAACTAGCCCTGCTTTCCCATTTTGAGGGCTGCATTCATGCCTGCCTTGAAGCTACCTGACATTCCCGGCTCCCGACAGGCCAGTGAGCCCTGGAAGAATGCTTCGGGGAAAATTATGAGTTTTCTCTCTCTAAACGAGGGGCTTCCGGGGCCGCGGCGGCGGTCCGCACGACAGGCTCTAGAGCGAAAGGGAACCGCGGCGTGAGAACTCGCCTTCAGGTTAGGCCCTGAGTAGCCGTGCGGAAAGTGAGGCATGCAGCTGTTTCCATGAGTTCTCAGTCGCTTATGTGCTTTATTCTAAAGGAAGTACGCGTCCGGGGACTCCTAGGCCCCATGGGTGTGCATCCTTTTCCCTCCGAGGTCACTGAGTGCCTTCATACACCTGTGGGCCGGCGGAGCAACGTCGAGGTCCATTGGTTGATGCCCCGGAGGAACTCTGTGCCTGCCGAGTGCTGGGCAGCAACACACTGCGCGTTCCTTGAGGAGCGCTACATCTCCAGAGCCCTCGAACGCACTCGGGACAACACGGCTGGTGAGTGCGAAGTGCCCAGGAAGACTCTGTCAGGGCCCTTGTGTGAGCTGCCATGAGAGAACACTGTGCTTGGCACACTGCGAGGCCCGCCCTCGTACGTGAAGTCACTCTGCTCGAGGAGAAAGTCAGCATCTCAGCACGCTGTGTCGCTGCCGGCACACCCAGCATGAAGCCATGCCTGGAAGTAAGGCCCTGGTTTGCCGTGCAGAAGCGGAGGCGTGCTGCAGTTTCCAGGAGGCGGTGGCCTCTGCTCTGCATACCTTGAACGGCAGCACAGCTTTCTGGACACCTGGGAGGCTAGCCGGGGTGCCCTGTTCCCGGCAGGAACACTGAGTAACCCCAGGCGCACCTGGGTCTGCTACGCACCATCCAGGCCCGTAGCCCCTTAGAGCCCCTCTGTGCACGCCGAGCGTAGGGAAACGCACTGCCCTCTCTTTTGGAGCAGCTTGGTTTCCTCAGCACTCACACACGTTCACGAACACCGTTCTGCCACATCCCACATGGCGCGGAGGTCTTAACGCGTTGCCCTAATCGGAGCTGCGCTCAGAGTAACCCTCGTCTTCGCATTCCATCCAGGACCTCCTGACTGAAGGCACCGTGCCTCCTAGAGGACGGCGGCTTGGGTTCTTACTGCAATTCAAGTCCTGTTCCTTCTTTGGCACTGCAGGCAGCCCCAGGCCCAGAGGAGCAGCTACGGCCTTCCTTGGTTGACACAGTTCGCTGGAGGCGGGACTCCCTCCTTCGATAAGTTGACTCGGGGAAGGAAACGCAGGGTGACCGGTGTCTCCTGGGACTCGTCAGAAACCACAGGGATGTACGCTGAGTGTGCCCATGAACACGGGGGCCTGCTGGAACCTGCCCTGCTTTCCCATTTGGAGGGCGGCATTCATGCCTGCCTTGACGCTCCCTGACATTCCCGGCTCCCGACAGGCCAGTGAGCCCTGGAAGAGTGCTTCGGGGAAAATTATGAGTTTGCTCTCTCTAAACCAGGGCCTTCCGCGGCCGCGGTGGCGGTCCGCACGGCAGGCTCTAGAGCCAAAGGGAACCTCAACGTGAGAACTGGCCTCCAGGTTAGGCCCTGAGTAGCCGTGCAGAAAGGGAGGCATGCAGCTCTTTCCGGGAGTTCTTAGTCGCTTTGCTTTCAAGGCAGTACACGCCCGGGGACTCCTAGGCCCCACGGGCGTGCAGCGTTTTCCCTCCGAGGTCCCTGAGTGCCTCCAGACACCTGTGGGCCGGCTGAGCAACGTCGAGGTCCATTGGTTGATTCCCTCGGAGGACCCCCGTGCGTGCCGAGTGCTGGGCAACCACACACTGCGCGTTCCTTGAGGAGCGCTACATCTCCAGATCCCTCGAACGCCCTTCGGGACAACATGGCTGGTGGGTGCGAAGTGCCCAGGAAGACTCTGTCATGGCCCTTGTGTGAGCTGCCATGAGAGAGCGCTGTGCTTGCAACACTGCGAGGCCCCCCCTCGTGCCTGAAGTCACTCTGCTCGAGGAGAAAGTCAGCATCTTAGCGTGCCGTGTGGCTCCCGGCACACCCAGCATGAAGCCATGCCTGGAAGTAAGGCCCTGGTTTGCCGTGCAGAAGCGGAGGCGTGCTGCAGTTTCCAGGAGGCGGTGGCCTCTGCTCTGCATACCTTGAACGGCAGCACAGCTTTCTGGACACCTGGGAGGCTAGCCAGGGCGCCCTGTTCCCGGCAGGAACACTGAGTAACCCCAGGCGCACCTGGGTCTGCTACGCACCATCCAGGCCCGTAGCCCCTTAGAGCCCCTCTGTGCACGCCGAGCGTAGGGAAACGCACTGCCCTCTCTTTTGGAGCAGCTTGGTTTCCTCAGCACTCGCACACGTTCACGAACACCGTTCTGCCACATCCCACATGGCGCGGAGGTCTTAACGCGTTGCCCTAATCAGAGCTGCGCTCAGAGTAACCCTCGTCTTCGCATTCCATCCAGGACCTCCTGACTGAAGGCACCGTGCCTCCTAGAGGACGGCGGCTTGGGTTCTTACTGCAATTCAAGTCCTGTTCCTTCTTTGGCACTGCAGGCAGCCCCAGGCCCAGAGGAGCAGCTACGGCCTTCCTTGGTTGAGACAGTTCGCTGGAGGCGGGACTCCCTCCTTCGATAAGTTGACTCGGGGAAGGAAACGCAGGGTGACCGGTGTCTCCTGGGACTCGTCAGAAACCACAGGGATGTACGCTGAGTGTGCCCACGAACACGGGGGCCTGCTGGAACTCGCCCTGCTTTCCCATTTGGAGGGCGGCATTCATGCCTGCCTTGACGCTCCCTGACATTCCCGGCTCCCGACAGGCCAGTGAGCCCTGGAAGAGTGCTTCGGGGAAAATTATGAGTTTGCTCTCTCTAAACCAGGGGCTTCCGCGGCCGCGGTGGCGGTCCGCACGGCAGGCTCTAGAGCCAAAGGGAACCTCAACGTGAGAACTGGCCTCCAGGGTAGGCCCTGAGTAGCCGTGCAGAAAGGGAGGCATGCAGCTCTTTCCGGGAGTTCTTAGTCGCTTTGCTTTCAAGGCAGTACACGACCGGGGACTCCTAGGCCCCACGGGCGTGCAGCGTTTTCCCTCCGAGGTCCCTGAGTGCCTCCAGACACCTGTGGGCCGGCTGAGCAACGTCGAGGTCCATTGGTTGATTCCCTCGGAGGACCCCCGTGCGTGCCGAGTGCTGGGCAACCACACACTGCGCGTTCCTTGAGGAGCGCTACATCTCCAGAGCCCTCGAACGCCCTTCGGGACAACATGGCTGGTGGGTGCGAAGTGCCCAGGAAGACTCTGTCATGGCCCTTGTGTGAGCTGCCATGAGAGAGCGCTGTGCTTGCAACACTGCGAGGCCCGCCCTCGTGCCTGAAGTCACTCTGCTCGAGGAGAAAGTCAGCATCTTAGCATGCTGTGTGGCTCCCGGCACACCCAGCATGAAGCCATGCCTGGAAGTAAGGCCCTGGTTTGCCGTGCAGAAGCGGAGGCATGCTGCAGTTTCCAGGAGGCGGTGGCCTCTGCTCTGCATACCTTGAACGGCAGCACAGCTTTCTAGACACCTGGGAGGCTAGCCGGGGCGCCCTGTTCCCGGCAGGAACACTGAGTAACCCCAGGCGCACCTGGGTCTGCTACGCACCATCCAGGCCCGTAGCCCCTTAGAGCCCCTCTGTGCACGCCGAGCGTAGGGAAACGCACTGCCCTCTCTTTTGGAGCAGCTTGGTTTCCTCAGCACTCGCACACGTTCACGAACACCGTTCTGCCACATCCCACATGGCGCGGAGGTCTTAACGCGTTGCCCTAATCGGAGGTGCGCTCAGAGTAACCCTCGTCTTCGCATTCCATCCAGGACCTCCTGACTGAAGGCACCGTGCCTCCTAGAGGACGGCGGCTTGGGTTCTTACTGCAATTCAAGTCCTGTTCCTTCTTTGGCACTGCAGGCAGCCCCAGGCCCAGAGGAGCAGCTACGGCCTTCCTTGGTTGAGACAGTTCGCTGGAGGCGGGACTCCCTCCTTCGATAAGTTGACTCGGGGAAGGAAACGCAGGGTGACCGGTGTCTCCTGGGACTCGTCAGAAACCACAGGGATGTACGCTGAGTGTGCCCATGAACACGGGGGCCTGCTGGAACTCGCCCTGCTTTCCCATTTGGAGGGCGGCATTCATGCCTGCCTTGACGCTCCCTGACATTCCCGGCTCCCGACAGGCCAGTGAGCCCTGGAAGAGTGCTTCGGGGAAAATTATGAGTTTGCTCTCTCTAAACCAGGGGCTTCCGCGGCCGCGGTGGCGGTCCGCACGGCAGGCCCTAGAGCCAAAGGGAACCTCAACGTGAGAACTGGCCTCCAGGTTAGGCCCTGAGTAGCCGTGCAGAAAGGGAGGCATGCAGCTCTTTCCGGGAGTTCTTAGTCGCTTTGCTTTCAAGGCAGTACATGCCCGGGGACTCCTAGGCCCCACGGGCGTGCAGCATTTTCCCTCCGAGGTTCCTGAATGCCTCCAGACACCTGTGGGCCGGCTGAGCAACGTCGAGGTCCATTGGTTGATTCCCTCGGAGGACCCCCGTGCGTGCCGAGTGCTGGGCAACCACACACTGCGCGTTCCTTGAGGAGCGCTACATCTCCAGAGCCCTCGAACGCCCTTCGGGACAACATGGCTGGTGGGTGCGAAGTGCCCAGGAAGACTCTGTCATGGCCCTTGTGTGAGCTGCCATGAGAGAGCGCTGTGCTTGCAACACTGCGAGGCCCGCCCTCGTGCCTGAAGTCACTCTGCTCGAGGAGAAAGTCAGCATCTTAGTGTGCCGTGTGGCTCCCGGCACACCCAGCATGAAGCCATGCCTGGAAGTAAGGCCCTGGTTTGCCGTGCAGAAGCGGAGGCGTGCTACAGTTTCCAGGAGGCGGTGGCCTCTGCTCTGCATACCTTGAACGGCAGCACAGCTTTCTGGACACCTGGGAGGCTAGCCGGGGCGCCCTGTTCCCGGCAGGAACACTGAGTAACCCCAGGCGCACCTGGGTCTGCTACGCACCATCCAGGCCCGTAGCCCCTTAGAGCCCCTCTGTGCACGCCGAGCGTAGGGAAACGCACTGCCCTCTCTTTTGGAGCAGCTTGGTTTCCTCAGCACTCGCACACGTTCACGAACACCGTTCTGCCACATCCCACATGGCGCGGAGGTCTTAACGCGTTGCCCTAATCGGAGCTGCGCTCAGAGTAACCCTCGTCTTCGCATTCCATCCAGGACCTCCTGACTGAAGGCACCGTGCCTCCTAGAGGACGGCGGCTTGGGTTCTTACTGCAATTCAAGTCCTGTTCCTTCTTTGGCACTGCAGGCAGCCCCAGGCCCAGAGGAGCAGCTACGGCCTTCCTTGGTTGAGACAGTTCGCTGGAGGCGGGACTCCCTCCTTCGATAAGTTGACTCGGGGAAGGAAACGCAGGGTGACCGGTGTCTCCTGGGACTCGTCAGAAACCACAGGGATGTACGCTGAGTGTGCCCATGAACACGGGGGCCTGCTGGAACTCGCCCTGCTTTCCCATTTGGAGGGCGGCATTCATGCCTGCCTTGACGCTCCCTGACATTCCCGGCTCCCGACAGGCCAGTGAGCCCTGGAAGAGTGCTTCGGGGAAAATTATGAGTTTGCTCTCTCTAAACCAGGGGCTTCCGCGGCCGCGGTGGCGGTCCGCACGGCAGGCTCTAGAGCCAAAGGGAACCTCAACGTGAGAACTGGCCTCCAGTTTAGGCCCTGAGTAGCCGTGCAGAAAGGGAGGCATGCAGCTCTTTCCGGGAGTTCTTAGTCGCTTTGCTTTCAAGGCAGTACACGCCCGGGGACTCCTAGGCCCCACGGGCGTGCAGCATTTTCCCTCCGAGGTTCCTGAATGCCTCCAGACACCTGTGGGCCGGCTGAGCAACGTCGAGGTCCATTGGTTGATTCCCTCGGAGGACCCCCGTGCGTGCCGAGTGCTGGGCAACCACACACTGCGCGTTCCTTGAGGAGCGCTACATCTCCAGAGCCCTCGAACGCCCTTCGGGACAACATGGCTGGTGGGTGCGAAGTGCCCAGGAAGACTCTGTCATGGCCCTTGTGTGAGCTGCCATGAGAGAGCGCTGTGCTTGCAACACTGCGAGGCCCGCCCTCGTGCCTGAAGTCACCCTGCTCGAGGAGAAAGTCAGCATCTTAGCGTGCTGTGTGGCTCCCGGCACACCCAGCATGAAGCCATGCCTGGAAGTAAGGCCCTGGTTTGCCGTGCAGAAGCGGAGGCGTGCTGCAGTTTCCAGGAGGCGGTGGCCTCTGCTCTGCATACCTTGAACGGCAGCACAGCTTTCTGGACACCTGGGAGGCTAGCCGGGGCGCCCTGTTCCCGGCAGGAACACTGAGTAACCCCAGGCGCACCTGGGTCTGCTACGCACCATCCAGGCCCGTAGCCCCTTAGAGCCCCTCTGTGCACGCCGAGCGTAGGGAAACGCACTGCCCTCTCTTTTGGAGCAGCTTGGTTTCCTCAGCACTCGCACACGTTCACGAACACCGTTCTGCCACATCCCACATGGCGCGGAGGTCTTAACGCGTTGCCCTAATCGGAGCTGTGCTCAGAGTAACCCTCGTCTTCGCATTCCATCCAGGACCTCCTGACTGAAGGCACCGTGCCTCCTAGAGGACGGCGGCTTGGGTTCTTACTGCAATTCAAGTCCTGTTCCTTCTTTGGCACTGCAGGCAGCCCCAGGCCCAGAGGAGCAGCTACGGCCTTCCTTGGTTGAGACAGTTCGCTGGAGGCGGGACTCCCTCCTTCGATAAGTTGACTCGGGGAAGGAAACGCAGGGTGACCGGTGTCTCCTGGGACTCGTCAGAAACCACAGGGATGTACGCTGAGTGTGCCCACGAACACGGGGGCCTGCTGGAACTCGCCCTGCTTTCCCATTTGGAGGGCGGCATTCATGCCTGCCTTGACGCTCCCTGACATTCCCGGCTCCCGACAGGCCAGTGAGCCCTGGAAGAGTGCTTCGGGGAAAATTATGAGTTTGCTCTCTCTAAACCAGGGGCTTCCGCGGCCGCGGTGGCGGTCCGCACGGCAGGCTCTAGAGCCAAAGGGAACCTCAACGTGAGAACTGGCCTCCAGGTTAGGCCCTGAGTAGCCGTGCAGAAAGGGAGGCATGCAGCTCTTTCCGGGAGTTCTTAGTCGCTTTGCTTTCAAGGCAGTACACGCCCGGGGACTCCTAGGCCCCACGGGCGTGCAGCGTTTTCCCTCCGAGGTCCCTGAGTGCCTCCAGACACCTGTGGGCCGGCTGAGCAACGTCGAGGTCCATTGGTTGATTCCCTCGGAGGACCCCCGTGCGTGCCGAGTGCTGGGCAACCACACACTGCGCGTTCCTAGAGGAGCGCTACATCTCCAGAGCCCTCGAACGCCCTTCGGGACAACATGGCTGGTGGGTGCGAAGTGCCCAGGAAGACTCTGTCATGGCCCTTGTGTGAGCTGCCATGAGAGAGCGCTGTGCTTGCAACACTGCGAGGCCCGCCCTCGTGCCTGAAGTCACTCTGCTCGAGGAGAAAGTCAGCATCTTAGCGTGCCGTGTGGCTCCCTGCACACCCAGCATGAAGCCATGCCTGGAAGTAAGGCCCTGGTTTGCCGTGCAGAAGCGGAGGCGTGCTGCAGTTTCCAGGAGGCGGTGGCCTCTGCTCTGCATACCTTGAACGGCAGCACAGCTTTCTGGACACCTGGGAGGCTAGCCGGGGCGCCCTGTTCCCGGCAGGAACACTGAGTAACCCCAGGCGCACCTGGGTCTGCTACGCACCATCCAGGCCCGTAGCCCCTTAGAGCCCCTCTGTGCACGCCGAGCGTAGGAAACGCACTGCCCTCTCTTTTGGAGCAGCTTGGTTTCCTCAGCACTCGCACACGTTCACGAACACCGTTCTGCCACATCCCACATGGCGCGGAGGTCTTAACGCGTTGCCCTAATCGGAGGTGCGCTCAGAGTAACCCTCGTCTTCGCATTCCATCCAGGACCTCCTGACTGAAGGCACCGTGCCTCCTAGAGGACGGCGGCTTGGGTTCTTACTGCAATTCAAGTCCTGTTCCTTCTTTGGCACTGCAGGCAGCCCCAGGCCCAGAGGAGCAGCTACGGCCTTCCTTGGTTGAGACAGTTCGCTGGAGGCGGGACTCCCTCCTTCGATAAGTTGACTCGGGGAAGGAAACGCAGGGTGACCGGTGTCTCCTGGGACTCGTCAGAAACCACAGGGATGTACGCTGAGTGTGCCCACGAACACGGGGGCCTGCTGGAACTCGCCCTGCTTTCCCATTTGGAGGGCGGCATTCATGCCTGCCTTGACGCTCCCTGACATTCCCGGCTCCCGACAGGCCAGTGAGCCCTGGAAGAGTGCTTCGGGGAAAATTATGAGTTTGCTCTCTCTAAACCAGGGGCTTCCGCGGCCACGGTGGCGGTCCGCACGGCAGGCTCTAGAGCCAAAGGGAACCTCAACGTGAGAACTGGCCTCCAGGTTAGGCCCTGAGTAGCCGTGCAGAAAGGGAGGCATGCAGCTCTTTCCGGGAGTTCTTAGTCGCTTTGCTTTCAAGGCAGTACACGCCCGGGGACTCCTAGGCCCCACGGGCGTGCAGCATTTTCCCTCCGAGGTCCCTGAGTGCCTCCAGACACCTGTGGGCCGGCTGAGCAACGTCGAGGTCCATTGGTTGATTCCCTCGGAGGACCCCCGTGCGTGCCGAGTGCTGGGCAACCACACACTGCGCGTTCCTTGAGGAGCGCTACATCTCCAGAGCCCTCGAACGCCCTTCGGGACAACATGGCTGGTGGGTGCGAAGTGCCCAGGAAGACTCTGTCATGGCCCTTGTGTGAGCTGCCATGAGAGAGCGCTGTGCTTGCAACACTGCGAGGCCCGCCCTCGTGCCTGAAGTCACTCTGCTCGAGGAGAAATTCAGCATCTTAGCGTGCCGTGTGGCTCCCTGCACACCCAGCATGAAGCCATGCCTGGAAGTAAGGCCCTGGTTTGCCGTGCAGAAGCGGAGGCGTGCTGCAGTTTCCAGGAGGCGGTGGCCTCTGCTCTGCATACCTTGAACGGCAGCACAGCTTTCTGGACACCTGGGAGGCTAGCCGGGGCGCCCTGTTCCCGGCAGGAACACTGAGTAACCCCAGGCGCACCTGGGTCTGCTACGCACCATCCAGGCCCGTAGCCCCTTAGAGCCCCTCTGTGCACGCCGAGCGTAGGGAAACGCACTGCCCTCTCTTTTGGAGCAGCTTGGTTTCCTCAGCACTCGCACACATTCACGAACACCGTTCTGCCACATCCCACATGGTGCGGAGGTCTTAACGCGTTGCCCTAATCGGAGCTGCGCTCAGAGTAACCCTCGTCTTCGCATTCCATCCAGGACCTCCTGACTGAAGGCACCGTGCCTCCTAGAGGACGGCGGCTGGGTTCTTACTGCAATTCAAGTCCTCTTCCTTCTTTGGCACTGCAGGCAGCCCCAGGCCCAGAGGAGCAGCTACGGCCTTCCTTGGTTGAGACAGTTCGCTGGAGGCGGGACTCCCTCCTTCGATAAGTTGACTCGGGGAAGGAAACGCAGGGTGACCGCTGTCTCCTGGGACTCGTCAGAAACCACAGGGATGTACGCTGAGTGTGCCCACGAACACGGGGGCCTGCTGGAACTCGCCCTGCTTTCCCATTTGGAGGGCGGCATTCATGCCTGCCTTGACGCTCCCTGACATTCCCGGCTCCCGACAGGCCAGTGAGCCCTGGAAGAGTGCTTCGGGGAAAATTATGAGTTTGCTCTCTCTAAACCAGGGGCTTCCGCGGCCGCGGTGGCGGTCCGCACGGCAGGCTCTAGAGCCAAAGGGAACCTCAACGTGAGAACTGGCCTCCAGGTTAGGCCCTGAGTAGCCGTGCAGAAAGGGAGGCATGCAGCTCTTTCCGGGAGTTCTTAGTCGCTTTGCTTTCAAGGCAGTACACGCCCGGGGACTCCTAGGCCCCACGGGTGTGCAGCGTTTTCCCTCCAAGGTCCCTGAGTGCCTCCAGACACCTGTGGGCCGGCTGAGCAACGTCGAGGTCCATTGGTTGATTCCCTCGGAGGACCCCCGTGCGTGCCGAGTGCTGGGCAACCACACACTGCGCGTTCCTTGAGGAGCGCTACATCTCCAGAGCCCTCGAACGCCCTTCGGGACAACATGGCTGGTGGGTGCGAAGTGCCCAGGAAGACTCTGTCATGGCCCTTGTGTGAGCTGCCATGAGAGAGCGCTGTGCTTGCAACACTGCGAGGCCCGCCCTCGTGCCTGAAGTCACTCTGCTCGAGGAGAAAGTCAGCATCTTAGCGTGCCGTGTGGCTCCCGGCACACCCAGCATGAAGCCATGCCTGGAAGTAAGGCCCTGGTTTGCCGTGCAGAAGCGGAGGCGTGCTGCAGTTTCCAGGAGGCGGTGGCCTCTGCTCTGCATACCTTGAACGGCAGCACAGCTTTCTGGACACCTGGGAGGCTAGCCGGGGCGCCCTGTTCCCGGCAGGAACACTGAGTAACCCCAGGCGCACCTGGGTCTGCTAAGCACCATCCAGGCCCGTAGCCCCTTAGAGCCCCTCTGTGCACGCCGAGCGTAGGGAAACGCACTGCCCTCTCTTTTGGAGCAGCTTGGTTTCCTCAGCACTCGCACACGTTCACGAACACCGTTCTGCCACATCCCACATGGCGCGGAGGTCTTAACGCGTTGCCCTAATCGGAGGTGCGCTCAGAGTAACCCTCGTCTTCGCATTCCATCCAGGACCTCCTGACTGAAGGCACCGTGCCTCCTAGAGGACGGCGGCTTGGGTTCTTACTGCAATTCAAGTCCTGTTCCTTCTTTGGCACTGCAGGCAGCCCCAGGCCCAGAGGAGCAGCTACGGCGTTCCTTGGTTGAGACAGTTCGCTGGAGGCGGGACTCCCTCCTTCGATAAGTTGACTCGGGGAAGGAAACGCAGGGTAACCGGTGTCTCCTGGGACTCGTCAGAAACCACAGGGATGTACGCTGAGTGTGCCCATGAACACGGGGGCCTGCTGGAACTCGCCCTGCTTTCCCATTTGGAGGGCGGCATTCATGCCTGCCTTGACGCTCCCTGACATTCCCGGCTCCCGACGGGCCAGTGAGCCCTGGAAGAGTGCTTCGGGGAAAATTATGAGTTTGCTCTCTCTAAACCAGGGGCTTCCGCGGCCGCGGTGGCGGTCCGCACGGCAGGCTCTAGAGCCAAAGGGAACCTCAACGTGAGAACTGGCCTCCAGGTTAGGCCCTGAGTAGCCGTGCAGAAAGGGAGGCATGCAGCTCTTTCCGGGAGTTCTTAGTCGCTTTGCTTCCAAGGCAGTACACGCCCGGGGACTCCTAGGCCCCACGGGCGTGCAGCATTTTCCCTCCGAGGTCCCTGAGTGCCTCCAGACACCTGTGGGCCGGCTGAGCAACGTCGAGGTCCATTGGTTGATTCCCTCGGAGGACCCCCGTGCGTGCCGAGTGCTGGGCAACCACACACTGCGCGTTCCTTGAGGAGCGCTACATCTCCAGAGCCCTCGAACGCCCTTCGGGACAACATGGCTGGTGGGTGCGAAGTGCCCAGGAAGACTCTGTCATGGCCCTTGTGTGAGCTGCCATGAGAGAGCGCTGTGCTTGCAACACTGCGAGGCCCGCCCTCGTGCCTGAAGTCACTCTGCTCGAGGAGAAAGTCAGCATCTTAGCGTGCCGTGTGGCTCCCGGCACACCCAGCATGAAGCCATGCCTGGAAGTAAGGCCCTGGTTTGCCGTGCAGAAGCGGAGGCGTGCTACAGTTTCCAGGAGGCGGTGGCCTCTGCTCTGCATACCTTGAACGGCAGCACAGCTTTCTGGACACCTGGGAGGCTAGCCGGGGCGCCCTGTTCCCGGCAGGAACACTGAGTAACCCCAGGCGCACCTGGGTCTGCTAAGCACCATCCAGGCCCGTAGCCCCTTAGAGCCCCTCTGTGCACGCCGAGCGTAGGGAAACGCACTGCCCTCTCTTTTGGAGCAGCTTGGTTTCCTCAGCACTCGCACACGTTCACGAACACCGTTCTGCCACATCCCACATGGCGCGGAGGTCTTAACGCGTTGCCCTAATCGGAGCTGCGCTCAGAGTAACCCTCGTCTTCGCATTCCATCCAGGACCTCCTGACTGAAGGCACCGTGCCTCCTAGAGGACGGCGGCTTGGGTTCTTACTGCAATTCAAGTCCTGTTCCTTCTTTGGCACTGCAGGCAGCCCCAGGCCCAGAGGAGCAGCTACGGCCTTCCTTGGTTGAGACAGTTCGCTGGAGGCGGGATTCCCTCCTTCGATAAGTTGACTCGGGGAAGGAAACACAGGGTGACCGGTGTCTCCTGGGACTCGTCAGAAACCACAGGGATGTACGCTGAGTGTGCCCATGAACACGGGGGCCTGCTGGAACTAGCCCTGCTTTCCCATTTGGAGGGCGGCATTCATGCCTGCCTTGACGCTCCCTGACATTCCCGGCTCCCGACAGGCCAGTGAGCCCTGGAAGAGTGCTTCGGGGAAAATTATGAGTTTGCTCTCTCTAAACCAGGGGCTTCCGCGGCCGCGGTGGCGGTCCGCACGGCAGGCTCTAGAGCCAAAGGGAACCTCAACGTGAGAACTGGCCTCCAGGTTAGGCCCTGAGTAGCCGTGCAGAAAGGGAGGCATGCAGCTCTTTCCGGGAGTTCTTAGTCGCTTTGCTTCCAAGGCAGTACACGCCCGGGGACTCCTAGGCTCCACGGGCGTGCCGCGTTTTCCCTCCAAGGTCCCTGAGTGCCTCCAGACACCTGTGGGCCGGCTGAGCAACGTCGAGGTCCATTGGTTGATTCCCTCGGAGGACACCCGTGCGTGCCGAATGCTGGGCAGCCACACACTGCGCGTTCCTTGAGGAGCGCTACATCTCCAGAGCCCTCGAACGCCCTTCGGGACAACATGGCTGGTGGGTGCGAAGTGCCCAGGAAGACTCTGTCAGGGCCCTTGTGTGAGCTGCCATGAGAGAGCGCTGTGCTTGCAACACTGCGAGGCCCGCCCTCGTGCCTGAAGTCACTCTGCTCGAGGAGAAAGTCAGCATCTTAGCGTGCCGTGTGGCTCCCGGCACACCCAGCATGAAGCCATGCCTGGAAGTAAGGCCCTGGTTTGCCGTGCAGAAGCGGAGGCGTGCTGCAGTTTCCAGGAGGCGGTGGCCTCTGCTCTGCATACCTTGAACGGCAGCACAGCTTTCTGGACACCTGGGAGGCTAGCCGGGGCGCCCTGTTCCCGGCAGGAACACAGTAACCCCAGGCGCACCTGGGTCTGCTACGCACCATCCAGGCCCGTAGCCCCTTAGAGCCCCTCTGTGCACGCCGAGCGTAGGGAAACGCACTGCCCTCTCTTTTGGAGCAGCTTGGTTTCCTCAGCACTCGCACACGTTCACGAACACCGTTCTGCCACATCCCACATGGCGCGGAGGTCTTAACGCGTTGCCCTAATCGGAGGTGCGCTCAGAGTAACCCTCGTCTTCGCATTCCATCCAGGACCTCCTGACTGAAGGCACCGTGCCTCCTAGAGGACGGCGGCTTGGGTTCTTACTGCAATTCAAGTCCTGTTCCTTCTTTGGCACTGCAGGCAGCCCCAGGCCCAGAGGAGCAGCTACGGCCTTCCTTGGTTGACACAGTTCGCTGGAGGCGGGACTCCCTCCTTCGATAAGTTGACTCGGGGAAGGAAACGCAGGGTGACCGGTGTCTCCTGGGACTCGTCAGAAACCACAGGGATGTACGCTGAGTGTGCCCATGAACACGGGGGCCTGCTGGAACTCGCCCTGCTTTCCCATTTGGAGGGCGACATTCATGCCTGCCTTGACGCTCCCTGACATTCCCGGCTCCCGACAGGCCAGTGAGCCCTGGAAGAGTGCTTCGGGGAAAATTATGAGTTTGCTCTCTCTAAACCAGGGGCTTCCGCGGCCGCGGTGGCGGTCCGCACGGCAGGCTCTAGAGCCAAAGGGAACCTCAACGTGAGAACTGGCCTCCAGGTTAGGCCCTGAGTAGCCGTGCAGAAAGGGAGGCATGCAGCTCTTTCCGGGAGTTCTTAGTCGCTTTGCTTTCAAGGCAGTACACGCCCGGGGACTCCTAGGCTCCACGGGCGTGCCGCGTTTTCCCTCCAAGGTCCCTGAGTGCCTCCAGACACCTGTGGGCCGGCTGAGCAACGTCGAGGTCCATTGGTTGATTCCCTCGGAGGACACCCGTGCGTGCCGAATGCTGGGCAACCACACACTGCGCGTTCCTTGAGGAGCGCTACATCTCCAGAGCCCTCGAACGCCCTTCGGGACAACATGGCTGGTGGGTGCGAAGTGCCCAGGGAGACTCTGTCATGGCCCTTGTGTGAGCTGCCATGAGAGAGCACTGTGCTTGCAACACTGCGAGGCCCGCCCTCGTGCCTGAAGTCACTCTGCTCGAGGAGAAAGTCAGCATCTCAGCGTGCCGTGTGGCTCCCGGCACACCCAGCATGAAGCCATGCCTGGAAGTAAGGCCCTGGTTTGCCGTGCAGAAGCGGAGGCGTGCTGCAGTTTCCAGGAGGCGGTGGCCTCTGCTCTGCATACCTTGAACGGCAGCACAGCTTTCTGGACACCTGGGAGGCTAGCCGGGGCGCCCTGTTCCCGGCAGGAACACTGAGTAACCCCAGGCGCACCTGGGTCTGCTAAGCACCATCCAGGCCCGTAGCCCCTTAGAGCCCCTCTGTGCACGCCGAGCGTAGGGAAACGCACTGCCCTCTCTTTTGGAGCAGCTTGGTTTCCTCAGCACTCGCACACGTTCACGAACACCGTTCTGCCACATCCCACATGGCGCGGAGGTCTTAACGCGTTGCCGTAATCGGAGCTGCGCTCAGAGTAACCCTCGTCTTCGCATTCCATCCAGGACCTCCTGACTGAAGGCACCGTGCCTCCTAGAGGACGGCGGCTTGGGTTCTTACTGCAATTCAAGTCCTCTTCCTTCTTTGGCACTGCAGGCAGCCCCAGGCCCAGAGGAGCAGCTACGGCCTTCCTTGGTTGAGACAGTTCGCTGGAGGCGGGACTCCCTCCTTCGATAAGTTGACTCGGGGAAGGAAACGCAGGGTGACCGGTGTCTCCTGGGACTCGTCAGAAACCACAGGGATGTACGCTGAGTGTGCCCATGAACACGGGGGCCTGCTGGAACTCGCCCTGCTTTCCCATTTGGAGGGCGGCATTCATGCCTGCCTTGACGCTCCCTGACATTCCCGGCTCCCGACAGGCCAGTGAGCCCTGGAAGAGTGCTTCGGGGAAAATTATGAGTTTGCTCTCTCTAAACCAGGGGCGTCCGCGGCCGCGGTGGCGGTCCGCACGGCAGGCTCTAGAGCCAAAGGGAACCTCAACGTGAGAACTGGCCTCCAGGTTAGGCCCTGAGTAGCCGTGCAGAAAGGGAGGCATGCAGCTCTTTCCGGGAGTTCTTAGTCGCTTTGCTTTCAAGGCAGTACACGCCCGGGGACTCCTAGGCCCCACGGGCGTGCAGCATTTTCCCTCCGAGGTCCCTGAGTGCCTCCAGACACCTGTGGGCCGGCTGAGCAACGTCGAGGTCCATTGGTTGATTCCCTCGGAGGACCCCCGTGCGTGCCGAGTGCTGGGCAACCACACACTGCGCGTTCCTTGAGGAGCGCTACATCTCCAGAGCCCTCGAACGCCCTTCGGGACAACATGGCTGGTGGGTGCGAAGTGCCCAGGAAGACTCTGTCATGGCCCTTGTGTGAGCTGCCATGAGAGAGCGCTGTGCTTGCAACACTGCGAGGCCCGCCCTCGTGCCTGAAGTCACTCTGCTCGAGGAGAAAGTCAGCATCTTAGTGTGCCGTGTGGCTCCCGGCACACCCAGCATGAAGCCATGCCTGGAAGTAAGGCCCTGGTTTGCCGTGCAGAAGCGGAGGCGTGCTGCAGTTTCCAGGAGGCGGTGGCCTCTGCTCTGCATACCTTGAACGGCAGCACAGCTTTCTGGACACCTGGGAGGCTAGCCGGGGCGCCCTGTTCCCGGCAGGAACACTGAGTAACCCCAGGCGCACCTGGGTCTGCTACGCACCATCCAGGCCCGTAGCCCCTTAGAGCCCCTCTGTGCACGCCGAGCGTAGGGAAACGCACTGCCCTCTCTTTTGGAGCAGCTTGGTTTCCTCAGCACTCGCACACGTTCACGAACACCGTTCTGCCACATCCCACATGGCGCGGAGGTCTTAACGCGTTGCCCTAATCGGAGGTGCGCTCAGAGTAACCCTCGTCTTCGCATTCCATCCAGGACCTCCTGACTGAAGGCACCGTGCCTCCTAGAGGACGGCGGCTTGGGTTCTTACTGCAATTCAAGTCCTCTTCCTTCTTTGGCACTGCAGGCAGCCCCAGGCCCAGAGGAGCAGCTACGGCCTTCCTTGGTTGAGACAGTTCGCTGGAGGCGGGACACCCTCCTTCGATCAGTTGACTCGGGGAAGGAAACGCAGGGTGACCGGTGTCTCCTGGGACTCGTCAGAAACCACAGGGATGTACGCTGAGTGTGCCCATGAACACGGGGGCCTGCTGGAACTCGCCCTGCTTTCCCATTTGGAGGGCGGCATTCATGCCTGCCTTGACGCTCCCTGACATTCCCGGCTCCCGACAGGCCAGTGAGCCCTGAAAGAGTGCTTCGGGGAAAATTATGAGTTTGCTCTCTCTAAACCAGGGGCTTCCGCGGCCGCGGTGGCGGTCCGCACGGCAGGCTCTAGAGCCAAAGGGAACCTCAACGTGAGAACTGGCCTCCAGGTTAGGCCCTGAGTAGCCGTGCAGAAAGGGAGACATGCAGCTCTTTCCGGGAGTTCTTAGTCGCTTTGCTTTCAAGGCAGTACACGCCCGGGGACTCCTAGGCCCCACGGGCGTGCAGCATTTTCCCTCCAAGGTCCCTGAATGCATCCAGACACCTGTGGGCCGGCTGAGCAACGTCGAGGTCCATTGGTTGATTCCCTCGGAGGACCCACGTGCGTGCCGAGTGCTGGGCAACCACACACTGCGCGTTCCTTGAGGAGCGCTACATCTCCAGAGCCCTCGAACGCCCTTCGGGACAACATGGCTGGTGGGTGCGAAGTGCCCAGGAAGACTCTGTCATGGCCCTTGTGTGAGCTGCCATGAGAGAGCGCTGTGCTTGCAACACTGCGAGGCCCGCCCTCGTGCCTGAAGTCACTCTGCTCGAGGAGAAAGTCAGCATCTTAGCGTGCCGTGTGGCTCCCGGCACACCCAGCATGAAGCCATGCCTGGAAGTAAGGCCCTGGTTTGCCATGCAGAAGCGGAGGCGTGCTGCAGTTTCCAGGAGGCGGTGGCCTCTGCTCTGCATACCTTGAACGGCAGCACAGCTTTCTGGACACCTGGGAGGCTAGCCGGGGCGCCCTGTTCCCGGCAGGAACACTGAGTAACCCCAGGCGCACCTGGGTCTGCTACACACCATCCAGGCCCGTAGCCCCTTAGAGCCCCTCTGTGCACGCCGAGCGTAGGGAAACGCACTGCCCTCTCTTTTGGAGCAGCTTGGTTTCCTCAGCACTCGCACACGTTCACGAACACCGTTCTGCCACATCCCACATGGCGCGGAGGTCTTAACGCGTTGCCCTAATCGGAGCTGCGCTCAGAGTAACCCTCGTCTTCGCATTCCATCCAGGACCTCCTGACTGAAGGCACCGTGCCTCCTAGAGGACGGCGGCTTGGGTTCTTACTGCAATTCAAGTCCTGTTCCTTCTTTGGCACTGCAGGCAGCCCCAGGCCCAGAGGAGCAGCTACGGCGTTCCTTGGTTGAGACAGTTCGCTGGAGGCGGGACTCCCTCCTTCGATAAGTTGAATCGGGGAAGGAAACGCAGGGTAACCGGTGTCTCCTGGGACTCGTCAGAAACCACAGGGATGTACGCTGAGTGTGCCCATGAACACGGGGGCCTGCTGGAACTCGCCCTGCTTTCCCATTTGGAGGGCGGCATTCATGCCTGCCTTGACGCTCCCTGACATTCCCGGCTCCCGACGGGCCAGTGAGCCCTGGAAGAGTGCTTCGGGGAAAATTATGAGTTTGCTCTCTCTAAACCAGGGGCTTCCGCGGCCGCGGTGGCGGTCCGCACGGCAGGCTCTAGAGCCAAAGGGAACCTCAACGTGAGAACTGGCCTCCAGGTTAGGCCCTGAGTAGCTGTGCAGAAAGGGAGGCATGCAGCTCTTTCCGGGAGTTCTTAGTCGCTTTGCTTTCAAGGCAGTACACGCCCGGGGACTCCTAGGCCCCACGGGCGTGCAGCATTTTCCCTCCGAGGTCCCTGAGTGCCTCCAGACACCTGTGGGCCGGCTGAGCAACGTCGAGGTCCATTGTTTGATTCCCTCGGAGGACACCCGTGCGTGCCGAGTGCTGGGCAACCACACACTGCGCGTTCCTTGAGGAGCGCTACATCTCCAGAGCCCTCGAACGCCCTTCGGGACAACATGGCTGGTGGGTGCGAAGTGCCCAGGAAGACTCTGTCATGGCCCTTGTGTGAGCTGCCATGAGAGAGCGCTGTGCTTGCAACACTGCGAGGCCCGCCCTCGTGCCTGAAGTCACTCTGCTCGAGGAGAAAGTCAGCATCTTAGCATGCCGTGTGGCTCCCGGCACACCCAGCATGAAGCCATGCCTGGAAGTAAGGCCCTGGTTTGCCGTGCAGAAGCGGAGGCGTGCTGCAGTTTCCAGGAGGCGGTGGCCTCTGCTCTGCATACCTTGAACGGCAGCACAGCTTTCTGGACACCTGGGAGGCTAGCCGGGGCGCCCTGTTCCCGGCAGGAACACTGAGTAACCCCAGGCGCACCTGGGTCTGCTACGCACCATCCAGGCCCGTTAACCCTTAGAGCCCCTCTGTGCACGCCGAGCGTAGGGAAACGCACTGCCCTCTCTTTTGGAGCAGCTTGGTTTCCTCAGCACTCGCACACGTTCACGAACACCGTTCTGCCACATCCCACATGGCGCGGAGGTCTTAACGCGTTGCCCTAATCGGAGGTGCGCTCAGAGTAACCCTCGTCTTCGCATTCCATCCAGGACCTCCTGACTGAAGGCACCGTGCCTCCTAGAGGACGGCGGCTTGGGTTCTTACTGCAATTCAAGTCCTGTTCCTTCTTTGGCACTGCAGGCAGCCCCAGGCCCAGAGGAGCAGCTACGGCCTTCCTTGGTTGACACAGTTCGCTGGAGGCGGGATTCCCTCCTTCGATAAGTTGACTCGGGGAAGGAAACACAGGGTGACCGGTGTCTCCTGGGACTCGTCAGAAACCACAGGGATGTACGCTGAGTGTGCCCATGAACACGGGGGCCTGCTGGAACTAGCCCTGCTTTCCCATTTGGAGGGCGGCATTCATGCCTGCCTTGACGCTCCCTGACATTCCCGGCTCCCGACAGGCCAGTGAGCCCTGGAAGAGTGCTTCGGGGAAAATTATGAGTTTGCTCTCTCTAAACCAGGGGCTTCCGCGGCCGCGGTGGCGGTCCGCACGGCAGGCTCTAGAGCCAAAGGGAACCTCAACGTGAGAACTGGCCTCCAGGTTAGGCCCTGAGTAGCCGTGCAGAAAGGGAGGCATGCAGCTCTTTCCGGGAGTTCTTAGTCGCTTTGCTTCCAAGGCAGTACACGCCCGGGGACTCCTAGGCTCCACGGGCGTGCCGCGTTTTCCCTCCAAGGTCCCTGAGTGCCTCCAGACACCTGTGGGCCGGCTGAGCAACGTCGAGGTCCATTGGTTGATTCCCTCGGAGGACACCCGTGCGTGCCGAATGCTGGGCAGCCACACACTGCGCGTTCCTTGAGGAGCGCTACATCTCCAGAGCCCTCGAACGCCCTTCGGGACAACATGGCTGGTGGGTGCGAAGTGCCCAGGGAGACTCTGTCATGGCCCTTGTGTGAGCTGCCATGAGAGAGCGCTGTGCTTGCAACACTGCGAGGCCCGCCCTCGTGCCTGAAGTCACTCTGCTCGAGGAGAAAGTCAGCATCTTAGCGTGCCGTGTGGCTCCCGGCACACCCAGCATGAAGCCATGCCTGGAAGTAAGGCCCTGGTTTGCCGTGCAGAAGCGGAGGCGTGCTGCAGTTTCCAGGAGGCGGTGGCCTCTGCTCTGCATACCTTGAACGGCAGCACAGCTTTCTGGACACCTGGGAGGCTAGCCGGGGCGCCCTGTTCCCGGCAGGAACACTGAGTAACCCCAGGCGCACCTGGGTCTGCTACGCACCATCCAGGCCCGTAGCCCCTTAGAGCCCCTCTGTGCACGCCGAGCGTAGGGAAACGCACTGCCCTCTCTTTTGGAGCAGCTTGGTTTCCTCAGCACTCACACACGTTCACGAACACCGTTCTGCCACATCCCACATGGCGCGGAGGTCTTAACGCGTTGCCCTAATCGGAGGTGCGCTCAGAGTAACCCTCGTCTTCGCATTCCATACAGGACCTCCTGACTGAAGGCACCGTGCCTCCTAGAGGACGGCGGCTTGGGTTCTTACTGCAATTCAAGTCCTGTTCCTTCTTTGGCACTGCAGGCAGCCCCAGGCCCAGAGGAGCAGCTACGGCCTTCCTTGGTTGACACAGTTCGCTGGAGGCGGGACTCCCTCCTTCGATAAGTTGACTCGGGGAAGGAAACGCAGGGTGACCGGTGTCTCCTGGGACTCGTCAGAAACCACAGGGATGTACGCTGAGTGTGCCCATGAACACGGGGGCCTGCTGGAACTCGCCCTGCTTTCCCATTTGGAGGGCGACATTCATGCCTGCCTTGACGCTCCCTGACATTCCCGGCTCCCGACAGGCCAGTGAGCCCTGGAAGAGTGCTTCGGGGAAAATTATGAGTTTGCTCTCTCTAAACCAGGGGCTTCCGCGGCCGCGGTGGTGGTCCGCACGGCAGGCTCTAGAGCCAAAGGGAACCTCAACGTGAGAACTGGCCTCCAGGTTAGGCCCTGAGTAGCCATGCAGAAAGGGAGGCATGCAGCTCTTTCCGGGAGTTCTTAGTCGCTTTGCTTTCAAGGCAGTACACGCCCGGGGACTCCTAGGCTCCACGGGCGTGCCGCGTTTTCCCTCCAAGGTCCCTGAGTGCCTCCAGACACCTGTGGGCCGGCTGAGCAACGTCGAGGTCCATTGGTTGATTCCCTCGGAGGACACCCGTGCGTGCCGAATGCTGGGCAACCACACACTGCGCGTTCCTTGAGGAGCGCTACATCTCCAGAGCCCTCGAACGCCCTTCGGGACAACATGGCTGGTGGGTGCGAAGTGCCCAGGGAGACTCTGTCATGGCCCTTGTGTGAGCTGCCATGAGAGAGCACTGTGCTTGCAACACTGCGAGGCCCGCCCTCGTGCCTGAAGTCACTCTGCTCGAGGAGAAAGTCAGCATCTCAGCGTGCCGTGTGGCTCCCGGCACACCCAGCATGAAGCCATGCCTGGAAGTAAGGCCCTGGTTTGCCGTGCAGAAGCGGAGGCGTGCTGCAGTTTCCAGGAGGCGGTGGCCTCTGCTCTGCATACCTTGAACGGCAGCACAGCTTTCTGGACACCTGGGAGGCTAGCCGGGGCGCCCTGTTCCCGGCAGGAACACTGAGTAACCCCAGGCGCACCTGGGTCTGCTAAGCACCATCCAGGCCCGTAGCCCCTTAGAGCCCCTCTGTGCACGCCGAGCGTAGGGAAACGCACTGCCCTCTCTTTTGGAGCAGCTTGGTTTCCTCAGCACTCGCACACGTTCACGAACACCGTTCTGCCACATCCCACATGGCGCGGAGGTCTTAACGCGTTGCCGTAATCGGAGCTGCGCTCAGAGTAACCCTCGTCTTCGCATTCCATCCAGGACCTCCTGACTGAAGGCACCGTGCCTCCTAGAGGACGGCGGCTTGGGTTCTTACTGCAATTCAAGTCCTCTTCCTTCTTTGGCACTGCAGGCAGCCCCAGGCCCAGAGGAGCAGCTACGGCCTTCCTTGGTTGAGACAGTTCGCTGGAGGCGGGACTCCCTCCTTCGATAAGTTGACTCGGGGAAGGAAACGCAGGGTGACCGGTGTCTCCTGGGACTCGTCAGAAACCACAGGGATGTACGCTGAGTGTGCCCATGAACACGGGGGCCTGCTGGAACTCGCCCTGCTTTCCCATTTGGAGGGCGGCATTCATGCCTGCCTTGACGCTCCCTGACATTCCCGGCTCCCGACGGGCCAGTGAGCCCTGGAAGAGTGCTTCGGGGAAAATTATGAGTTTGCTCTCTCTAAACCAGGGGCTTCCGCGGCCGCGGTGGCGGTCCGCACGGCAGGCTCTAGAGCCAAAGGGAACCTCAACGTGAGAACTGGCCTCCAGGGTAGGCCCTGAGTAGCCGTGCAGAAAGGGAGGCATGCAGCTCTTTCCGGGAGTTCTTAGTCGCTTTGCTCTCAAGGCAGTACACGCCCGGGGACTCCTAGGCCACACGGGCGTGCCGCGTTTTCCCTCCAAGGTCCCTGAGTGCCTCCAGACACCTGTGGGCCGGCTGAGCAACGTCGAGGTCCATTGGTTGATTCCCTCGGAGGACCCCCGTGCGTGCCGAGTGCTGGGCAACCACACACTGCGCGTTCCTTGAGGAGCGCTACATCTCCAGAGCCCTCGAACGCCCTTCGGGACAACATGGCTGGTGGGTGCGAAGTGCCCAGGAAGACTCTGTCATGGCCCTTGTGTGAGCTGCCATGAGAGAGCGCTGTGCTTGCAACACTGCGAGGCCCGCCCTCGTGCCTGAAGTCACTCTGCTCGAGGAGAAAGTCAGCATCTTAGCGTGCCGTGTGGCTCCCGGCACACCCAGCATGAAGCCATGCCTGGAAGTAAGGCCCTGGTTTGCCGTGCAGAAGCGGAGGCGTGCTGCAGTTTCCAGGAGGCGGTGGCCTCTGCTCTGCATACCTTGAACGGCAGCACAGCTTTCTGGACACCTGGGAGGCTAGCCGGGGCGCCCTGTTCCCGGCAGGAACACTGAGTAACCCCAGGCGCACCTGGGTCTGCTACGCACCATCCAGGCCCGTAGCCCCTTAGAGCCCCTCTGTGCACGCCGAGCGTAGGGAAACGCACTGCCCTCTCTTTTGGAGCAGCTTGGTTTCCTCAGCACTCGCACACGTTCACGAACACCGTTCTGCCACATCCCACATGGCGCGGAGGTCTTAACGCGTTGCCGTAATCGGAGCTGCGCTCAGAGTAACCCTCGTCTTCGCATTCCATCCAGGACCTCCTGACGGAAGGCACCGTGCCTCCTAGAGGACGGCGGCTTGGGTTCTTACTGCAATTCAAGTCCTCTTCCTTCTTTGGCACTGCAGGCAGCCCCAGGCCCAGAGGAGCAGCTACGGCCTTCCTTTGTTGAGACAGTTCGCTGGAGGCGGGACTCCCTCCTTCGATAAGTTGACTCGGGGAAGGAAACGCAGGGTGACCGGTGTCTCCTGGGACTCGTCAGAAACCACAGGGATGTACGCTGAGTGTGCCCATGAACACGGGGGCCTGCTGGAACTCGCCCTGCTTTCCCATTTGGAGGGCGGCATTCATGCCTGCCTTGACGCTCCCTGACATTCCCGGCTCCCGACAGGCCAGTGAGCCCTGGAAGAGTGCTTCGGGGAAAATTATGAGTTTGCTCTCTCTAAACCAGGGGCTTCCGCGGCCGCGGTGGCGGTCCGCACGGCAGGCTCTAGAGCCAAAGGGAACCTCAACGTGAGAACTGGCCTCCAGGGTAGGCCCTGAGTAGCCGTGCAGAAAGGGAGGCATGCAGCTCTTTCCGGGAGTTCTTAGTCGCTTTGCTCTCAAGGCAGTACACGCCCGGGGACTCCTAGGCCACACGGGCGTGCAGCATTTTCCCTCCAAGGTCCCTGAGTGCCTCCAGACACCTGTGGGCCGGCTGAGCAACGTCGAGGTCCATTGGTTGATTCCCTCGGAGGACCCCCGTGCGTGCCGAGTGCTGGGCAACCACACACTGCGCGTTCCTTGAGGAGCGCTACGTCTCCAGAGCCCTCGAACGCCCTTCGGGACAACATGGCTGGTGGGTGCGAAGTGCCCAGGAAGACTCTGTCATGGCCCTTGTGTGAGCTGCCATGAGAGAGCGCTGTGCTTGCAACACTGCGAGGCCCCCCCTCGTGCCTGAAGTCACTCTGCTCGAGGAGAAAGTCAGCATCTTAGCGTGCCGTGTGGCTCCCTGCACACCCAGCATGAAGCCATGCCTGGAAGTAAGGCCCTGGTTTGCCGTGCAGAAGCGGAGGCGTGCTGCAGTTTCCAGGAGGCGGTGGCCTCTGCTCTGCATACCTTGAACGGCAGCACAGCTTTCTGGACACCTGGGAGGCTAGCCGGGGCGCCCTGTTCCCGGCAGGAACACTGAGTAACCCCAGGCGCACCTGGGTCTGCTACGCACCATCCAGGCCCGTAGCCCCTTAGAGCCCCTCTGTGCACGCCGAGCGTAGGGAAACGCACTGCCCTCTCTTTTGGAGCAGCTTGGTTTCCTCAGCACTCGCACACGTTCACGAACACCGTTCTGCCACATCCCACATGGCGCGGAGGTCTTAACACGTTGCCCTAATCGGAGCTGCGCTAAGAGTAACCCTCGTCTTCGCATTCCATCCAGGACCTCCTGACTGAAGGCACCGTGCCTCCTAGAGGACGGCGGCTTGGGTTCTTACTGCAATTCAAGTCCTGTTCCTTCTTTGGCACTGCAGGCAGCCCCAGGCCCAGAGGAGCAGCTACGGCCTTCCTTGGTTGAGACAGTTCGCTGGAGGCGGGACTCCCTCCTTCGATAAGTTGACTCGGGGAACGAAACGCAGGGTAACCGGTGTCTCCTGGGACTCGTCAGAAACCACAGGGATGTACGCTGAGTGTGCCCATGAACACGGGGGCCTGCTGGAACTCGCCCTGCTTTCCCATTTGGAGGGCGGCATTCATGCCTGCCTTGACGCTCCCTGACATTCCCGGCTCCCGACGGGCCAGTGAGCCCTGGAAGAGTGCTTCGGGGAAAATTATGAGTTTGCTCTCTCTAAACCAGGGGCTTCCGCGGCCGCGGTGGCGGTCCGCACGGCAGGCTCTAGAGCCAAAGGGAACCTCAACGTGAGAACTGGCCTCCAGGGTAGGCCCTGAGTAGCCGTGCAGAAAGGGAGGCATGCAGCTCTTTCTGGGAGTTCTTAGTCGCTTTGCTCTCAAGGCAGTACACGCCCGGGGACTCCTAGGCCACACGGGCGTGCCGCGTTTTCCCTCCAAGGTCCCTGAGTGCCTCCAGACACCTGTGGGCCGGCTGAGCAACGTCGAGGTCCATTGGTTGATTCCCTCGGAGGACCCCCGTGCGTGCCGAGTGCTGGGCAACCACACACTGCGCGTTCCTTGAGGAGCGCTACGTCTCCAGAGCCCTCGAACGCCCTTCGGGACAACATGGCTGGTGGGTGCGAAGTGCCCAGGAAGACTCTGTCATGGCCCTTGTGTGAGCTGCCATGAGAGAGCGCTGTGCTTGCAACACTGCGAGGCCCGCCCTCGTGCCTGAAGTCACTCTGCTCGAGGAGAAAGTCAGCATCTTAGCGTGCCGTGTGGCTCCCGGCACACCCAGCATGAAGCCATGCCTGGAAGTAAGGCCCTGGTTTGCCGTGCAGAAGCGGAGGCGTGCTGCAGTTTCCAGGAGGCGGTGGCCTCTGCTCTGCATACCTTGAACGGCAGCACAGCTTTCTGGACACCTGGGAGGCTAGCCGGGGCGCCCTGTTCCCGGCAGGAACACTGAGTAACCCCAGGCGCACCTGGGTCTGCTACGCACCATCCAGGCCCGTAGCCCCTTAGAGCCCCTCTGTGCACGCCGAGCGTAGGGAAACGCACTGCCCTCTCTTTTGGAGCAGCTTGGTTTCCTCAGCACTCGCACACGTTCACGAACACCGTTCTGCCACATCCCACATGGCGCGGAGGTCTTAACGCGTTGCCGTAATCGGAGCTGCGCTCAGAGTAACCCTCGTCTTCGCATTCCATCCAGGACCTCCTGACGGAAGGCACCGTGCCTCCTAGAGGACGGCGGCTTGGGTTCTTACTGCAATTCAAGTCCTGTTCCTTCTTTGGCACTGCAGGCAGCCCCAGGCCCAGAGGAGCAGCTACGGCCTTCCTTGGTTGAGACAGTTCGCTGGAGGCGGGACTCCGTCCTTCGATAAGTTGACTCGGGGAACGAAACGCAGGGTAACCGGTGTCTCCTGGGACTCGTCAGAAACCACAGGGATGTACGCTGAGTGTGCCCACGAACACGGGGGCCTGCTGGAACTCGCCCTGCTTTCCCATTTGGAGGGCGGCATTCATGCCTGCCTTGACGCTCCCTGACATTCCCGGCTCCCGACAGGCCAGTGAGCCCTGGAAGAGTGCTTCGGGGAAAATTATGAGTTTGCTCTCTCTAAACCAGGGGCTTCCGCGGCCGCGGTGGCGGTCCGCACGGCAGGCTCTAGAGCCAAATGGAACCTCAACGTGAGAACTGGCCTCCAGGTTAGGCCCTGAGTAGCCGTGCAGAAAGGGAGGCATGCAGCTCTTTCCGGGAGTTCTTAGTCGCTTTGCTTTCAAGGCAGTACACGCCCGGGGACTCCTAGGCCCCACGGGCGTGCCGCGTTTTCCCTCCAAGGTCCCTGAGTGCCTCCAGACACCTGTGGGCCGGCTGAGCAACGTCGAGGTCCATTGGTTGATTCCCTCGGAGGACCCCCGTGCGTGCCGAGTGCTGGGCAACCACACACTGCGCGTTCCTTGAGGAGCGCTACATCTCCAGAGCCCTCGAACGCCCTTCGGGACAACATGGCTGGTGGGTGCGAAGTGCCCAGGAAGACTCTGTCATGGCCCTCGTGTGAGCTGCCATGAGAGAACGCTGTGCTTGCAACACTGCGAGGCCCGCCCTCGTGCCTGAAGTCACCCTGCTCGAGGAGAAAGTCAGCATCTTAGCGTGCTGTGTGGCTCCCGGCACACCCAGCATGAAGCCATGCCTGGAAGTAAGGCCCTGGTTTGCCGTGCAGAAGCGGAGGCGTGCTGCAGTTTCCAGGAGGCGGTGGCCTCTGCTCTGCATACCTTGAACGGCAGCACAGCTTTCTGGACACCTGGGAGGCTACCCGGGGCGCCCTGTTCCCGGCAGGAACACTGAGTAACCCCAGGCGCACCTGGGTCTGCTACGCACCATCCAGGCCCGTAGCCCCTTAGAGCCCCTCTGTGCACGCCGAGCGTAGGGAAACGCACTGCCCTCTCTTTTGGAGCAGCTTGGTTTCCTCAGCACTCGCACACGTTCACGAACACCGTTCTGCCACATCCCACATGGCGCGGAGGTCTTACGCGTTGCCCTAATCCGAGCTGCGCTCAGAGTAACCCTCGTCTCCGCATTCCATCCAGGACCTCCTGACCGAAGGCACCGTGCCTCCTAGAGGACGGCGGCTTGGGTTCTTACTGCAATTCAAGTCCTGTTCCTTCTTTGGCACTGCAGGCAGCCCCAGGCCCAGAGGAGCAGCTACGGCGTTCCTTGGTTGAGACAGTTCGCTGGATGCGGGACTCCCTCCTTCGATAAGTTGACTCGGGGAAGGAAACGCAGGGTGACCGGTGTCTCCTGGGACTCGTCAGAAACCACAGGGATGTACGCTGAGTGTGCCCATGAACCCGGGGGCCTGCTGGAACTAGCCCTGCTTTCCCATTTGGAGGGCGGCATTCATGCCTGCCTTGACGCTCCCTGACATTCCCGGCTCCCGACGGGCCAGTGAGCCCTGGAAGAGTGCTTCGGGGAAAATTATGAGTTTGCCCTCTCTAAACCAGGGGCTTCCGCGGCCGCGGTGGCCGTCCGCACGGCAGGCTCTAGAGCCAAAGGGAACCTCAACGTGAGAACTGGCCTCCAGGTTAGGCCCTGAGTTGTCGCGCAGAAAGGGAGGCATGCAGCTCTTTCCGGGAGTTCTTAGTCGCTTTGCTCTCAAGGCAGTACACGCCCGGGGACTCCTAGGCCCCACGGGCGTGCAGCATTTTCCCTCCAAGGTCCCTGAGTGCCTCCAGACACCTGTGGGCCGGCTGAGCAACGTCGAGGTCCATTGGTTGATTCCCTCGGAGGACCCCCGTGCGTGCCGAGTGCTGGGCAACCACACACTGCGCGTTCCTTGAGGAGCGCTACATCTCCAGAGCCCTCGAACGCCCTTCGGGACAACATGGCTGGTGGGTGCGAAGTGCCCAGGAAGACTCTGTCATGGCCCTTGTGTGAGCTTCCATGAGAGAACGCTGTGCTTGCAACACTGCGAGGCCCGCCCTCGTGCCTGAAGTCACCCTGCTCGAGGAGAAAGTCAGCATCTTAGCGTGCTGTGTGGCTCCCGGCACACCCAGCATGAAGCCATGCCTGGAAGTAAGGCCCTGGTTTGCCGTGCAGAAGCGGAGGCGTGCTGCAGTTTCCAGGAGGCGGTGGCCTCTGCTCTGCATACCTTGAACGGCAGCACAGCTTTCTGGACACCTGGGAGGCTAGCCGGGGCGCCCTGTTCCCGGCAGGAACACTGAGTAACCCCAGGCGCACCTGGGTCTGCTACGCACCATCCAGGCCCGTAGCCCCTTAGAGCCCCTCTGTGCACGCCGAGCGTAGGGAAACGCACTGCCCTCTCTTTTGGAGCAGCTTGGTTTCCTCAGCACTCGCACACGTTCACGAACACCGTTCTGCCACATCCCACATGGCGCGGAGGTCTTACGCGTTGCCCTAATCGGAGCTGCGCTCAGAGTAACCCTCCTCTCCGCATTCCATCCAGGACCTCCTGACCGAAGGCACCGTGCCTCCTATAGGACGGCGGCTTGGGTTCTTACTGCAATTCAAGTCCTGTTCCTTCTTTGGCACAGCAGGCAGCCCGAGGCCCAGAGGAGCAGCTACGGCGTTCCTTGGTTGAGACAGTTCGCTGGATGCGGGACTCCCTCCTTCGATCAGTTGACTCGGGGAAGGAAACGCAGGGTGACCGGTGTCTCCTGGGACTCGTCAGAAACCACAGGGATGTACGCTGAGTGTGCCCATGAACCCGGGGGCCTGCTGGAACTAGCCCTGCTTTCCCATTTGGAGGGCGGCCTTCATGCCTGCCTTGACGCTCCCTGACATTCCCGGCTCCCGACGGGCCAGTGAGCCCTGGAAGAGTGCTTCGGGGAAAATTATGAGTTTGCCCTCTCTAAACCAGGGGCTTCCGCGGCCGCGGTGGCGGTCCGCACGGCAGGCTCTAGAGCCAAAGGGAACCTCAACGTGAGAACTGGCCTCCAGGTTAGGCCCTGAGTAGCCGCGCAGAAAGGGAGGCATGCAGCTCTTTCCGGGAGTTCTTAGTCGCTTTGCTTTCAAGGCAGTACACGCACGGGGACTCCTAAACCCCACGGGCATGCAGCGTTTTCCCTCCAAGGTCCCTGAGTGCCTCCAGACACCTGTGGGCCGGCTGAGCAACGTCGAGGTCCATTGGTTGATTCCCTCGGAGGACCCCCGTGCGTGCCGAGTGCTGGGCAACCACACACTGCGCGTTCCTTGAGGAGCGCTACATCTCCAGAGCCCTCGAACGCCCTTCGGGACAACATGGCTGGTGGGTGCGAAGTGCCCAGGAAGACTCTGTCATGGCCCTTGTGTGAGCTGCCATGAGAGAACGCTGTGCTTGCAACACTGCGAGGCCCGCCCTCGTGCCTGAAGTCACCCTGCTCGAGGAGAAAGTCAGCATCTTAGCGTGCTGTGTGGCTCCCGGCACACCCAGCATGAAGCCATGCCTGGAAGTAAGGCCCTGGTTTGCCGTGCAGAAGCGGAGGCGTGCTGCAGTTTCCAGGAGGCGGTGGCCTCTGCTCTGCATACCTTGAACGGCAGCACAGCTTTCTGGACACCTGGGAGGCTAGCCGGGGCACCCTGTTCCCGGCAGGAACACTGAGTAACCCCAGGCGCACCTGGGTCTGCTACGCACCATCCAGGCCCGTAGCCCCTTAGAGCCCCTCTGTGCACGCCGAGCGTAGGGAAACGCACTGCCCTCTCTTTTGGAGCAGCTTGGTTTCCTCAGCACTCGCACACGTTCACGAACACCGTTCTGCCACATCCCACATGGCGCGGAGGTCTTACGCGTTGCCCTAATCGGAGCTGCGCTCAGAGTAACCCTCCTCTCCGCATTCCATCCAGGACCTCCTGACCGAAGGCACCGTGCCTCCTATAGGACGGCGGCTTGGGTTCTTACTGCAATTCAAGTCCTGTTCCTTCTTTGGCACAGCAGGCAGCCCGAGGCCCAGAGGAGCAGCTACGGCGTTCCTTGGTTGAGACAGTTCGCTGGATGCGGGACTCCCTCCTTCGATCAGTTGACTCGGGGAAGGAAACGCAGGGTGACCGGTGTCTCCTGGGACTCGTCAGAAACCACAGGGATGTACGCTGAGTGTGCCCATGAACCCGGGGGCCTGCTGGAACTAGCCCTGCTTTCCCATTTGGAGGGCGGCCTTCATGCCTGCCTTGACGCTCCCTGACATTCCCGGCTCCCGACGGGCCAGTGAGCCCTGGAAGAGTGCTTCGGGGAAAATTATGAGTTTGCCCTCTCTAAACCAGGGGCTTCCGCGGCCGCGGTGGCGGTCCGCACGGCAGGCTCTAGAGCCAAAGGGAACCTCAACGTGAGAACTGGCCTCCAAGTTAGGCCCTGAGTAGCCGCGCAGACAGGCAGGCATGCAGCTCTTTCCGGGAGTTCTTAGTCGCTTTGCTCTCAAGGCAGTACACGCCCGGGGACTCCTAGGCCCCACGGGCGTGCAGCATTTTCCCTCCAAGGTCCCTGAGTGCCTCCAGACACCTGTGGGCCGGCTGAGCAACGTCGAGGTCCATTGGTTGATTCCCTCGGAGGACCCCCGTGCGTGCCGAGTGCTGGGCAACCACACACTGCGCGTTCCTTGAGGAGCGCTACATCTCCAGAGCCCTCGAACGCCCTTCGGGACAACATGGCTGGTGGGTGCGAAGTGCCCAGGAAGACTCTGTCATGGCCCTCGTGTGAGCTGCCATGAGAGAACGCTGTGCTTGCAACACTGCGAGGCCCGCCCTCGTGCCTGAAGTCACCCTGCTCGAGGAGAAAGTCAGCATCTTAGCGTGCTGTGTGGCTCCCGGCACACCCAGCATGAAGCCATGCCTGGAAGTAAGGCCCTGGTTTGCCGTGCAGAAGCGGAGGCGTGCTGCAGTTTCCAGGAGGCGGTGGCCTCTGCTCTGCATACCTTGAACGGCAGCACAGCTTTCTGGACACCTGGGAGGCTAGCCGGGGCGCCCTGTTCCCGGCAGGAACACTGAGTAACCCCAGGCGCACCTGGGTCTGCTACGCACCATCCAGGCCCGTAGCCCCTTAGAGCCCCTCTGTGCACGCCGAGCGTAGGGAAACGCACTGCCCTCTCTTTTGGAGCAGCTTGGTTTCCTCAGCACTCGCACACGTTCACGAACACCGTTCTGCCACATCCCACATGGCGCGGAGGTCTTACGCGTTGCCCTAATCGGAGGTGCGCTCAGAGTAACCCTCCTCTCCGCATTCCATCCAGGAACTCCTGACCAAAGGCACCATGCCTCCTAGAGGACGGCGGCTTGGGTTCTTACTGCAATTCAAGTCCTGTTCCTTCTTTGGCACAGCAGGCAGCCCCAGGCCCAGAGGAGCAGCTACGGCGTTCCTTGTTTGAGACAGTTCGCTGGATGCGGGACTCCCTCCTTCGATCAGTTGACTCGGGGAAGGAAACGCAGGGTGACCGCTGTCTCCTGGGACTCGTCAGAAACCACAGGGATGTACGCTGAGTGTGCCCATGAACCCGGGGTCCTGCTGGAACTAGCCCTGCTTTCCCATTTGGAGGGCGGCCTTCATGCCTGCCTTGACGCTCCCTGACATTCCCGGCTCCCGACGGGCCAGTGAGCCCTGGAAGAGTGCTTCGGGGAAAATTATGAGTTTGCTCTCTCTAAACCAGGGGCTTCCGCGGCCGCGGTGGCCGTCCGCACGGCAGGCTCTAGAGCCAAAGGGAACCTCAACGTGAGAACTGGCCTCCAGGTTAGGCCCTGAGTAGCCGCGCAGACAGGGAGGCATGCAGCTCTTTCCGGGAGTTCTTAGTCGCTTTGCTCTCAAGGCAGTACACGCCCGGGGACTCCTAGGCCCCACGGGCGTGCAGCATTTTCCCTCCAAGGTCCCTGAGTGCCTCCAGACACCTGTGGGCCGGCTGAGCAACGTCGAGGTCCATTGGTTGATTCCCTCGGAGGACCCCCGTGCGTGCCGAGTGCTGGGCAACCACACACTGCGCGTTCCTTGAGGAGCGCTACATCTCCAGAGCCCTCGAACGCCCTTCGGGACAACATGGCTGGTGGGTGCGAAGTGCCCAGGAAGACTCTGTCATGGCCCTCGTGTGAGCTGCCATGAGAGAACGCTGTGCTTGCAACACTGCGAGGCCCGCCCTCGTGCCTGAAGTCACCCTGCTCGAGGAGAAAGTCAGCATCTTAGCGTGCTGTGTGGCTCCCGGCACACCCAGCATGAAGCCATGCCTGGAAGTAAGGCCCTGGTTTGCCGTGCAGAAGCGGAGGCGTGCTGCAGTTTCCAGGAGGCGGTGGCCTCTGCTCTGCATACCTTGAACGGCAGCACAGCTTTCTGGACACCTGGGAGGCTAGCCGGGGCGCCCTGTTCCCGGCAGGAACACTGAGTAACCCCAGGCGCACCTGGGTCTGCTACGCACCATCCAGGCCCGTAGCCCCTTAGAGCCCCTCTGTGCACGCCGAGCGTAGGGAAACGCACTGCCCTCTCTTTTGGAGCAGCTTGGTCTCCTCAGCACTCGCACACGTTCACGAACACCGTTCTGCCACATCCCACATGGCGCGGAGGTCTTACGCGTTGCCCTAATCGGAGCTGCGCTCAGAGTAACCCTCCTCTCCGCATTCCATCCAGGACCTCCTGACCGAAGGCACCGTGCCTCCTACAGGATGGCGGCTTGGGTTCTTACTGCAATTCAAGTCCTGTTCCTTCTTTGGCACTGCAGGCAGCCCCAGGCCCAGAGGAGCAGCTACGGCGTTCCTTGGTTGAGACAGTTCGCTGGATGCGGGACTCCCTCCTTCGATCAGTTGACTCGGGGAAGGTAACGCAGGGTGACCGGTGTCTCCTGGGACTCGTCAGAAACCACAGGGATGTACGCTGAGTGTGCCCATGAACCCGGGGGCCTGCTGGAACTAGCCCTGCTTTCCCATTTGGAGGGCGGCCTTCATGCCTGCCTTGACGCTCCCTGACATTCCCGGCTCCCGACGGGCCAGTGAGCCCTGGAAGAGTGCTTCGGGGAAAATTATGAGTTTGCCCTCTCTAAACCAGGGGCTTCCGCGGCCGCGGTGGCCGTCCGCACGGCAGGCTCTAGAGCCAAAGGGAACCTCAACGTGAGAACTGGCCTCCAGGTTAGGCCCTGAGTTGTCGCGCAGAAAGGGAGGCATGCAGCTCTTTCCGGGAGTTCTTAGTCGCTTTGCTCTCAAGGCAGTACACGCCCGGGGACTCCTAGGCCCCACGGGCGTGCAGCATTTTCCCTCCAAGGTCCCTGAGTGCCTCCAGACACCTGTGGGCCGGCTGAGCAACGTCGAGGTCCATTGGTTGATTCCCTCGGAGGACCCCCGTGCGTGCCGAGTGCTGGGCAACCACACACTGCGCGTTCCTTGAGGAGCGCTACATCTCCAGAGCCCTCGAACGCCCTTCGGGACAACATGGCTGGTGGGTGCGAAGTGCCCAGGAAGACTCTGTCATGGCCCTTGTGTGAGCTTCCATGAGAGAACGCTGTGCTTGCAACACTGCGAGGCCCGCCCTCGTGCCTGAAGTCACCCTGCTCGAGGAGAAAGTCAGCATCTTAGCGTGCTGTGTGGCTCCCGGCACACCCAGCATGAAGCCATGCCTGGAAGTAAGGCCCTGGTTTGCCGTGCAGAAGCGGAGGCGTGCTGCAGTTTCCAGGAGGCGGTGGCCTCTGCTCTGCATACCTTGAACGGCAGCACAGCTTTCTGGACACCTGGGAGGCTAGCCGGGGCACCCTGTTCCCGGCAGGAACACTGAGTAACCCCAGGCGCACCTGGGTCTGCTACGCACCATCCAGGCCCGTAGCCCCTTAGAGCCCCTCTGTGCACGCCGAGCGTAGGGAAACGCACTGCCCTCTCTTTTGGAGCAGCTTGGTTTCCTCAGCACTCGCACACGTTCACGAACACCGTTCTGCCACATCCCACATGGCGCGGAGGTCTTACGCGTTGCCCTAATCGGAGCTGCGCTCAGAGTAACCCTCCTCTCCGCATTCCATCCAGGACCTCCTGACCGAAGGCACCGTGCCTCCTATAGGACGGCGGCTTGGGTTCTTACTGCAATTCAAGTCCTGTTCCTTCTTTGGCACAGCAGGCAGCCCGAGGCCCAGAGGAGCAGCTACGGCGTTCCTTGGTTGAGACAGTTCGCTGGATGCGGGACTCCCTCCTTCGATCAGTTGACTCGGGGAAGGAAACGCAGGGTGACCGGTGTCTCCTGGGACTCGTCAGAAACCACAGGGATGTACGCTGAGTGTGCCCATGAACCCGGGGGCCTGCTGGAACTAGCCCTGCTTTCCCATTTGGAGGGCGGCCTTCATGCCTGCCTTGACGCTCCCTGACATTCCCGGCTCCCGACGGGCCAGTGAGCCCTGGAAGAGTGCTTCGGGGAAAATTATGAGTTTGCCCTCTCTAAACCAGGGGCTTCCGTGGCCGCGGTGGCGGTCCGCACGGCAGGCTCTAGAGCCAAAGGGAACCTCAACGTGAGAACTGGCCTCCAAGTTAGGCCCTGAGTAGCCGCGCAGAAAGGGAGGCATGCAGCTCTTTCCGGGAGTTCTTAGTCACTTTGCTTTCAAGGCAGTACACGCACGGGGACTCCTAAACCCCACGGGCATGCAGCGTTTTCCCTCCAAGGTCCCTGAGTGCCTCCAGACACCTGTGGGCCGGCTGAGCAACGTCGAGGTCCATTGGTTGATTCCCTCGGAGGACCCCCGTGCGTGCCGAGTGCTGGGCAACCACACACTGCGCGTTCCTTGAGGAGCGCTACATCTCCAGTGCCCTCGAACGCCCTTCGGGACAACATGGCTGGTGGGTGCGAAGTGCCCAGGAAGACTCTGTCATGGCCCTTGTGTGAGCTGCCATGAGAGAGCGCTGTGCTTGCAACACTGCGAGGCCCGCCCTCGTGCCTGAAGTCACCCTGCTCGAGGAGAAAGTCAGCATCTTAGCGTGCCGTGTGGCTCCCGGCACACCCAGCATGAAGCCATGCCTGGAAGTAAGGCCCTGGTTTGCCGTTCAGAAGCGGAGGCGTGCTGCAGTTTCCAGGAGGCGGTGGCCTCTGCTCTGCATACCTTGAACGGCAGCACAGCTTTCTGGACACCTGGGAGGCTAGCCGGGGCGCCCTGTTCCCGGCAGGAACACTGAGTAACCCCAGGCGCACCTGGGTCTGCTACGCACCATGCCGGCCCGTAGCCCCTTAGAGCCCCTCTGTGCACGCCGAGCGTAGGGAAACGCACTGCCCTCTCTTTTGGAGCAGCTTGGTTTCCTCAGCACTCGCACACGTTCACGAACACCGTTCTGCCACATCCCACATGGCGCGGAGGTCTTACGCGTTGCCCTAATCGTAGCTGCGCTCAGAGTAACCCTCCTCTCCGCATTCCATCCAGGACCTCCTGACTGAAGGCACCGTGCCTCCTAGAGGACGGCGGCTTGGGTTCTTACTGCAATTCAAGTCCTGTACCTTCTTTGGCACAGCAGGCAGACCCAGGCCCAGAGGAGCAGCTACGGCGTTCCTTGGTTGAGACAGTTCGCTGGATGCGGGACTCCCTCCTTCGATAAGTTGACTCGGGGAAGGAAACGCAGGGTGACCGGTGTCTCCTGGCACTCGTCAGAAACCACAGGGATGTACGCTGAGTGTGCCCATGAACCCGGGGGCCTGCTGGAACTAGCCCTGCTTTCCCATTTGGAGGGCGGCATTCATGCCTGCCTTGACGCTCCCTGACATTCCCGGCTCCCGACGGGCCAGTGAGTCCTGGAAGAGTGCTTCGGGGAAAATTATGAGTTTGCCCTCTCTAAACCAGGGGCTTCCGCGGCCGCGGTTGCGGTCCGCACGGCAGGCTCTAGAGCCAAAGGGAACCTCAACGTGAGAACTGGCCTCCAGGTTAGGCCCTGAGTTGTCGCGCAGAAAGGGAGGCATGCAGCTCTTTCCGGGAGTTCTTAGTCGCTTTGCTCTCAAGGCAGTACACGCCCGGGGACTCCTAGGCCCCACGGGCGTGCAGCATTTTCCCTCCAAGGTCCCTGAGTGCCTCCAGACACCTGTGGGCCGGCTGAGCAACGTCGAGGTCCATTGGTTGATTCCCTCGGAGGACCCCCGTGCGTGCCGAGTGCTGGGCAACCACACACTGCGCGTTCCTTGAGGAGCGCTACATCTCCAGAGCCCTCGAACGCCCTTCGGGACAACATGGCTGGTGGGTGCGAAGTGCCCAGGAAGACTCTGTCATGGCCCTCGTGTGAGCTGCCATGAGAGAACGCTGTGCTTGCAACACTGCGAGGCCCGCCCTCGTGCCTGAAGTCACCCTGCTCGAGGAGAAAGTCAGCATCTTAGCGTGCTGTGTGGCTCCCGGCACACCCAGCATGAAGCCATGCCTGGAAGTAAGGCCCTGGTTTGCCGTGCAGAAGCGGAGGCGTGCTGCAGTTTCCAGGAGGCGGTGGCCTCTGCTCTGCATACCTTGAACGGCAGCACAGCTTTCTGGACACCTGGGAGGCTAGCCGGGGCGCCCTGTTCCCGGCAGGAACACTGAGTAACCCCAGGCGCACCTGGGTCTGCTACGCACCATCCAGGTCCGTAGCCCCTTAGAGCCCCTCTGTGCACGCCGAGCGTAGGGAAACGCACTGCCCTCTCTTTTGGAGCAGCTTGGTTTCCTCAGCACTCGCACACGTTCACGAACACCGTTCTGCCACATCCCACATGGCGCGGAGGTCTTACGCGTTGCCCTAATCGGAGGTGCGCTCAGAGTAACCCTCCTCTCCGCATTCCATCCAGGAACTCCTGACCAAAGGCACCATGCCTCCTAGAGGACGGCGGCTTGGGTTCTTACTGCAATTCAAGTCCTGTTCCTTCTTTGGCACAGCAGGCAGCCCCAGGCCCAGAGGAGCAGCTACGGCGTTCCTTGTTTGAGACAGTTCGCTGGATGCGGGACTCCCTCCTTCGATCAGTTGACTCGGGGAAGGAAACGCAGGGTGACCGCTGTCTCCTGGGACTCGTCAGAAACCACAGGGATGTACGCTGAGTGTGCCCATGAACCCGGGGTCCTGCTGGAACTAGCCCTGCTTTCCCATTTGGAGGGCGGCCTTCATGCCTGCCTTGACGCTCCCTGACATTCCCGGCTCCCGACGGGCCAGTGAGCCCTGGAAGAGTGCTTCGGGGAAAATTATGAGTTTGCTCTCTCTAAACCAGGGGCTTCCGCGGCCGCGGTGGCCGTCCGCACGGCAGGCTCTAGAGCCAAAGGGAACCTCAACGTGAGAACTGGCCTCCAGGTTAGGCCCTGAGTAGCCGCGCAGACAGGGAGGCATGCAGCTCTTTCCGGGAGTTCTTAGTCGCTTTGCTCTCAAGGCAGTACACGCCCGGGGACTCCTAGGCCCCACGGGCGTGCAGCATTTTCCCTCCAAGGTCCCTGAGTGCCTCCAGACACCTGTGGGCCGGCTGAGCAACGTCGAGGTCCATTGGTTGATTCCCTCGGAGGACCCCCGTGCGTGCCGAGTGCTGGGCAACCACACACTGCGCGTTCCTTGAGGAGCGCTACATCTCCAGAGCCCTCGAACGCCCTTCGGGACAACATGGCTGGTGGGTGCGAAGTGCCCAGGAAGACTCTGTCATGGCCCTCGTGTGAGCTGCCATGAGAGAACGCTGTGCTTGCAACACTGCGAGGCCCGCCCTCGTGCCTGAAGTCACCCTGCTCGAGGAGAAAGTCAGCATCTTAGCGTGCTGTGTGGCTCCCGGCACACCCAGCATGAAGCCATGCCTGGAAGTAAGGCCCTGGTTTGCCGTGCAGAAGCGGAGGCGTGCTGCAGTTTCCAGGAGGCGGTGGCCTCTGCTCTGCATACCTTGAACGGCAGCACAGCTTTCTGGACACCTGGGAGGCTAGCCGGGGCGCCCTGTTCCCGGCAGGAACACTGAGTAACCCCAGGCGCACCTGGGTCTGCTACGCACCATCCAGGCCCGTAGCCCCTTAGAGCCCCTCTGTGCACGCCGAGCGTAGGGAAACGCACTGCCCTCTCTTTTGGAGCAGCTTGGTCTCCTCAGCACTCGCACACGTTCACGAACACCGTTCTGCCACATCCCACATGGCGCGGAGGTCTTACGCGTTGCCCTAATCGGAGCTGCGCTCAGAGTAACCCTCCTCTCCGCATTCCATCCAGGACCTCCTGACCGAAGGCACCGTGCCTCCTACAGGATGGCGGCTTGGGTTCTTACTGCAATTCAAGTCCTGTTCCTTCTTTGGCACTGCAGGCAGCCCCAGGCCCAGAGGAGCAGCTACGGCGTTCCTTGGTTGAGACAGTTCGCTGGATGCGGGACTCCCTCCTTCGATCAGTTGACTCGGGGAAGGTAACGCAGGGTGACCGGTGTCTCCTGGGACTCGTCAGAAACCACAGGGATGTACGCTGAGTGTGCCCATGAACCCGGGGGCCTGCTGGAACTAGCCCTGCTTTCCCATTTGGAGGGCGGCCTTCATGCCTGCCTTGACGCTCCCTGACATTCCCGGCTCCCGACGGGCCAGTGAGCCCTGGAAGAGTGCTTCGGGGAAAATTATGAGTTTGCCCTCTCTAAACCAGGGGCTTCCGCGGCCGCGGTGGCCGTCCGCACGGCAGGCTCTAGAGCCAAAGGGAACCTCAACGTGAGAACTGGCCTCCAGGTTAGGCCCTGAGTTGTCGCGCAGAAAGGGAGGCATGCAGCTCTTTCCGGGAGTTCTTAGTCGCTTTGCTCTCAAGGCAGTACACGCCCGGGGACTCCTAGGCCCCACGGGCGTGCAGCATTTTCCCTCCAAGGTCCCTGAGTGCCTCCAGACACCTGTGGGCCGGCTGAGCAACGTCGAGGTCCATTGGTTGATTCCCTCGGAGGACCCCCGTGCGTGCCGAGTGCTGGGCAACCACACACTGCGCGTTCCTTGAGGAGCGCTACATCTCCAGAGCCCTCGAACGCCCTTCGGGACAACATGGCTGGTGGGTGCGAAGTGCCCAGGAAGACTCTGTCATGGCCCTTGTGTGAGCTTCCATGAGAGAACGCTGTGCTTGCAACACTGCGAGGCCCGCCCTCGTGCCTGAAGTCACCCTGCTCGAGGAGAAAGTCAGCATCTTAGCGTGCTGTGTGGCTCCCGGCACACCCAGCATGAAGCCATGCCTGGAAGTAAGGCCCTGGTTTGCCGTGCAGAAGCGGAGGCGTGCTGCAGTTTCCAGGAGGCGGTGGCCTCTGCTCTGCATACCTTGAACGGCAGCACAGCTTTCTGGACACCTGGGAGGCTAGCCGGGGCACCCTGTTCCCGGCAGGAACACTGAGTAACCCCAGGCGCACCTGGGTCTGCTACGCACCATCCAGGCCCGTAGCCCCTTAGAGCCCCTCTGTGCACGCCGAGCGTAGGGAAACGCACTGCCCTCTCTTTTGGAGCAGCTTGGTTTCCTCAGCACTCGCACACGTTCACGAACACCGTTCTGCCACATCCCACATGGCGCGGAGGTCTTACGCGTTGCCCTAATCGGAGCTGCGCTCAGAGTAACCCTCCTCTCCGCATTCCATCCAGGACCTCCTGACCGAAGGCACCGTGCCTCCTATAGGACGGCGGCTTGGGTTCTTACTGCAATTCAAGTCCTGTTCCTTCTTTGGCACAGCAGGCAGCCCGAGGCCCAGAGGAGCAGCTACGGCGTTCCTTGGTTGAGACAGTTCGCTGGATGCGGGACTCCCTCCTTCGATCAGTTGACTCGGGGAAGGAAACGCAGGGTGACCGGTGTCTCCTGGGACTCGTCAGAAACCACAGGGATGTACGCTGAGTGTGCCCATGAACCCGGGGGCCTGCTGGAACTAGCCCTGCTTTCCCATTTGGAGGGCGGCCTTCATGCCTGCCTTGACGCTCCCTGACATTCCCGGCTCCCGACGGGCCAGTGAGCCCTGGAAGAGTGCTTTGGGGAAAATTATGAGTTTGCCCTCTCTAAACCAGGGGCTTCCGTGGCCGCGGTGGCGGTCCGCACGGCAGGCTCTAGAGCCAAAGGGAACCTCAACGTGAGAACTGGCCTCCAAGTTAGGCCCTGAGTAGCCGCGCAGAAAGGGAGGCATGCAGCTCTTTCCGGGAGTTCTTAGTCACTTTGCTTTCAAGGCAGTACACGCACGGGGACTCCTAAACCCCACGGGCATGCAGCGTTTTCCCTCCAAGGTCCCTGAGTGCCTCCAGACACCTGTGGGCCGGCTGAGCAACGTCGAGGTCCATTGGTTGATTCCCTCGGAGGACCCCCGTGCGTGCCGAGTGCTGGGCAACCACACACTGCGCGTTCCTTGAGGAGCGCTACATCTCCAGTGCCCTCGAACGCCCTTCGGGACAACATGGCTGGTGGGTGCGAAGTGCCCAGGAAGACTCTGTCATGGCCCTTGTGTGAGCTGCCATGAGAGAGCGCTGTGCTTGCAACACTGCGAGGCCCGCCCTCGTGCCTGAAGTCACCCTGCTCGAGGAGAAAGTCAGCATCTTAGCGTGCCGTGTGGCTCCCGGCACACCCAGCATGAAGCCATGCCTGGAAGTAAGGCCCTGGTTTGCCGTTCAGAAGCGGAGGCGTGCTGCAGTTTCCAGGAGGCGGTGGCCTCTGCTCTGCATACCTTGAACGGCAGCACAGCTTTCTGGACACCTGGGAGGCTAGCCGGGGCGCCCTGTTCCCGGCAGGAACACTGAGTAACCCCAGGCGCACCTGGGTCTGCTACGCACCATGCCGGCCCGTAGCCCCTTAGAGCCCCTCTGTGCACGCCGAGCGTAGGGAAACGCACTGCCCTCTCTTTTGGAGCAGCTTGGTTTCCTCAGCACTCGCACACGTTCACGAACACCGTTCTGCCACATCCCACATGGCGCGGAGGTCTTACGCGTTGCCCTAATCGTAGCTGCGCTCAGAGTAACCCTCCTCTCCGCATTCCATCCAGGACCTCCTGACTGAAGGCACCGTGCCTCCTAGAGGACGGCGGCTTGGGTTCTTACTGCAATTCAAGTCCTGTACCTTCTTTGGCACAGCAGGCAGACCCAGGCCCAGAGGAGCAGCTACGGCGTTCCTTGGTTGAGACAGTTCGCTGGATGCGGGACTCCCTCCTTCGATAAGTTGACTCGGGGAAGGAAACGCAGGGTGACCGGTGTCTCCTGGCACTCGTCAGAAACCACAGGGATGTACGCTGAGTGTGCCCATGAACCCGGGGGCCTGCTGGAACTAGCCCTGCTTTCCCATTTGGAGGGCGGCATTCATGCCTGCCTTGACGCTCCCTGACATTCCCGGCTCCCGACGGGCCAGTGAGTCCTGGAAGAGTGCTTCGGGGAAAATTATGAGTTTGCCCTCTCTAAACCAGGGGCTTCCGCGGCCGCGGTTGCGGTCCGCACGGCAGGCTCTAGAGCCAAAGGGAACCTCAACGTGAGAACTGGCCTCCAGGTTAGGCCCTGAGTTGTCGCGCAGAAAGGGAGGCATGCAGCTCTTTCCGGGAGTTCTTAGTCGCTTTGCTCTCAAGGCAGTACACGCCCGGGGACTCCTAGGCCCCACGGGCGTGCAGCATTTTCCCTCCAAGGTCCCTGAGTGCCTCCAGACACCTGTGGGCCGGCTGAGCAACGTCGAGGTCCATTGGTTGATTCCCTCGGAGGACCCCCGTGCGTGCCGAGTGCTGGGCAACCACACACTGCGCGTTCCTTGAGGAGCGCTACATCTCCAGAGCCCTCGAACGCCCTTCGGGACAACATGGCTGGTGGGTGCGAAGTGCCCAGGAAGACTCTGTCATGGCCCTCGTGTGAGCTGCCATGAGAGAACGCTGTGCTTGCAACACTGCGAGGCCCGCCCTCGTGCCTGAAGTCACCCTGCTCGAGGAGAAAGTCAGCATCTTAGCGTGCTGTGTGGCTCCCGGCACACCCAGCATGAAGCCATGCCTGGAAGTAAGGCCCTGGTTTGCCGTGCAGAAGCGGAGGCGTGCTGCAGTTTCCAGGAGGCGGTGGCCTCTGCTCTGCATACCTTGAACGGCAGCACAGCTTTCTGGACACCTGGGAGGCTAGCCGGGGCACCCTGTTCCCGGCAGGAACACTGAGTAACCCCAGGCGCACCTGGGTCTGCTACGCACCATCCAGGCCCGTAGCCCCTTAGAGCCCCTCTGTGCACGCCGAGCGTAGGGAAACGCACTGCCCTCTCTTTTGGAGCAGCTTGGTTTCCTCAGCACTCGCACACGTTCACGAACACCGTTCTGCCACATCCCACATGGCGCGGAGGTCTTACGCGTTGCCCTAATCGGAGCTGCGCTCAGAGTAACCCTCCTCTCCGCATTCCATCCAGGACCTCCTGACCGAAGGCACCGTGCCTCCTATAGGACGGCGGCTTGGGTTCTTACTGCAATTCAAGTCCTGTTCCTTCTTTGGCACAGCAGGCAGCCCGAGGCCCAGAGGAGCAGCTACGGCGTTCCTTGGTTGAGACAGTTCGCTGGATGCGGGACTCCCTCCTTCGATCAGTTGACTCGGGGAAGGAAACGCAGGGTGACCGGTGTCTCCTGGGACTCGTCAGAAACCACAGGGATGTACGCTGAGTGTGCCCATGAACCCGGGGGCCTGCTGGAACTAGCCCTGCTTTCCCATTTGGAGGGCGGCCTTCATGCTTGCCTTGACGCTCCCTGACATTCCCGGCTCCCGACGGGCCAGTGAGCCCTGGAAGAGTGCTTCGGGGAAAATTATGAGTTTGCCCTCTCTAAACCAGGGGCTTCCGCGGCCGCGGTGGCCGTCCGCACGGCAGGCTCTAGAGCCAAAGGGAACCTCAACGTGAGAACTGGCCTCCAAGTTAGGCCCTGAGTAGCCGCGCAGACAGGCAGGCATGCAGCTCTTTCCGGGAGTTCTTAGTCGCTTTGCTCTCAAGGCAGTACACGCCCGGGGACTCCTAGGCCCCACGGGCGTGCAGCATTTTCCCTCCAAGGTCCCTGAGTGCCTCCAGACACCTGTGGGCCGGCTGAGCAACGTCGAGGTCCATTGGTTGATTCCCTCGGAGGACCCCCGTGCGTGCCGAGTGCTGGGCAACCACACACTGCGCGTTCCTTGAGGAGCGCTACATCTCCAGAGCCCTCGAACGCCCTTCGGGACAACATGGCTGGTGGGTGCGAAGTGCCCAGGAAGACTCTGTCATGGCCCTCGTGTGAGCTGCCATGAGAGAACGCTGTGCTTGCAACACTGCGAGGCCCGCCCTCGTGCCTGAAGTCACCCTGCTCGAGGAGAAAGTCAGCATCTTAGCGTGCTGTGTGGCTCCCGGCACACCCAGCATGAAGCCATGCCTGGAAGTAAGGCCCTGGTTTGCCGTGCAGAAGCGGAGGCGTGCTGCAGTTTCCAGGAGGCGGTGGCCTCTGCTCTGCATACCTTGAACGGCAGCACAGCTTTCTGGACACCTGGGAGGCTAGCCGGGGCGCCCTGTTCCCGGCAGGAACACTGAGTAACCCCAGGCGCACCTGGGTCTGCTACGCACCATCCAGGCCCGTAGCCCCTTAGAGCCCCTCTGTGCACGCCGAGCGTAGGGAAACGCACTGCCCTCTCTTTTGGAGCAGCTTGGTCTCCTCAGCACTCGCACACGTTCACGAACACCGTTCTGCCACATCCCACATGGCGCGGAGGTCTTACGCGTTGCCCTAATCGGAGCTGCGCTCAGAGTAACCCTCCTCTCCGCATTCCATCCAGGACCTCCTGACCGAAGGCACCGTGCCTCCTACAGGATGGCGGCTTGGGTTCTTACTGCAATTCAAGTCCTGTTCCTTCTTTGGCACTGCAGGCAGCCCCAGGCCCAGAGGAGCAGCTACGGCCTTCCTTGGTTGAGACAGTTCGCTGGATGCGGGACTCCCTCCTTCGATCAGTTGACTCGGGGAAGGAAACGCAGGGTGACCGGTGTCTCCTGGGACTCGTCAGAAACCACAGGGATGTACGCTGAGTGTGCCCATGAACCCGGGGGCCTGCTGGAACTAGCCCTGCTTTCCCATTTGGAGGGCGGCCTTCATGCCTGCCTTGACGCTCCCTGACATTCCCGGCTCCCGACGGGCCAGTGAGCCCTGGAAGAGTGCTTCGGGGAAAATTATGAGTTTGCCCTCTCTAAACCAGGGGCTTCCGCGGCCGCGGTGGCGGTCCGCACGGCAGGCTCTAGAGCCAAAGGGAACCTCAACGTGAGAACTGGCCTCCAGGTTAGGCCCTGAGTAGCCGCGCAGACAGGGAGGCATGCAGCTCTTTCCGGGAGTTCTTAGTCGCTTTGCTCTCAAGGCAGTACACGCCCGGGGACTCCTAGGCCCCACGGGCGTGCAGCATTTTCCCTCCAAGGTCCCTGAGTGCCTCCAGACACCTGTGGGCCGGCTGAGCAACGTCGAGGTCCATTGGTTGATTCCCTCGGAGGACCCCCGTGCGTGCCGAGTGCTGGGCAACCACACACTGCGCGTTCCTTGAGGAGCGCTACATCTCCAGAGCCCTCGAACGCCCTTCGGGACAACATGGCTGGTGGGTGCGAAGTGCCCAGGAAGACTCTGTCATGGCCCTTGTGTGAGCTGCCATGAGAGAACGCTGTGCTTGCAACACTGCGAGGCCCGCCCTCGTGCCTGAAGTCACCCTGCTCGAGGAGAAAGTCAGCATCTTAGCGTGCTGTGTGGCTCCCGGCACACCCAGCATGAAGCCATGCCTGGAAGTAAGGCCCTGGTTTGCCGTGCAGAAGCGGAGGCGTGCTGCAGTTTCCAGGAGGCGGTGGCCTCTGCTCTGCATACCTTGAACGGCAGCACAGCTTTCTGGACACCTGGGAGGCTAGCCGGGGCGCCCTGTTCCCGGCAGGAACACTGAGTAACCCCAGGCGCACCTGGGTCTGCTACGCACCATCCAGGCCCGTAGCCCCTTAGAGCCCCTCTGTGCACGCCGAGCGTAGGGAAACGCACTGCCCTCTCTTTTGGAGCAGCTTGGTTTCCTCAGCACTCGCACACGTTCACGAACACCGTTCTGCCACATCCCACATGGCGCGGAGGTCTTACGCGTTGCCCTAATCGGAGCTGCGCTCAGAGTAACCCTCGTCTCCGCATTCCATCCAGGACCTCCTGACTGAAGGCACCGTGCCTCCTAGAGGACGGCGGCTTGGGTTCTTACTGCAATTCAAGTCCTGTTCCTTCTTTGGCACTGCAGGCAGCCCCAGGCCCAGAGGAGCAGCTACGGCGTTCCTTGGTTGAGACAGTTCGCTGGATGCGGGACTCCCTCCTTCGATCAGTTGACTCGGGGAAGGTAACGCAGGGTGACCGGTGTCTCCTGGGACTCGTCAGAAACCACAGGGATGTACGCTGAGTGTGCCCATGAACCCGGGGGCCTGCTGGAACTAGCCCTGCTTTCCCATTTGGAGGGCGGCCTTCATGCCTGCCTTGACGCTCCCTGACATTCCCGGCTCCCGACGGGCCAGTGAGCCCTGGAAGAGTGCTTCGGGGAAAATTATGAGTTTGCCCTCTCTAAACCAGGGCCTTCCGCGGCCGCGGTGGCCGTCCGCACGGCAGGCTCTAGAGCCAAAGGGAACCTCAACGTGAGAACTGGCCTCCAGGTTAGGCCCTGAGTAGCCGCGCAGACAGGGAGGCATGCAGCTCTTTCCGGGAGTTCTTAGTCGCTTTGCTCTCAAGGCAGTACACGCCCGGGGACTCCTAGGCCCCACGGGCGTGCAGCATTTTCCCTCCAAGGTCCCTGAGTGCCTCCAGACACCTGTGGGCCGGCTGAGCAACGTCGAGGTCCATTGGTTGATTCCCTCGGAGGACCCCCGTGCGTGCCGAGTGCTGGGCAACCACACACTGCGCGTTCCTTGAGGAGCGCTACATCTCCAGAGCCCTCGAACGCCCTTCGGGACAACATGGCTGGTGGGTGCGAAGTGCCCAGGAAGACTCTGTCATGGCCCTTGTGTGAGCTGCCATGAGAGAATGCTGTGCTTGCAACACTGCGAGGCCCGCCCTCGTGCCTGAAGTCACCCTGCTCGAGGAGAAAGTCAGCATCTTAGCGTGCTGTGTGGCTCCCGGCACACCCAGCATGAAGCCATGCCTGGAAGTAAGGCCCTGGTTTGCCGTGCAGAAGCGGAGGCGTGCTGCAGTTTCCAGGAGGCGGTGGCCTCTGCTCTGCATACCTTGAACGGCAGCACAGCTTTCTGGACACCTGGGAGGCTAGCCGGGGCGCCCTGTTCCCGGCAGGAACACTGAGTAACCCCAGGCGCACCTGGGTCTGCTACGCACCATCCAGGCCCGTAGCCCCTTAGAGCCCCTCTGTGCACGCCGAGCGTAGGGAAACGCACTGCCCTCTCTTCTGGAGCAGCTTGGTTTCCTCAGCACTCGCACACGTTCACGAACACCGTTCTGCCACATCCCACATGGCGCGGAGGTCTTACGCGTTGCCCTAATCGGAGCTGCGCTCAGAGTAACCCTCCTCTCCGCATTCCATCCAGGACCTCCTGACTGAAGGCACCGTGCCTCCTAGAGGACGGCGGCTTGGGTTCTTACTGCAATTCAAGTCCTGTTCCTTCTTTGGCACTGCAGGCAGCCCCAGGCCCAGAGGAGCAGCTACGGCGTTCCTTGGTTGAGACAGTTCGCTGGATGCGGGACTCCCTCCTTCGATCAGTTGACTCGGGGAAGGAAACGCAGGGTGACCGGTGTCTCCTGGGACTCGTCAGAAACCACAGGGATGTACGCTGAGTGTGCCCATGAACCCGGGGGCCTGCTGGAACTAGCCCTGCTTTCCCATTTGGAGGGCGGCCTTCATGCCTGCCTTGACGCTCCCTGACATTCCCGGCTCCCGACGGGCCAGTGAGCCCTGGAAGAGTGCTTCGGGGAAAATTATGAGTTTGCTCTCTCTAAACCAGGGGCTTCCGCGGCCGCGGTGGCGGTCCGCACGGCAGGCTCTAGAGCCAAAGGGAACCTCAACGTGAGAACTGGCCTCCAGGTTAGGCCCTGAGTAGCCGCGCAGACAGGGAGGCATGCAGCTCTTTCCGGGAGTTCTTAGTCGCTTTGCTCTCAAGGCAGTACACGCCCGGGGACTCCTAGGCCCCACGGGCATGCAGCATTTTCCCTCCAAGGTCCCTGAGTGCCTCCAGACACCTGTGGGCCGGCTGAGCAACGTCGAGGTCCATTGGTTGATTCCCTCGGAGGACCCCCGTGCGTGCCGAGTGCTGGGCAACCACACACTGCGCGTTCCTTGAGGAGCGCTACATCTCCAGAGCCCTCGAACGCCCTTCGGGACAACATGGCTGGTGGGTGCGAAGTGCCCAGGAAGACTCTGTCATGGCCCTTGTGTGAGCTGCCATGAGAGAATGCTGTGCTTGCAACACTGCGAGGCCCGCCCTCGTGCCTGAAGTCACCCTGCTCGAGGAGAAAGTCAGCATCTTAGCGTGCTGTGTGGCTCCCGGCACACCCAGCATGAAGCCATGCCTGGAAGTAAGGCCCTGGTTTGCCGTGCAGAAGCGGAGGCGTGCTGCAGTTTCCAGGAGGCGGTGGCCTCTGCTCTGCATACCTTGAACGGCAGCACAGCTTTCTGGACACCTGGGAGGCTAGCCGGGGCGCCCTGTTCCCGGCAGGAACACTGAGTAACCCCAGGCGCACCTGGGTCTGCTACGCACCATCCAGGCCCGTAGCCCCTTAGAGCCCCTCTGTGCACGCCGAGCGTAGGGAAACGCACTGCCCTCTCTTCTGGAGCAGCTTGGTTTCCTCAGCACTCGCACACGTTCACGAACACCGTTCTGCCACATCCCACATGGCGCGGAGGTCTTACGCGTTGCCCTAATCGGAGCTGCGCTCAGAGTAACCCTCCTCTCCGCATTCCATCCAGGACCTCCTGACTGAAGGCACCGTGCCTCCTAGAGGACGGCGGCTTGGGTTCTTACTGCAATTCAAGTCCTGTTCCTTCTTTGGCACTGCAGGCAGCCCCAGGCCCAGAGGAGCAGCTACGGCGTTCCTTGGTTGAGACAGTTCGCTGGATGCGGGACTCCCTCCTTCGATCAGTTGACTCGGGGAAGGAAACGCAGGGTGACCGGTGTCTCCTGGGACTCGTCAGAAACCACAGGGATGTACGCTGAGTGTGCCCATGAACCCGGGGGCCTGCTGGAACTAGCCCTGCTTTCCCATTTGGAGGGCGGCCTTCATGCCTGCCTTGACGCTCCCTGACATTCCCGGCTCCCGACGGGCCAGTGAGCCCTGGAAGAGTGCTTCGGGGAAAATTATGAGTTTGCTCTCTCTAAACCAGGGGCTTCCGCGGCCGCGGTGGCGGTCCGCACGGCAGGCTCTAGAGCCAAAGGGAACCTCAACGTGAGAACTGGCCTCCAGGTTAGGCCCTGAGTAGCCGCGCAGACAGGGAGGCATGCAGCTCTTTCCGGGAGTTCTTAGTCGCTTTGCTCTCAAGGCAGTACACGCCCGGGGACTCCTAGGCCCCACGGGCATGCAGCATTTTCCCTCCAAGGTCCCTGAGTGCCTCCAGACACCTGTGGGCCGGCTGAGCAACGTCGAGGTCCATTGGTTGATTCCCTCGGAGGACCCCCGTGCGTGCCGAGTGCTGGGCAACCACACACTGCGCGTTCCTTGAGGAGCGCTACATCTCCAGAGCCCTCGAACGCCCTTCGGGACAACATGGCTGGTGGATGCGAAGTGCCCAGGAAGATTCTGTCATGGCCCTTCTGTGAGCTGCCATGAGAGAACGCTGTGCTTGCAACACTGCGAGGCCCGCCCTCGTGCCTGAAGTCACCCTGCTCGAGGAGAAAGTCAGCATCTTAGCGTGCTGTGTGGCTCCCGGCACACCCAGCATGAAGCCATGCCTGGAAGTAAGGCCCTGGTTTGCCGTGCAGAAGCGGAGGCGTGCTGCAGTTTCCAGGAGGCGGTGGCCTCTGCTCTGCATACCTTGAACGGCAGCACAGCTTTCTGGACACCTGGGAGGCTAGCCGGGGTGCCCTGTTCCCGGCAGGAACACTGAGTAACCCCAGGCGCACCTGGGTCTGCTACGCACCATCCAGGCCCGTAGCCCCTTAGAGCCCCTCTGTGCACGCCGAGCGTAGGGAAACGCACTGCCCTCTCTTTTGGAGCAGCTTGGTTTCCTCAGCACTCGCACACGTTCACGAACACCGTTCTGCCACATCCCACATGGCGCGGAGGTCTTACGCGTTGCCCTAATCGGAGCTGCGCTCAGAGTAACCCTCGTCTCCGCATTCCATCCAGGACCACCTGACGGAAGGCACCGTGCCTCCTAGAGGACGGCGGCTTGGGTTCTTACTGCAATTCAAGTCCTGTTCCTTCTTTGGCACAGCAGGCAGCCGCAGGCCCAGAGGAGCAGCTACGGCGTTCCTTGGTTGAGACAGTTCGCTGGATGCGGGACTCCCTCCTTCGATCAGTTGACTCGGGGAAGGAAACGCAGGGTGACCGGTGTCTCCTGGGACTCGTCAGAAACCACAGGGATGTACGCTGAGTGTGCCCATGCACCCGGGGGCCTGCTGGAACTAGCCCTGCTTTCCCATTTGGAGGGCGGCATTCATGCCTGCCTTGACGCTCCCTGACATTCCCGGCTCCCGACGGGCCAGTGAGCCCTGGAAGAGCGCTTCGGGGAAAATTATGAGTTTGCCCTCTCTAAACCAGGGGCTTCCGCGGCCGCGGTGGCGGTCCGCACGGCAGGCTCTAGAGCCAAAGGGAACCTCAACGTGAGAACTGGCCTCCAGGTTAGGCCCTGAGTAGCCGCGCAGACAGGGAGGCATGCAGCTCTTTCCGGGAGTTCTTAGTCGCTTTGCTCTCAAGGCAGTACACGCCCGGGGACTCCTAGGCCACACGGGCATGCTGCATTTTCCCTCCAAGGTCCCTGAGTGCCTCCAGACACCAGTGGGCCGGCTGAGCAACGTCGAGGTCCATTGGTTGATTCCCTCGGAGGACCCCCGTGCGTGCCGAGTGCTGGGCAACCACACACTGCGCGTTCCTTGAGGAGCGCTACATCTCCAGAGCCCTCGAACGCCCATCGGGACAACATGGCTGGTGGGTGCGAAGTGCCCAGGAAGACTCTGTCATGGCCCTTGTGTGAGCTGCCATGAGAGAACGCTGTGCTTGCAACACTGCGAGGCCCGCCCTCGTGCCTGAAGTCACCCTGCTCGAGGAGAAAGTCAGCATCTTAGCGTGCTGTGTGGCTCCCGGCACACCCAGCATGAAGCCATGCCTGGAAGTAAGGCCCTGGTTTGCCGTGCAGAAGCGGAGGCGTGCTGCAGTTTCCAGGAGGCGGTGGCCTCTGCTCTGCATACCTTGAACGGCAGCACAGCTTTCTGGACACCTGGGAGGCTAGCCGGGGCGCCCTGTTCCCGGCAGGAACACTGAGTAACCCCAGGCGCACCTGGGTCTGCTACGCACCATCCAGGCCCGTAGCCCCTTAGAGCCCCTCTGTGCACGCCGAGCGTAGGGAAACGCACTGCCCTCTGTTTTGGAGCAGCTTGGTCTCCTCAGCACTCGCACACGTTCATGAACACCGTTCTGCCACATCCCACATGGCGCGGAGTTCTTACGCGTTGCCCTAATCGGAGCTGCGCTCAGAGTAACCCTCGTCTCCGCATTCCATCCAGGACCTCCTGACTGAGGCACCGTGCCTCCTAGAGGACGGCGGCTTGGGTTCTTACTGCAATTCAAGTCCTGTTCCTTCTTTGGCACTGGAGGCAGCCCCAGGCCCAGAGGAGCAGCTACGGCGTTCCTTGGTTGAGACAGTTCGCTGGATGCGGGACTCCCTCCTTCGATAAGTTGACTCGGGGAAGGAAATGCAGGGTGACCGGTGTCTCCTGGGACTCGTCAGAAACCACAGGGATGTACGCTGAGTGTGCCCATGAACCCGGGGGCCTGCTGGAACTAGCCCTGCTTTCCCATTTGGAGGGCGGCATTCATGCCTGCCTTGACGCTCCCTGACATTCCCGGCTCCCGACGGGCCAGTGAGCCCTGGAAGAGTGCTTCGGGGAAAATTATGAGTTTGCCCTCTCTAAACCAGGGGCTTCCGCGGCCGCGGTGGCGGTCCGCACGGCAGGCTCTAGAGCCAAAGGGAACCTCAACGTGAGAACTGGCCTCCAGGTTAGGCCCTGAGTAGCCGCGCAGACAGGGAGGCATGCAGCTCTTTCCGGGAGTTCTTAGTCGCTTTGCTCTCAAGGCAGTACACGCCCGGGGACTCCTAGGCCCCACGGGCGTGCAGCATTTTCCCTCCAAGGTCCCTGAGTGCCTCCAGACACCTGTGGGCCGGCTGAGCAACGTCGAGGTCCATTGGTTGATTCCCTCGGAGGACCCCCGTGCGTGCCGAGTGCTGGGCAACCACACACTGCGCGTTCCTTGAGGAGCGCTACATCTCCAGAGCCCTCGAACGCCCTTCGGGACAACAAGACTGGTGGGCGCGAAGTGCCCAGGAAGACTCTGTCATGGCCCTCGTGTGAGCTGCCATGAGAGAACGCTGTGCTTGCAACACTGCGAGGCCCGCCCTCGTGCCTGAAGTCACCCTGCTCGAGGAGAAAGTCAGCATCTTAGCGTGCTGTGTGGCTCCCGGCACACCCAGCATGAAGCCATGCCTGGAAGTAAGGCCCTGGTTTGCCGTGCAGAAGCGGAGGCGTGCTGCAGTTTCCAGGAGGCGGTGGCCTCTGCTCTGCATACCTTGAACGGCAGCACAGCTTTCTGGACACCTGGGAGGCTAGCCGGGGCGCCCTGTTCCCGGCAGGAACACTGAGTAACCCCAGGCGCACCTGGGTCTGCTACGCACCATCCAGGCCCGTAGCCCCTTAGAGCCCCTCTGTGCACGCCGAGCGTAGGGAAACGCACTGCCCTCTCTTTTGGAGCAGCTTGGTTTCCTCAGCACTCGCACACGTTCACGAACACCGTTCTGCCACATCCCACATGGCGCGGAGGTCTTACGCGTTGCCCTAATCGGAGCTGCGCTCAGAGTAACCCTCGTCTCCGCATTCCATCCAGGACCTCCTGACCGAAGGCACCGTGCCTCCTAGAGGACGGCGGCTTGGGTTCTTACTGCAATTCAAGTCCTGTTCCTTCTTTGGCACTGCAGGCAGCCCCAGGCCCAGAGGAGCAGCTACGGCGTTCCTTGGTTGAGACAGTTCGCTGGATGCGGGACTCCCTCCTTCGATCAGTTGACTCGGGGAAGGAAACGCAGGGTGACCGGTGTCTCCTGGGACTCGTCAGAAACCACAGGGATGTACGCTGAGTGTGCCCATGAACACGGGGGCCTGCTGGAACTAGCCCTGCTTTCCCATTTGGAGGGCGGCCTTCATGCCTGCCTTGACGCTCCCTGACATTCCCGGCTCCCGACGGGCCAGTGAGCCCTGGAAGAGTGCTTCGGGGAAAATTATGCGTTTGCCCTCTCTAAACCAGGGGCTTCCGCGGCCGCGGTGGCCGTCCGCACGGCAGGCTCTAGAGCCAAAGGGAACCTCAACGTGAGAACTGGCCTCCAGGTTAGGCCCTGAGTAGCCGCGCAGAAAGGGAGGCATGCAGCTCTTTCCGGGAGTTCTTAGTCGCTTTGCTCTCAAGGCAGTACACGCCCGGGGACTCCTAGGCCCCACGGGCGTGCAGCATTTTCCCTCCAAGGTCCCTGAGTGCCTCCAGACACCTGTGGGCCGGCTGAGCAACGTCGAGGTCCATTGGTTGATTCCCTCGGAGGACCCCCGTGCGTGCCGAGTGCTGGGCAACCACACACTGCGCGTTCCTTGAGGAGCGCTACATCTCCAGAGCCCTCGAACGCCCTTCGGGACAACATGGCTGGTGGGCGCGAAGTGCCCAGGAAGACTCTGTCATGGCCCTCGTGTGAGCTGCCATGAGAGAACGCTGTGCTTGCAACACTGCGAGGCCCGCCCTCGTGCCTGAAGTCACCCTGCTCGAGCAGAAAGTCAGCATCTTAGCGTGCTGTGTTGCTCCTGGCACACCCAGCATGAAGCCATGCCTGGAAGTAAGGCCCTGGTTTGCCGTGCAGAAGCGGAGGCGTGCTGCAGTTTCCAGGAGGCGGTGGCCTCTGCTCTGCATACCTTGAATGGCAGCACAGCTTTCTGGACACCTGGGAGGCTAGCCGGGGCGCCCTGTTCCCGGCAGGAACACTGAGTAACCCCAGGCGCACCTGGGTCTGCTACGCACCATCCAGGCCCGTAGCCCCTTAGAGCCCCTCTGTGCACGCCGAGCGTAGGGAAACGCACTGCCCTCTCTTTTGGAGCAGCTTGGTTTCCTCAGCACTCGCACACGTTCACGAACACCGTTCTGCCACATCCCACATGGCGCGGAGTTCTTACGCGTTGCCCTAATCGGAGCTGCGCTCAGAGTAACCCTCCTCTCCGCATTCCATCCAGGACCTCCTGACCGAAGGCACCGTGCCTCCTAGAGGACGGCGGCTTGGGTTCTTACTGCAATTCAAGTCCTGTTCCTTCTTTGGCACTGCAGGCAGCCCCAGGCCCAGAGGAGCAGCTACGGCGTTCCTTGGTTGAGACAGTTCGCTGGAGGCGGGACTCCCTCCTTCGATAAGTTGACTCGGAGAAGGAAACGCAGGGTGACCGGTGTCTCCTGGGACTCGTCAGAAACCACAGGGATGTACGCTGAGTGTGCCCATGAACCCGGGGGCCTGCTGGAACTAGCCCTGCTTTCCCATTTGGAGGGCGGCCTTCATGCCTGCCTTGACGCTCCCTGACATTCCCGGCTCCCGACGGGCCAGTGAGCCCTGGAAGAGTGCTTCGGGGAAAATTATGAGTTTGCCCTCTCTAAACCAGGGGCTTCCGCGGCCGCGGTGGCGGTCCGCACGGCAGGCTCTAGAGCCAAAGGGAACCTCAACGTGAGAACTGGCCTCCAGGTTAGGCCCTGAGTAGCCGCGCAGACAGGGAGGCATGCAGCTCTTTCCGGGAGTTCTTAGTCGCTTTGCTCTCAAGGCAGTACACGCCCGGGGACTCCTAGGCCCCACGGGCGTGCAGCATTTTCCCTCCAAGGTCCCTGAGTGCCTCCAGACACCTGTGGGCCGGCTGAGCAACGTCGAGGTCCATTGGTTGATTCCCTCGGAGGACCCCCGTGCGTGCCGAGTGCTGGGCAACCACACACTGCGCGTTCCTTGAGGAGCGCTACATCTCCAGAGCCCTCGAACGCCCTTCGGGACAACATGGCTGGTGGGCGCGAAGTGCCCAGGTAGACTCTGTCATGGCCCTTGTGTGAGCTGCCATGAGAGAACGCTGTGCTTGCAACACTGCGAGGCCCGCCCTCGTGCCTGAAGTCACCCTGCTCGAGGAGAAAGTCAGCATCTTAGCGTGCTGTGTGGCTCCCGGCACACCCAGCATGAAGCCATGCCTGGAAGTAAGGCCCTGGTTTGCCGTGCAGAAGTGGAGGCGTGCTGCAGTTTCCAGGAGGCGGTGGCCTCTGCTCTGCATACCTTGAACGGCAGCACAGCTTTCTGGACACCTGGGAGGCTAGCCGGGGCGCCCTGTTCCCGGCAGGAACACTGAGTAACCCCAGGCGCACCTGGGTCTGCTACGCACCATCCAGGCCCGTAGCCCCTTAGAGCCCCTCTGTGCACGCCGAGCGTAGGGAAACGCACTGCCCTCTCTTTTGGAGCAGCTTGGTTTCCTCAGCACTCGCACACGTTCACGAACACCGTTCTGCCACATCCCAGATGGCGCGGAGGTCTTATGCGTTGCACTAATCGGAGCTGCGCTCAGAGTAATCCTCCTCTCCGCATTCCATCCAGGACCTCCTGACCGAAGGCACCGTGCCTCCTAGAGGACGGCGGCTTGGGTTCTTACTGCAATTCAAGTCCTGTTCCTTCTTTGGCACTGCAGGCAGCCCCAGGCCCAGAGGAGCAGCTACGGCGTTCCTTGGTTGAGACAGTTCGCTGGATGCGGGACTCCCTCCTTCGATCAGTTGACTCGGGGAAGGAAACGCAGGGTGACCGGTGTCTCCTGGGACTCGTCAGAAACCACAGGGATGTACGCTGAGTGTGCCCATGAACCCGGGGGCCTGCTGGAACTAGTCCTGCTTTCCCATTTGGAGGGCGGCCTTCATGCCTGCCTTGACGCTCCCTGACATTCCCGGCTCCCGACGGGCCAGTGAGCCCTGGAAGAGTGCTTCGGGGAAAATTATGCGTTTGCCCTCTCTAAACCAGGGGCTTCCGCGGCCGCGGTGGCCGTCCGCACGGCAGGCTCTAGAGCCAAAGGGAACCTCAACGTGAGAACTGGCCTCCAGGTTAGGCCCTGAGTAGCCGCGCAGAAAGGGAGGCATGCAGCTCTTTCCGGGAGTTCTTAGTCGCTTTGCTCTCAAGGCAGTACACGCCCGGGGACTCCTAGGCCCCACGGGCATGCAGCATTTTCCCTCCAAGGTCCCTGAGTGCCTCCAGACACCTGTGGGCCGGCTGAGCAACGTCGAGGTCCATTGGTTGATTCCCTCGGAGGACCCCCGTGCGTGCCGAGTGCTGGGCAACCACACACTGCGCGTTCCTTGAGGAGCGCTACATCTCCAGAGCCCTCGAACGCCCTTCGGGACAACATGGCTGGTGGGCGCGAAGTGCCCAGGAAGACTCTGTCATGGCCCTCGTGTGAGCTGCCATGAGAGAACGCTGTGCTTGCAACACTGCGAGGCCCGCCCTCGTGCCTGAAGTCACCCTGCTCGAGGAGAAAGTCAGCATCTTAGCGTGCTGTGTTGCTCCTGGCACACCCAGCATGAAGCCATGCCTGGAAGTAAGGCCCTGGTTTGCCGTGCAGAAGCGGAGGCGTGCTGCAGTTTCCAGGAGGCGGTGGCCTCTGCTCTGCATACCTTGAATGGCAGCACAGCTTTCTGGACACCTGGGAGGCTAGCCGGGGCGCCCTGTTCCCGGCAGGAACACTGAGTAACCCCAGGCGCACCTGGGTCTGCTACGCACCATCCAGGCCCGTAGCCCCTTAGAGCCCCTCTGTGCACGCCGAGCGTAGGGAAACGCACTGCCCTCTCTTTTGGAGCAGCTTGGTTTCCTCAGCACTCGCACAGGTTCACGAACACCGTTCTGCCACATCCCACATGGCGCGGAGGTCTTACGCGTTGCCCTAATCGGAGCTGCGCTCAGAGTAACCCTCGTCTCCGCATTCCATCCAGGACCTCCTGACCGAAGGCACCGTGCCTCCTAGAGGACGGCGGCTTGGGTTCTTACTGCAATTCAAGTCCTGTTCCTTCTTTGGCACTGCAGGCAGCCCCAGGCCGAGAGGAGCAGCTACGGCGTTCCTTGGTTGAGACAGTTCGCTGGATGCGGGACTCCCTCCTTCGATCAGTTGACTCGGGGAAGGAAACGCAGGGTGACCGGTGTCTCCTGGGACTCGTCAGAAACCACAGGGATGTACGCTGAGTGTGCCCATGAACCCGGGGGCCTGCTGGAACTAGCCCTGCTTTCCCATTTGGAGGGCGGCATTCATGCCTGCCTTGACGCTCCCTGACATTCCCGGCTCCCGACGGGCCAGTGAGCCCTGGAAGAGTGCTTCGGGGAAAATTATGAGTTTGCTCTCTATAAACCAGGGGCTTCCGCGGCCGCGGTGGCCGTCCGCACGGCAGGCTCTAGAGCCAAAGGGAACCTCAACGTGAGAACTGGCCTCCAGGTTAGGCCCTGAGTAGCCGCGCAGAAAGGGAGGCATGCAGCTCTTTCCGAGAGTTCTTAGTCGCTTTGCTCGCAAGGCAGTACACGCCCGGGGACTCCTAGGCCTCACGGGCGTGCAGCATTTTCCCTCCAAGGTCCCTGAGTGCCTCCAGACACCTGTGGGCCGGCTGAGCAACGTCGAGGTCCATTGGTTGATTCCCTCGGAGGACCCCCGTGCGTGCCGAGTGCTGGGCAACCACACACTGCGCGTTCCTTGAGGAGCGCTACATCTCCAGAGCCCTCGAACGCCCTTCGGGACAACATGGCTGGTGGGTGCGAAGTGCCCAGGAAGACTCTGTCATGGCCCTCGTGTGAGCTGCCATGAGAGAACGCTGTGCTTGCAACACTGCGAGGCCCGCCTTCGTGCCTGAAGTCACCCTGCTCGAGGAGAAAGTCAGCATCTTAGCGTGCTGTGTGGCTCCCGGCACACCCAGCATGAAGCCATGCCTGGAAGTAAGGCCCTGGTTTGCCGTGCAGAAGCGGAGGCGTGCTGCAGTTTCCAGGAGGCGGTGGCCTCTGCTCTGCATACCTTGAACGGCAGCACAGCTTTCTGGACACCTGGGAGGCTAGCCGGGGCGCCCTGTTCCCGGCAGGAACACTGAGTAACCCCAGGCGCACCTGGGTCTGCTACGCACCATCCAGGCCCGTAGCCCCTTAGAGCCCCTCTGTGCACGCCGAGCGTAGGGAAACGCACTGCCCTCTCTTTTGGAGCAGCTTGGTTTCCTCAGCACTCGCACACGTTCACGAACACCGTTCTGCCACATCCCACATGGCGCGGAGTTCTTACGCGTTGCCCTAATCGGAGCTGCGCTCAGAGTAACCCTCCTCTCCGCATTCCATCCAGGACCTCCTGACCGAAGGCACCGTGCCTCCTAGAGGACGGCGGCTTGGGTTCTTACTGCAATTCAAGTCCTGTTCCTTCTTTGGCACTGCAGGCAGCCCCAGGCCCAGAGGAGCAGCTACGGCCTTCCTTGGTTGAGACAGTTCGCTGGATGCGGGACTCCCTCCTTCGATCAGTTGACTCGGGGAAGGAAACGCAAGGTGACCGCTGTCTCCTGGGACTCGTCAGAAACCACAGGGATGTACGCTGAGTGTGCCCATGAACCCGGGGGCCTGCTGGAACTAGCCCTGCTTTCCCATTTGGAGGGCGGCCTTCATGCCTGCCTTGACGCTCCCTGACATTCCCGGCTCCCGACGGGCCAGTGAGCCCTGGAAGAGTGCTTCGGGGAAAATTATGAGTTTGCGCTCTCTAAACCAGGGGCTTCCGCGGCCGCGGTGGCGGTCCGCACGGCAGGCTCTAGAACCAAAGGGAACCTCAACGTGAGAACTGGCCTCCAGGTTAGGCCCTGAGTAGCCGCGCAGACAGGGAGGCATGCAGCTCTTTCCGGGAGTTCTTAGTCGCTTTGCTCTCAAGGCCGTACACGCCCGGGGACTCCTAGGCCCCACGGGCATGCAGCATTTTCCCTCCAAGGTCCCTGAGTGCCTCCAGACACCTGTGGGCCGGCTGAGCAACGTCGAGGTCCATTGGTTGATCCCTCGGAGGACCCCCGTGCGTGCCGAGTGCTGGGCAACCACACACTGCGCGTTCCTTGAGGAGCGCTACATCTCCAGAGCCCTCGAACGCCCTTCGCGACAACATGGCTGGTGGGTGCGAAGTGCCCAGGAAGACTCTGTCATGGCCCTTGTGTGAGCTGCCATGAGTGAACGCTGTGCTTGCAACACTGCGAGGCCCGCCCTCGTGCCTGAAGTCACCCTGCTCGAGGAGAAAGTCAGCATCTTAGCGTGCTGTGTGGCTCCCGGCACACCTAGCATGAAGCCATGCCTGGCAGTAAGGCCCTGGTTTGCCGTGCAGAAGCAGAGGCGTGCTGCAGTTTCCAGGAGGCGGTGGCCTCTGCTCTGCATACCTTGAACGGCAGCACAGCTTTCTGGACACCTGGGAGGCTAGCCGGGGCGCCCTGTTCCCGGCAGGAACACTGAGTAACCCCAGGCGCACCTGGGTCTGCTACGCACCATCCAGGCCCGTAGCCCCTTAGAGCCCCTCTGTGCACGCCGAGCGTAGGGAAACGCACTGCCCTCTCTTTTGGAGCAGCTTGGTCTCCTCAGCACTCGCACACGTTCACGAACACCGTTCTGCCACATCCCACATGGCGCGGAGGTCTTACGCGTTGCCCTAATCGGAGCTGCGCTCAGAGTAACCCTCGTCTCCGCATTCCATCCAGGACCTCCTGACAGAAGGCACCGTGCCTCCTAGAGGACGGCGGCTTGGGTTCTTACTGCAATTCAAGTCCTGTTCCTTCTTTGGCACTGCAGGCAGCACCAGGCCCAGAGGAGCAGCTACGGCGTTCCTTGGTTGAGACAGTTCGCTGGATGCGGGACTCCCTCCTTCGATCAGTTGACTCGGGGAAGGAAACGCAGGGTGACCGCTGTCTCCTGGGACTCGTCAGAAACCACAGGGATGTACGCTGAGTGTGCCCATGAACCCGGGGGCCTGCTGGAACTAGCCCTGCTTTCCCATTTGGAGGGCGGCCTTCATGCCTGCCTTGACGCTCCCTGACATTCCCGGCTCCCGACGGGCCAGTGAGCCCTGGAAGAGTGCTTCGGGGAAATTTATGAGTTTGCCGTCTCTAAACCAGGGGCTTTCGCGGCCGCGGTGGCGGTCCGCACGGCAGGCTCTAGAGCCAAAGGGAACCTCAACGTGAGAACTTGCCTCCAGGCTAGGCCCTGAGTAGCCGTGCAGAAAGGGAGGCATGCAGCTCTTTCCGGGAGTTCTTAGTCGCTTTGCTCTCAAGGCAGTACACGCCCGGGGACTCCTAGGCCCCACGGGCGTGCAGCATTTTCCCTCCAAGGTCCCTGAGTGCCTCCAGACACCTGTGGGCCGGCTGAGCAACGTCGAGGTCCATTGGTTGATTCCCTCGGAGGACCCCCGTGCGTGCCGAGTGCTGGGCAACCACACACTGCGCGTTCCTTGAGGAGCGCTACGTCTCCAGAGCCCTCGAACGCCCTTCGGGACAACGTGGCTGGTGGGTGCGAAGTGCCCAGGAAGACCCTGTCATGGCCCTTGTGTGAGCTGCCATGAGAGAACGCTGTGCTTGCAACACTGCGAGGCCCGCCCTCGTGCCTGAAGTCACCCTGCTCGAGGAGAAAGTCAGCATCTTAGCGTGCTGTGTGGCTCCCGGCACACCCAGCATGAAGCCATGCCTGGAAGTAAGGCCCTGGTTTGCCGTGCAGAAGCGGAGGCGTGCTGCACTTTCCAGGAGGCGGTGGCCTCTGCTCTGCATACCTTGAACCGGAAGCACAGCTTTCTGGACACCTGGGAGGCTAGCCGGGGCGCCCTGTTCCCGGCAGGAACACTGAGTAACCCCAGGTGCACCTGGCTCTGCTAAGCACCATCCAGGCCCGTAGCCCCTTAGAGCCCCTCTGTGCACGCCGAGCGTAGGGAAACGCACTGCCCTCTCTTTTGGAGCAGCTTGGTTTCCTCAGCACTCGCACACGTTCACGAACACCGTTCTGCCACATCCCACATGGCGCGGAGGTCTTACGCGTTGCCCTAATCGGAGCTGCGCTCAGAGTAACCCTCGTCTCCGCATTCCATCCGGGACCCCCTGACCGAAGGCACCGTGCCTCCTAGAGGACGGCGGCTTGGGTTCTTACTGCAATTCAAGTCCTGTTCCTTCTTTGGCACTGCAGGCAGCCCCAGGCCCAGAGGAGCAGCTACGGCCTTCCTTGGTTGAGACAGTTCGCTGGATGCGGGACTCCCTCCTTCGATCAGTTGACTCGGGGAAGGAAACGCAAGGTGACCGCTGTCTCCTGGGACTCGTCAGAAACCACAGGGATGTACGCTGAGTGTGCCCATGAACCCGGGGGCCTGCTGGAACTAGCCCTGCTTTCCCATTTGGAGGGCGGCCTTCATGCCTGCCTTGACGCTCCCTGACATTCCCGGCTCCCGACGGGCCAGTGAGCCCTGGAAGAGTGCTTCGGGGAAAATTATGAGTTTGCCCTCTCTAAACCAGGGGCTTCCGCGGCCGCGGTGGCGGTCCGCACGGCAGGCTCTAGAACCAAAGGGAACCTCAACGTGAGAACTGGCCTCCAGGTTAGGCCCTGAGTAGCCGCGCAGACAGGGAGGCATGCAGCTCTTTCCGGGAGTTCTTAGTCGCTTTGCTCTCAAGGCAGTACACGCCCGGGGACTCCTAGGCCCCACGGGCATGCAGCATTTTCCCTCCAAGGTCCCTGAGTGCCTCCAGACACCTGTGGGCCGGCTGAGCAACGTCGAGGTCCATTGGTTGATCCCTCGGAGGACCCCCGTGCGTGCCGAGTGCTGGGCAACCACACACTGCGCGTTCCTTGAGGAGCGCTACATCTCCAGAGCCCTCGAACGCCCTTCGCGACAACATGGCTGGTGGGTGCGAAGTGCCCAGGAAGACTCTGTCATGGCCCTTGTGTGAGCTGCCATGAGTGAACGCTGTGCTTGCAACACTGCGAGGCCCGCCCTCGTGCCTGAAGTCACCCTGCTCGAGGAGAAAGTCAGCATCTTAGCGTGCTGTGTGGCTCCCGGCACACCTAGCATGAAGCCATGCCTGGAAGTAAGGCCCTGGTTTGCCGTGCAGAAGCAGAGGCGTGCTGCAGTTTCCAGGAGGCGGTGGCCTCTGCTCTGCATACCTTGAACGGCAGCACAGCTTTCTGGACACCTGGGAGGCTAGCCGGGGCGCCCTGTTCCCGGCAGGAACACTGAGTAACCCCAGGCGCACCTGGGTCTGCTACGCACCATCCAGGCCCGTAGCCCCTTAGAGCCCCTCTGTGCACGCCGAGCGTAGGGAAACGCACTGCCCTCTCTTTTGGAGCAGCTTGGTTTCCTCAGCACTCGCACATGTTCACGAACACCGTTCTGCCACATCCCACATGGCGCGGAGTTCTTACGCGTTGCCCTAATCGGAGCTGCGCTCAGAGTAACCCTCGTCTCCGCATTCCATCCAGGACCTCCTGACCGAAGGCACCGTGCCTCCTACAGGACGGCGGCTTGGGTTCTTACTGCAATTCAAGTCCTGTTCCTTGTTTGGCACTGCAGGCAGCCCCAGGCCCAGAGGAGCAGCTACGGCGTTCCTTGGTTGAGACAGTTCGCTGGATGCGGGACTCCCTCCTTCGATCAGTTGACTCGGGGAAGGAAACGCAGGGTGACCGGTGTCTCCTGGGACTCGTCAGAAACCACAGGGATGTACGCTGAGTGTGCCCATGAACCCGGGGGCCTGCTGGAACTAGTCCTGCTTTCCCATTTGGAGGGCGGCCTTCATGCCTGCCTTGACGCTCCCTGACATTCCCGGCTCCCGACGGGCCAGTGAGCCCTGGAAGAGTGCTTCGGGCAAAATTATGAGTTTGCCGTCTCTAAACCAGGGGCTTCCGCGGCCGCGGTGGCCGTCTGCACAGCAGGCTCTAGAGCCAAAGGGAACCTCAACGTGAGAACTGGCCTCCAGGTTAGGCCCTGAGTAGCCGCGCAGACAGGGAGGCATGCAGCTCTTTCCGGGAGTTCTTAGTCGCTTTGCTCTCAAGGCAGTACACGCCCGGGGACTCCAAGGCCCCACGGGCGTGCAGCATTTTCCCTCCAAGGTCCCTGAGTGCCTCCAGACACCTGTGGGCCGGCTGAGCAACGTCGAGGTCCATTGGTTGATTCCCTCGGAGGACCCCCGTGCGTGCCGAGTGCTGGGCAACCACACACTGCGCGTTCCTTGAGGAGCGCTACATCTCCAGAGCCCTCGAACGCCCTTCGGGACAACATGGCTGGTGGGTGCGAAGTGCCCAGGAAGACTCTGTCATGGCCCTTGTGTGAGCTGCCATGAGAGAACGCTGTGCTTGCAACACTGCGAGGCCCGCCCTGGTGCCTGAAGTCACCCTGCTCGAGGAGAAAGTCAGCATCTTAGCGTGCTGTGTGGCTCCCGGCACACCCAGCATGAAGCCATGCCTGGAAGTAAGGCCCTGGTTTGCCGTGCAGAAGCGGAGGCGTGCTGCAGTTTCCAGGAGGCGGTGGCCTCTGCTCTGCATACCTTGAACGGCAGCACAGCTTTCTGGACACCTGGGAGGCTAGCCGGGGCGCCCTGTTCCCGGCAGGAACACTGAGTAACCCCAGGCGCACCTGGGTCTGCTACGCACCATCCAGGCCCGTAGCCCCTTAGAGCCCCTCTGTGCACGCCGAGCGTAGGGAAACGCACTGCCCTCTCTTTTGGAGCAGCTTGGTTTCCTCAGCACTCGCACACGTTCACGAACACCGTTCTGCCACATCCCACATGGCGCGGAGGTCTTACGCGTTGCCCTAATCGGAGCTGCGCTCAGAGTAACCCTCGTCTCCGCATTCCATCCAGGACCTCCTGACCGAAGGCACCGTGCCTCCTAGAGGACGGCGGCTTGGGTTCTTACTGCAATTCAAGTCCTGTTCCTTCTTTGGCACTGCAGGCAGCCCCAGGCCCAGAGGAGCAGCTACGGCGTTCCTTGGTTGAGACAGTTCGCTGGATGCGGGACTCCCTCCTTCGATCAGTTGACTCGGGGAAGGAAACGCAGGGTGACCGCTGTCTCCTGGGACTCGTCAGAAACCACAGGGATGTACGCTGAGTGTGCCCATGAACCCGGGGGCCTGCTGGAACTAGCCCTGCTTTCCCATTTGGAGGGCGGCCTTCATGCCTGCCTTGACGCTCCCTGACATTCCCGGCTCCCGACGGGCCAGTGAGCCCTGGAAGAGTGCTTCGGGGAAAATTATGCGTTTGCCCTCTCTAAACCAGGGGCTTCCGCGGCCGCGGTGGCCGTCCGCACGGCAGGCTCTAGAGCCAAAGGGAACCTCAACGTGAGAACTGGCCTCCAGGTTAGGCCCTGAGTAGCCGCGCAGAAAGGGAGGCATGCAGCTCTTTCCGGGAGTTCTTAGTCGCTTTGCTCTCAAGGCAGTACACGCCCGGGGACTCCTAGGCCCCACGGGCGTGCAGCATTTTCCCTCCAAGGTCCCTGAGTGCCTCCAGACACCTGTGGGCCGGCTGAGCAACGTCGAGGTCCATTGGTTGATTCCCTCGGAGGACCCCCGTGCGTGCCGAGTGCTGGGCAACCACACACTGCGCGTTCCTTGAGGAGCGCTACATCTCCAGAGCCCTCGAACGCCCTTCGGGACAACATGGCTGGTGGGCGCGAAGTGCCCAGGAAGACTCTGTCATGGCCCTCGTGTGAGCTGCCATGAGAGAACGCTGTGATTGCAACACTGCGAGGCCCGCCCTCGTGCCTGAAGTCACCCTGCTCGAGGAGAAAGTCAGCATCTTAGCGTGCTGTGTTGCTCCTGGCACACCCAGCATGAAGCCATGCCTGGAAGTAAGGCCCTGGTTTGCCGTGCAGAAGCGGAGGCGTGCTGCAGTTTCCAGGAGGCGGTGGCCTCTGCTCTGCATACCTTGAATGGCAGCACAGCTTTCTGGACACCTGGGAGGCTAGCCGGGGCGCCCTGTTCCCGGCAGGAACACTGAGTAACCCCAGGCGCACCTGGGTCTGCTACGCACCATCCAGGCCCGTAGCCCCTTAGAGCCCCTCTGTGCACGCCGAGCGTAGGGAAACGCACTGCCCTCTCTTTTGGAGCAGCTTGGTTTCCTCAGCACTCGCACAGGTTCACGAACACCGTTCTGCCACATCCCACATGGCGCGGAGGTCTTACGCGTTGCCCTAATCGGAGCTGCGCTCAGAGTAACCCTCGTCTCCGCATTCCATCCAGGACCTCCTGACCGAAGGCACCGTGCCTCCTAGAGGACGGCGGCTTGGGTTCTTACTGCAATTCAAGTCCTGTTCCTTCTTTGGCACTGCAGGCAGCCCCAGGCCGAGAGGAGCAGCTACGGCGTTCCTTGGTTGAGACAGTTCGCTGGATGCGGGACTCCCTCCTTCGATCAGTTGACTCGGGGAAGGAAACGCAGGGTGACCGGTGTCTCCTGGGACTCGTCAGAAACCACAGGGATGTACGCTGAGTGTGCCCATGAACCCGGGGGCCTGCTGGAACTAGCCCTGCTTTCCCATTTGGAGGGCGGCATTCATGCCTGCCTTGACGCTCCCTGACATTCCCGGCTCCCGACGGGCCAGTGAGCCCTGGAAGAGTGCTTCGGGGAAAATTATGAGTTTGCTCTCTATAAACCAGGGGCTTCCGCGGCCGCGGTGGCCGTCCGCACGGCAGGCTCTAGAGCCAAAGGGAACCTCAACGTGAGAACTGGCCTCCAGGTTAGGCCCTGAGTAGCCGCGCAGAAAGGGAGGCATGCAGCTCTTTCCGAGAGTTCTTAGTCGCTTTGCTCGCAAGGCAGTACACGCCCGGGGACTCCTAGGCCCCACGGGCGTGCAGCATTTTCCCTCCAAGGTCCCTGAGTGCCTCCAGACACCTGTGGGCCGGCTGAGCAACGTCGAGGTCCATTGGTTGATTCCCTCGGAGGACCCCCGTGCGTGCCGAGTGCTGGGCAACCACACACTGCGCGTTCCTTGAGGAGCGCTACATCTCCAGAGCCCTCGAACGCCCTTCGGGACAACATGGCTGGTGGGTGCGAAGTGCCCAGGAAGACTCTGTCATGGCCCTCGTGTGAGCTGCCATGAGAGAACGCTGTGCTTGCAACACTGCGAGGCCCGCCTTCGTGCCTGAATTCACCCTGCTCGAGGAGAAAGTCAGCATCTTAGCGTGCTGTGTGGCTCCCGGCACACCCAGCATGAAGCCATGCCTGGAAGTAAGGCCCTGGTTTGCCGTGCAGAAGCGGAGGCGTGCTGCAGTTTCCAGGAGGCGGTGGCCTCTGCTCTGCATACCTTGAACGGCAGCACAGCTTTCTGGACACCTGGGAGGCTAGCCGGGGCGCCCTGTTCCCGGCAGGAACACTGAGTAACCCCAGGCGCACCTGGGTCTGCTACGCACCATCCAGGCCCGTAGCCCCTTAGAGCCCCTCTGTGCACGCCGAGCGTAGGGAAACGCACTGCCCTCTCTTTTGGAGCAGCTTGGTTTCCTCAGCACTCGCACACGTTCACGAACACCGTTCTGCCACATCCCACATGGCGCGGAGTTCTTACGCGTTGCCCTAATCGGAGCTGCGCTCAGAGTAACCCTCGTCTCCGCATTCCATCCAGGACCTCCTGACCGAAGGCACCGTGCCTCCTAGAGGACGGCGGCTTGGGTTCTTACTGCAATTCAAGTCCTGTTCCTTCTTTGGCACTGCAGGCAGCCCCAGGCCCAGAGGAGCAGCTACGGCGTTCCTTGGTTGAGACAGTTCGCTGGATGCGGGACTCCCTCCTTCGATCAGTTGACTCGGGGAAGGAAACACAGGGTGACCGGTGTCTCCTGGGACTCGTCAGAAACCACAGGGATGTACGCTGAGTGTGCCCATGAACCCGGGGGCCTGCTGGAACTAGTCCTGCTTTCCCATTTGGAGGGCGGCCTTCATGCCTGCCTTGACGCTCCCTGACATTCCCGGCTCCCGACGGGCCAGTGAGCCCTGGAAGAGTGCTTCGGGCAAAATTATGAGTTTGCCGTCTCTAAACCAGGGGCTTCCGCGGCCGCGGTGGCCGTCTGCACGGCAGGCTCTAGAGCCAAAGGGAACCTCAACGTGAGAACTGGCCTCCAGGTTAGGCCCTGAGTAGCCGCGCAGACAGGGAGGCATGCAGCTCTTTCCGGGAGTTCTTAGTCGCTTTGCTCTCAAGGCAGTACACGCCCGGGGACTCCAAGGCCCCACGGGCGTGCAGCATTTTCCCTCCAAGGTCCCTGAGTGCCTCCAGACACCTGTGGGCCGGCTGAGCAACGTCGAGGTCCATTGGTTGATTCCCTCGGAGGACCCCCGTGCGTGCCGAGTGCTGGGCAACCACACACTGCGCGTTCCTTGAGGAGCGCTACATCTCCAGAGCCCTCGAACGCCCTTCGGGACAACATGGCTGGTGGGTGCGAAGTGCCCAGGAAGACTCTGTCATGGCCCTTGTGTGAGCTGCCATGAGAGAACGCTGTGCTTGCAACACTGCGAGGCCCGCCCTGGTGCCTGAAGTCACCCTGCTCGAGGAGAAAGTCAGCATCTTAGCGTGCTGTGTGGCTCCCGGCACACCCAGCATGAAGCCATGCCTGGAAGTAAGGCCCTGGTTTGCCGTGCAGAAGCGGAGGCGTGCTGCAGTTTCCAGGAGGCGGTGGCCTCTGCTCTGCATACCTTGAACGGCAGCACAGCTTTCTGGACACCTGGGAGGCTAGCCGGGGCGCCCTGTTCCCGGCAGGAACACTGAGTAACCCCAGGCGCACCTGGGTCTGCTACGCACCATCCAGGCCCGTAGCCCCTTAGAGCCCCTCTGTGCACGCCGAGCGTAGGGAAACGCACTGCCCTCTCTTTTGGAGCAGCTTGGTTTCCTCAGCACTCGCACACGTTCACGAACACCGTTCTGCCACATCCCACATGGCGCGGAGGTCTTACGCGTTGCCCTAATCGGAGCTGCGCTCAGAGTAACCCTCGTCTCCGCATTCCATCCGGGACCTCCTGACCGAAGGCACCGTGCCTCCTAGAGGACGGCGGCTTGGGTTCTTACTGCAATTCAAGTCCTGTTCCTTCTTTGGCACTGCAGGCAGCCCCAGGCCCAGAGGAGCAGCTACGGCGTTCCTTGGTTGAGACAGTTCGCTGGATGCGGGACTCCCTCCTTCGATCAGTTGACTCGGGGAAGGAAACGCAGGGTGACCGCTGTCTCCTGGGACTCGTCAGAAACCACAGGGATGTACGCTGAGTGTGCCCATGAACCCGGGGGCCTGCTGGAACTAGCCCTGCTTTCCCATTTGGAGGGCGGCCTTCATGCCTGCCTTGACGCTCCCTGACATTCCCGGCTCCCGACGGGCCAGTGAGCCCTGGAAGAGTGCTTCGGGGAAAATTATGCGTTTGCCCTCTCTAAACCAGGGGCTTCCGCGGCCGCGGTGGCCGTCCGCACGGCAGGCTCTAGAGCCAAAGGGAACCTCAACGTGAGAACTGGCCTCCAGGTTAGGCCCTGAGTAGCCGCGCAGAAAGGGAGGCATGCAGCTCTTTCCGGGAGTTCTTAGTCGCTTTGCTCTCAAGGCAGTACACGCCCGGGGACTCCTAGGCCCCACGGGCGTGCAGCATTTTCCCTCCAAGGTCCCTGAGTGCCTCCAGACACCTGTGGGCCGGCTGAGCAACGTCGAGGTCCATTGGTTGATTCCCTCGGAGGACCCCCGTGCGTGCCGAGTGCTGGGCAACCACACACTGCGCGTTCCTTGAGGAGCGCTACATCTCCAGAGCCCTCGAACGCCCTTCGGGACAACATGGCTGGTGGGCGCGAAGTGCCCAGGAAGACTCTGTCATGGCCCTCGTGTGAGCTGCCATGAGAGAACGCTGTGATTGCAACACTGCGAGGCCCGCCCTCGTGCCTGAAGTCACCCTGCTCGAGGAGAAAGTCAGCATCTTAGCGTGCTGTGTTGCTCCTGGCACACCCAGCATGAAGCCATGCCTGGAAGTAAGGCCCTGGTTTGCCGTGCAGAAGCGGAGGCGTGCTGCAGTTTCCAGGAGGCGGTGGCCTCTGCTCTGCATACCTTGAATGGCAGCACAGCTTTCTGGACACCTGGGAGGCTAGCCGGGGCGCCCTGTTCCCGGCAGGAACACTGAGTAACCCCAGGCGCACCTGGGTCTGCTACGCACCATCCAGGCCCGTAGCCCCTTAGAGCCCCTCTGTGCACGCCGAGCGTAGGGAAACGCACTGCCCTCTCTTTTGGAGCAGCTTGGTTTCCTCAGCACTCGCACAGGTTCACGAACACCGTTCTGCCACATCCCACATGGCGCGGAGGTCTTACGCGTTGCCCTAATCGGAGCTGCGCTCAGAGTAACCCTCGTCTCCGCATTCCATCCAGGACCTCCTGACCGAAGGCACCGTGCCTCCTAGAGGACGGCGGCTTGGGTTCTTACTGCAATTCAAGTCCTGTTCCTTCTTTGGCACTGCAGGCAGCCCCAGGCCGAGAGGAGCAGCTACGGCGTTCCTTGGTTGAGACAGTTCGCTGGATGCGGGACTCCCTCCTTCGATCAGTTGACTCGGGGAAGGAAACGCAGGGTGACCGGTGTCTCCTGGGACTCGTCAGAAACCACAGGGATGTACGCTGAGTGTGCCCATGAACCCGGGGGCCTGCTGGAACTAGCCCTGCTTTCCCATTTGGAGGGCGGCATTCATGCCTGCCTTGACGCTCCCTGACATTCCCGGCTCCCGACGGGCCAGTGAGCCCTGGAAGAGTGCTTCGGGGAAAATTATGAGTTTGCTCTCTATAAACCAGGGGCTTCCGCGGCCGCGGTGGCCGTCCGCACGGCAGGCTCTAGAGCCAAAGGGAACCTCAACGTGAGAACTGGCCTCCAGGTTAGGCCCTGAGTAGCCGCGCAGAAAGGGAGGCATGCAGCTCTTTCCGAGAGTTCTTAGTCGCTTTGCTCGCAAGGCAGTACACGCCCGGGGACTCCTAGGCCCCACGGGCGTGCAGCATTTTCCCTCCAAGGTCCCTGAGTGCCTCCAGACACCTGTGGGCCGGCTGAGCAACGTCGAGGTCCATTGGTTGATTCCCTCGGAGGACCCCCGTGCGTGCCGAGTGCTGGGCAACCACACACTGCGCGTTCCTTGAGGAGCGCTACATCTCCAGAGCCCTCGAACGCCCTTCGGGACAACATGGCTGGTGGGTGCGAAGTGCCCAGGAAGACTCTGTCATGGCCCTCGTGTGAGCTGCCATGAGAGAACGCTGTGCTTGCAACACTGCGAGGCCCGCCTTCGTGCCTGAAGTCACCCTGCTCGAGGAGAAAGTCAGCATCTTAGCGTGCTGTGTGGCTCCCGGCACACCCAGCATGAAGCCATGCCTGGAAGTAAGGCCCTGGTTTGCCGTGCAGAAGCGGAGGCGTGCTGCAGTTTCCAGGAGGCGGTGGCCTCTGCTCTGCATACCTTGAACGGCAGCACAGCTTTCTGGACACCTGGGAGGCTAGCCGGGGCGCCCTGTTCCCGGCAGGAACACTGAGTAACCCCAGGCGCACCTGGGTCTGCTACGCACCATCCAGGCCCGTAGCCCCTTAGAGCCCCTCTGTGCACGCCGAGCGTAGGGAAACGCACTGCCCTCTCTTTTGGAGCAGCTTGGTTTCCTCAGCACTCGCACACGTTCACGAACACCGTTCTGCCACATCCCACATGGCGCGGAGTTCTTACGCGTTGCCCTAATCGGAGCTGCGCTCAGAGTAACCCTCGTCTCCGCATTCCATCCAGGACCTCCTGACCGAAGGCACCGTGCCTCCTAGAGGACGGCGGCTTGGGTTCTTACTGCAATTCAAGTCCTGTTCCTTCTTTGGCACTGCAGGCAGCCCCAGGCCCAGAGGAGCAGCTACGGCGTTCCTTGGTTGAGACAGTTCGCTGGATGCGGGACTCCCTCCTTCGATCAGTTGACTCGGGGAAGGAAACACAGGGTGACCGGTGTCTCCTGGGACTCGTCAGAAACCACAGGGATGTACGCTGAGTGTGCCCATGAACCCGGGGGCCTGCTGGAACTAGTCCTGCTTTCCCATTTGGAGGGCGGCCTTCATGCCTGCCTTGACGCTCCCTGACATTCCCGGCTCCCGACGGGCCAGTGAGCCCTGGAAGAGTGCTTCGGGCAAAATTATGAGTTTGCCGTCTCTAAACCAGGGGCTTCCGCGGCCGCGGTGGCCGTCTGCACGGCAGGCTCTAGAGCCAAAGGGAACCTCAACGTGAGAACTGGCCTCCAGGTTAGGCCCTGAGTAGCCGCGCAGACAGGGAGGCATGCAGCTCTTTCCGGGAGTTCTTAGTCGCTTTGCTCTCAAGGCAGTACACGCCCGGGGACTCCAAGGCCCCACGGGCGTGCAGCATTTTCACTCCAAGGTCCCTGAGTGCCTCCAGACACCTGTGGGCCGGCTGAGCAACGTCGAGGTCCATTGGTTGATTCCCTCGGAGGACCCCCGTGCGTGCCGAGTGCTGGGCAACCACACACTGCGCGTTCCTTGAGGAGCGCTACATCTCCAGAGCCCTCGAACGCCCTTCGGGACAACATGGCTGGTGGGTGCGAAGTGCCCAGGAAGACTCTGTCATGGCCCTTGTGTGAGCTGCCATGAGAGAACGCTGTGCTTGCAACACTGCGAGGCCCGCCCTGGTGCCTGAAGTCACCCTGCTCGAGGAGAAAGTCAGCATCTTAGCGTGCTGTGTGGCTCCCGGCACACCCAGCATGAAGCCATGCCTGGAAGTAAGGCCCTGGTTTGCCGTGCAGAAGCGGAGGCGTGCTGCAGTTTCCAGGAGGCGGTGGCCTCTGCTCTGCATACCTTGAACGGCAGCACAGCTTTCTGGACACCTGGGAGGCTAGCCGGGGCGCCCTGTTCCCGGCAGGAACACTGAGTAACCCCAGGCGCACCTGGGTCTGCTACGCACCATCCAGGCCCGTAGCCCCTTAGAGCCCCTCTGTGCACGCCGAGCGTAGGGAAACGCACTGCCCTCTCTTTTGGAGCAGCTTGGTTTCCTCAGCACTCGCACACGTTCACGAACACCGTTCTGCCACATCCCACATGGCGTGGAGGTCTTACGCGTTGCCCTAATCGGAGCTGCGCTCAGAGTAACCCTCGTCTCCGCATTCCATCCAGGACCTCCTGACCGAAGGCACCGTGCCTCCTAGAGGACGGCGGCTTGGGTTCTTACTGCAATTCAAGTCCTGTTCCTTCTTTGGCACTGCAGGCAGCCCCAGGCCCAGAGGAGCGGCTACGGCGTTCCTTGGTTGAGACAGTTCGCTGGATGCGGGACTCCCTCCTTCGATCAGTTGACTCGGGGAAGGAAACGCAGGGTGACCGGTGTCTCCTGGGACTCGTCAGAAACCACAGGGATGTACGCTGAGTGTGCCCATGAACCCGGGGGCCTGCTGGAACTAGCCCTGCTTTCCCATTTGGAGGGCGGCCTTCATGCCTGCCTTGACGCTCCCTGACATTCCCGGCTCCCGACGGGCCAGTGAGCCCTGGAAGAGTGCTTCCGGGAGAATTATGAGTTTGCCGTCTCTAAACCAGGGGTTTCCGCGGCCGCGGTGGCCGTCCGCACGGCAGGCTCTAGAGCCAAAGGGAACCTCAATGTGAGAACTGGCCTCCAGGTTAGGCCCTGAGTAGCCACGCAGAAAGGGAGGCATGCAGCTCTTTCCGAGAGTTCTTAGTCGCTTTGCTCTCAAGGCAGTACATGCCCGGGGACTCCTAGGCCCCACGGGCGTGCAGCATTTTCCCTCCAAGGTCCCTGAGTGCCTCCAGACACCTGTGGGCCGGCTGAGCAACGTCGAGGTCCATTGGTTGATTCCCTCGGAGGACCCCCGTGCGTGCCGAGTGCTGGGCAACCACACACTGCGCGTTCCTTGAGGAGCGCTACATCTCCAGAGCCCTCGAACGCCCTTCAGGACAACATGGCTGGTGGGTGCGAAGTGCCCAGGAAGACTCTGTCATGGCCCTCGTGTGAGCTGCCATGAGAGAACGCTGTGCTTGCAACACTGCGAGGCCCACCCTCGTGCCTGAAGTCACCCTGCTCGAGGAGAAAGTCAGCATCTTAGCGTGCTGTGTGGCTCCCGGCACACCCAGCATGAAGCCATGCCTGGAAGTAAGGCCCTGGTTTGCCGTGCAGAAGCGGAGGCGTGCTGCAGTTTCCAGGAGGCGGTGGCCTCTGCTCTGCATACCTTGAACGGCAGCACAGCTTTCTGGACACCTGGGAGGCTAGCCGGGGCGCCCTGTTCCCGGCAGGAACACTGAGTAACCCCAGGCGCACCTGGGTCTGCTACGCACCATCCAGGCCCGTAGCCCCTTAGAGCCCCTCTGTGCACGCCGAGCGTAGGGAAACGCACTGCCCTCTCTTTTGGAGCAGCATGGTCTCCTCAGCACTCGCACACGTTCACGAACACCGTTCTGCCACATCCCACATGGCGCGGAGGTCTTACGCGTTGCCCTAATCGGAGCTGCGCTCAGAGTAACCCTCGTCTCCGTATTCCATCCAGGACCTCCTGACAGAAGGCACCGTGCCTCCTAGAGGACGGCGGCTTGGGTTCTTACTGCAATTCAAGTCCTGTTCCTTCTTTGGCACTGCAGGCAGCCCCAGGCCCAGAGGAGCAGCTACGGCGTTCCTTGGTTGAGACAGTTCGCTGGATGCGGGACTCCCTCCTTCGATCAGTTGACTCGGGGAAGGAAACGCAGGGTGACCGCTGTCTCCTGGGACTCGTCAGAAACCACAGGGATGTACGCTGAGTGTGCCCATGAACCCGGGGGCCTGCTGGAACTAGCCCTGCTTTCCCATTTGGAGGGCGGCCTTCATGCCTGCCTTGACGCTCCCTGACATTCCCGGCTCCCGACGGGCCAGTGAGCCCTGGAAGAGTGCTTCGGGGAAAATTATGAGTTTGCCGTCTCTAAACCAGGGGCTTCCGCGGCCGCGGTGGCGGTCCGCACGGCAGGCTCTAGAGCCAAAGGGAACCTCAACGTGAGAACTTGCCTCCAGGCTAGGCCCTGAGTAGCCGTGCAGAAAGGGAGGCATGCAGCTCTTTCCGGGAGTTCTTAGTCGCTTTGCTCTCAAGGCAGTACACGCCCGGGGACTCCTAGGCCCCACGGGCGTGCAGCATTTTCCCTCCAAGGTCCCTGAGTGCCTCCAGACACCTGTGGGCCGGCTGAGCAATGTCGAGGTCCATTGGTTGATTCCCTCGGAGGACCCCCGTGCGTGCCGAGTGCTGGGCAACCACACACTGCGCGTTCCTTGAGGAGCGCTACGTCTCCAGAGCCCTCGAACGCCCTTCGGGACAACGTGGCTGGTGGGTGCGAAGTGCCCAGGAAGACCCTGTAATGGCCCTCGTGTGAGCTGCCATGAGAGAACGCTGTGCTTGCAACACTGCGAGGCCCGCCCTCGTGCCTGATGTCACCCTGCTCGAGGAGAAAGTCAGCATCTTAGCGTGCCGTGTGGCTCCCGGCACACCCAGCATGAAGCCATGCTTGGAAGTAAGGCCCTGGTTTGCCGTGCAGAAGCGGAGGCGTGCTGCAGTTTCCAGGAGGCGGTGGCCTCTGCTCTGCATACCTTGAACGGCAGCACAGCTTTCTGGACACCTGGGAGGCTAGCCGGGGCGCCCTGTTCCCGGCAGGAACACTGAGTAACCCCAGGCGCACCTGGGTCTGCTACGCACCATCCAGGCCCGTAGCCCCTTAGAGCCCCTCTGTGCACGCCGAGCGTAGGGAAACGCACTGCCCTCTCTTTTGGAGCAGCTTGGTCTCCTCAGCACTCGCACACGTTCACGAACACCGTTCTGCCACATCCCACATGGCGCGGAGGTCTTACGCGTTCCCCTAATCGGAGCTGCGCTCAGAGTAACCCTCGTCTCCGCATTCCATCCGGGACCCCCTGACCGAAGGCACCGTGCCTCCTAGAGGACGGCGGCTTGGGTTCTTACTGCAATTCAAGTCCTGTTCCTTCTTTGGCACTGCAGGCAGCCCCAGGCCCAGAGGAGGAGCTACGGCGTTCCTTGGTTGAGACAGTTCGCTGGATGCGGGACTCCCTCCTTCGATCAGTTGACTCGGGGAAGGAAACGCAGGGTGACCGCTGTCTCCTGGGACTCGTCAGAAACCACAGGGATGTACGCTGAGTGTGCCCATGAACCCGGGGGCCTGCTGGAACTAGCCCTGCTTTCCCATTTGGAGGGCGGCCTTCATGCCTGCCTTGACGCTCCCTGACATTCCCGGCTCCCGACGGGCCAGTGAGCCCTGGAAGAGTGCTTCGGGGAAAATTATGAGTTTGCTCTCTCTAAACCAGGGGCTTCCGCGGCCGCGGTGGCCGTCCGCACGGCAGGCTCTAGAGCCAAAGGGAACCTCAACGTGAGAGCTGGCCTCCAGGTTAGGCCCTGAGTAGCCGCGCAGAAAGGGAGGCATGCAGCTCTTTCCGGGAGTTCTTAGTCGCTTTGCTCTCAAGGCAGTACACGCCCGGGGACTCCTAGGCCCCACGGGCGTGCAGCATTTTCCCTCCAAGGTCCCTGAGTGCCTCCAGACACCTGTGGGCCGGCTGAGCAACGTCGAGGTCCAATGGTTGATTCCCTCGGAGGACCCCCGTGCGTGCCGAGTGCTGGGCAACCACACACTGCGCGTTCCTTGAGGAGCGCTACATCTCCAGAGCCCTCGAACGCCCTTCGGGACAACGTGGCTGGTGGGTGCGAAGTGCCCAGGAAGACTCTGTCATGGCCCTCGTGTGAGCTGCCATGAGAGAACGCTGTGCTTGCAACACTACGAGGCCCGCCCTCGTGCCTGAAGTCACCCTGCTCGAGGAGAAAGTCAGCATCTTAGCGTGCTGTGTGGCTCCCGGCACACCCAGCATGAAGCCATGCCTGGAAGTAAGGCCCTGGTTTGCGTGCAGAGGCAGAGGCGTGCTGCAGTTTCCAGGAGGCGGTGGCCTCTGCTCTGCATACCTTGAACGGCAGCACAGCTTTCTGGACACCTGGGAGGCTAGCCGGGGCGCCCTGTTCCCGGCAGGAACACTGAGTAATCCCAGGCGCACCTGGGTCTGCTACGCACCATCCAGGCCCGTAGCCCCTTAGAGCCCCTCTGTGCACGCCGAGCGTAGGGAAACGCACTGCCCTCTCTTTTGGAGCAGCTTGGTCTCCTCAGCACTCGCACACGTTCACGAACACCGTTCTGCCACATCCCACATGGCGCGGAGGTCTTACGCGTTGCCCTAATCGGAGCTGCGCTCAGAGTAACCCTCGTCTCCGCATTCCATCCGGGACCTCCTGACCGAAGGCACCGTGCCTCCTAGAGGACGGCGGCTTGGGTTCTTACTGCAATTCAAGTCCTGTTCCTTCTTTGGCACTGCAGGCAGCCCCAGGCCCAGAGGAGCAGCTACGGCCTTCCTTGGTTGAGACAGTTCGCTGGATGCGGGACTCCCTCCTTCGATCAGTTGACTCGGGGAAGGAAACGCAGGGTGACCGGTGTCTCCTGGGACTCGTCAGAAACCACAGGGATGTACGCTGAGTGTGCCCATGAACACGGGGGCCTGCTGGAACTAGCCCTGCTTTCCCATTTGGAGGGCGGCCTTCATGCCTGCCTTGACGCTCCCTGACATTCCCGGCTCCCGACGGGCCAGTGAGCCCTGGAAGAGTGCTTCGGGGAAAATTATGAGTTTGCTCTCTCTAAACCAGGGGCTTCCGCGGCCGCGGTGGCCGTCCGCACGGCAGGCACTAGAGCCAAAGGGAACCTCAACGTGAGAGCTGGCCTCCAGGTTAGGCCCTGAGTAGCCGCGCAGAAAGGGAGGCATGCGGCTCTTTCCGGGAGTTCTTAGTCGCTTTGCTCTCAAGACAGTACACGCCCGGGGACTCCTAGGCCCCACGGGCGTGCAGCATTTTCCCTCCAAGGTCCCTGAGTGCCTCCAGACACCTGTGGGCCGGCTGAGCAACGTCGAGGTCCATTGGTTGATTCCCTCGGAGGACCCCCGTGCGTGCCGAGTGCTGGGCAACCACACACTGCGCGTTCCTTGAGGAGCGCTACGTCTCCAGAGCCCTCGAACGCCCTTCGGGACAACGTGGCTGGTGGGTGCGAAGTGCCCAGGAAGACCCTGTCATGGCCCTTGTGTGAGCTGCCATGAGAGAACGCTGTGCTTGCAACACTGCGAGGCCCGCCCTCGTGCCTGAAGTCACCCTGCTCGAGGAGAAAGTCAGCATCTTAGCGTGCTGTGTGGTTCCCGGCACACCCAGAATGAAGCCATGCCTGGAAGTAAGGCCCTGGTTTGCCGTGCAGAAGCGGAGGCGTGCTGCAGTTTCCAGGAGGCGGTGGCCTCTGCTCTGCATACCTTGAACGGCAGCACAGCTTTCTGGACACCTGGGAGGCTAGCCGGGGCGCCCTGTTCCCGGCAGGAACACTGAGTAACCCCAGGCGCACCTGGGTCTGCTACGCACCATCCAGGCCCGTAGCCCCTTAGAGCCCCTCTGTGCACGCCGAGCGTAGGGAAACGCACTGCCCTCTCTTTTGGAGCAGCTTGGTCTCCTCAGCACTCGCACACGTTCACGAACACCGTTCTGCCACATCCCACATGGCGCGGAGGTCTTACGCGTTGCCCTAATCGGAGCTGCGCTCAGAGTAACCCTCGTCTCCGCATTCCATCCAGGACCTCCTGACCGAAGGCACCGTGCCTCCTAGAGGACGGCGGCTTGGGTTCTTACTGCAATTCAAGTCCTGTTCCTTCTTTGGCACTGCAGGCAGCCCCAGGCCCAGAGGAGCAGCTACGGCGTTCCTTGGTTGAGACAGTTCGCTGGATGCGGGACTCCCTCCTTCGATCAGTTGACTCGGGGAAGGAAACGCAGGGTGACCGGTGTCTCCTGGGACTCGTCAGAAACCACAGGGATGTACGCTGAGTGTGCCCATGAACCCGGGGGCCTGCTGGAACTAGCCCTGCTTTCCCATTTGGAGGGCGGCCTTCATGCCTGCCTTGACGTTCCCTGACATTCCCGGCTCTCGACGGGCCAGTGAGCCCTGGAAGAGTGCTTCGGGGAAAATTATGAGTTTGCTCTCTCTAAACCAGGGTTCCGTGGCCGCGGTGGCGGTCCGCACGGCAGGCTCTAGAGCCAAAGGGAACCTCAACGTGAGAGCTGGCCTCCAGGTTAGGCCCTGAGTAGCCGCGCAGAAAGGGAGGCATGCAGCTCTTTCCGGGAGTTCTTAGTCGCTTTGCTCTCAAGGCAGTACACGCCCGGGGACTCCTAGGCCCCACGGGCGTGCAGCATTTTCCCTCCAAGGTCCCTGAGTGCCTCCAGACACCTGTGGGCCGGCTGAGCAACGTCGAGGTCCATTGGTTGATTCCCTCGGAGGACCCCCGTGCGTGCCGAGTGCTGGGCAACCACACACTGCGCGTTCCTTGAGGAGCGCTACGTCTCCAGAGCCCTCGAACGCCCTTCGGGACAACGTGGCTGGTGGGTGCGAAGTGCCCAGGAAGACCCTGTCATGGCCCTTGTGTGAGCTGCCATGAGAGAACGCTGTGCTTGCAACACTGCGAGGCCCGCCCTCGTGCCTGAAGTCACCCTGCTCGAGGAGAAAGTCAGCATCTTAGCGTGCTGTGTGGCTCCCGGCACACCCAGCATGAAGCCATGCCTGGAAGTAAGGCCCTGGTTTGCCGTGCAGAAGCGGAGGCGTGCTGCAGTTTCCAGGAGGCGGTGGCCTCTGCTCTGCATACCTTGAACGGCAGCACAGCTTTCTGGACACCTGGGAGGCTAGCCGGGGCGCCCTGTTCCCGGCAGGAACACTGAGTAACCCCAGGCGCACCTGGGTCTGCTACGCACCATCCAGGCCCGTAGCCCCTTAGAGCCCCTCTGTGCACGCCGAGCGTAGGGAAACGCACTGCCCTCTCTTCTGGAGCAGCTTGGTTTCCTCAGCACTCGCACACGTTCACGAACACCGTTCTGCCACATCCCACATGGCGCGGAGGGCTTACGCGTTGCCCTAATCAGAGCTGCGCTCAGAGTAACCCTCGTCTCCGCATTCCATCCGGGACCCCCTGACCGAAGGCACCGTGCCTCCTAGAGGACGGCGGCTTGGGTTCTTACTGCAATTCAAGTCCTGTTCCTTCTTTGGCACTGCAGGCAGCCCCAGGCCCAGAGGAGCAGCTACGGCGTTCCTTGGTTGAGACAGTTCGCTGGATGCGGGACTCCCTCCTTCGATCAGTTGACTCGGGGAAGGAAACGCAGGGTGACCGCTGTCTCCTGGGACTCGTCAGAAACCACAGGGATGTACGCTGAGTGTGCCCATGAACCCGGGGGCCTGCTGGAACTAGCCCTGCTTTCCCATTTGGAGGGCGGCCTTCATGCCTGCCTTGACGCTCCCTGACATTCCCGGCTCCCGACGGGCCAGTGAGCCCTGGAAGAGTGCTTCGGGGAAAATTATGAGTTTGCGCTCTCTAAACCAGGGGCTTCCGCGGCCGCGGTGGCCGTCCGCACGGCAGGCTCTAGAGCCAAAGGGAACCTCAACGTGAGAGCTGGCCTCCAGGTTAGGCCCTGAGTAGCCGCGCAGAAAGGGAGGCATGCAGCTCTTTCCGGGAGTTCTTAGTCGCTTTGCTCTCAAGGCAGTACACGCCCGGGGACTCCTAGGCCCCACGGGCGTGCAGCATTTTCCCTCCAAGGTCCCTGAGTGCCTCCAGACACCTGTGGGCCGGCTGAGCAACGTCGAGGTCCATTGGTTGATTCCCTCGGAGGACCCCCGTGCGTGCCGAGTGCTGGGCAACCACACACTGCGCGTTCCTTGAGGAGCGCTACGTCTCCAGAGCCCTCGAACGCCCTTCGGGACAACGTGGCTGGTGGGTGCGAAGTGCCCAGGAAGACCCTGTCATGGCCCTTGTGTGAGCTGCCATGAGAGAACGCTGTGCTTGCAACACTGCGAGGCCCGCCCTCGTGCCTGAAGTCACCCTGCTCGAGGAGAAAGTCAGCATCTTAGCGTGCTGTGTGGCTCCCGGCACACCCAGCATGAAGCCATGCCTGGAAGTAAGGCCCTGGTTTGCCGTGCAGAAGCGGAGGCGTGCTGCAGTTTCCAGGAGGCGGTGGCCTCTGCTCTGCATACCTTGAACGGCAGCACAGCTTTCTGGACACCTGGGAGGCTAGCCGGGGCGCCCTGTTCCCGGCAGGAACACTGAGTAACCCCAGGCGCACCTGGGTCTGCTACGCACCATCCAGGCCCGTAGCCCCTTAGAGCCCCTCTGTGCACGCCGAGCGTAGGGAAACGCACTGCCCTCTCTTTTGGAGCAGCTTGGTCTCCTCAGCACTCGCACACGTTCACGAACACCGTTCTGCCACATCCCACATGGCGCGGAGGTCTTACGCGTTGCCCTAATCGGAGCTGCGCTCAGAGTAACCCTCGTCTCCGCATTCCATCCAGGACCTCCTGACCGAAGGCACCGTGCCTCCTAGAGGACGGCGGCTTGGGTTCTTACTGCAATTCAAGTCCTGTTCCTTCTTTGGCACTGCAGGCAGCCCCAGGCCCAGAGGAGCAGCTACGGCGTTCCTTGGTTGAGACAGTTCGCTGGATGCGGGACTCCCTCCTTCGATCAGTTGACTCGGGGAAGGAAACGCAGGGTGACCGCTGTCTCCTGGGACTCGTCAGAAACCACAGGGATGTACGCTGAGTGTGCCCATGAACCCGGGGGCCTGCTGGAACTAGCCCTGCTTTCCCATTTGGAGGGCGGCCTTCATGCCTGCCTTGACGCTCCCTGACATTCCCGGCTCCCGACGGGCCAGTGAGCCCTGGAAGAGTGCTTCGGGGAAAATTATGAGTTTGCTCTCTCTAAACCAGGGGCTTCCGCGGCCGCGGTGGCCGTCCGCACGGCAGGCTCTAGAGCCAAAGGGAACCTCAACGTGAGAGCTGGCCTCCAGGTTAGGCCCTGAGTAGCCGCGCAGAAAGGGAGGCATGCAGCTCTTTCCGGGAGTTCTTAGTCGCTTTGCTCTCAAGGCAGTACACGCCCGGGGACTCCTAGGCCCCACGGGCGTGCAGCATTTTCCCTCCAAGGTCCCTGAGTGCCTCCAGACACCTGTGGGCCGGCTGAGCAACGTCGAGGTCCATTGGTTGATTCCCTCGGAGGACCCCCGTGCGTGCCGAGTGCTGGGCAACCACACACTGCGCGTTCCTTGAGGAGCGCTACGTCTCCAGAGCCCTCGAACGCCCTTCGGGACAACGTGGCTGGTGGGTGCGAAGTGCCCAGGAAGACCCTGTCATGGCCCTTGTGTGAGCTGCCATGAGAGAACGCTGTGCTTGCAACACTGCGAGGCCCGCCCTCGTGCCTGAAGTCACCCTGCTCGAGGAGAAAGTCAGCATCTTAGCGTGCTGTGTGGCTCCCGGCACACCCAGCATGAAGCCATGCCTGGAAGTAAGGCCCTGGTTTGCCGTGCAGAAGCGGAGGCGTGCTGCAGTTTCCAGGAGGCGGTGGCCTCTGCTCTGCATACCTTGAACGGCAGCACAGCTTTCTGGACACCTGGGAGGCTAGCCGGGGCGCCCTGTTCCCGGCAGGAACACTGAGTAACCCCAGGCGCACCTGGGTCTGCTACGCACCATCCAGGCCCGTAGCCCCTTAGAGCCCCTCTGTGCACGCCGAGCGTAGGGAAATGCACTGCCCTCTCTTTTGGAGCAGCTTGGTCTCCTCAGCACTCGCACACGTTCACGAACACCGTTCTGCCACATCCCACATGGCGCGGAGGTCTTACGCGTTGCCCTAATCGGAGCTGCGCTCAGAGTAACCCTCGTCTCCGCATTCCATCCAGGACCTCCTGACCGAAGGCACCGTGCCTCCTAGAGGACGGCGGCTTGGGTTCTTACTGCAATTCAAGTCCTGTTCCTTCTTTGGCACTGCAGGCAGCCCCAGGCCCAGAGGAGCAGCTACGGCGTTCCTTGGTTGAGACAGTTAGCTGGATGCGGGACTCCCTCCTTCGATCAGTTGACTCGGGGAAGGAAACGCAGGGTGACCGCTGTCTCCTGGGACTCGTCAGAAACCACAGGGATGTACGCTGAGTGTGCCCATGAACCCGGGGGCCTGCTGGAACTAGCCCTGCTTTCCCATTTGGAGGGCGGCCTTCATGCCTGCCTTGACGCTCCCTGACATTCCCGGCTCCCGACGGGCCAGTGAGCCCTGGAAGAGTGCTTCGGGGAAAATTATGAGTTTGCTCTCTCTAAACCAGGGGCTTCCGCGGCCGCGGTGGCCGTCCGCACGGCAGACTCTAGAGCCAAAGGGAACCTCAACGTGAGAGCTGGCCTCCAGGTTAGGCCCTGAGTAGCCGCGCAGAAAGGGAGGCATGCAGCTCTTTCCGGGAGTTCTTAGTCGCTTTGCTCTCAAGGCAGTACACGCCCGGGGACTCCTAGGCCCCACGGGCGTGCAGCATTTTCCCTCCAAGGTCCCTGAGTGCCTCCAGACACCTGTGGGCCGGCTGAGCAACGTCGAGGTCCATTGGTTGATTCCCTCGGAGGACCCCCGTGCGTGCCGAGTGCTGGGCAACCACACACTGCGCGTTCCTTGAGGAGCGCTACGTCTCCAGAGCCCTCGAACGCCCTTCGGGACAACGTGGCTGGTGGGTGCGAAGTGCCCAGGAAGACCCTGTCATGGCCCTTGTGTGAGCTGCCATGAGAGAACGCTGTGCTTGCAACACTGCGAGGCCCGCCCTCGTGCCTGAAGTCACCCTGCTCGAGGAGAAAGTCAGCATCTTAGCGTGCTGTGTGGCTCCCGGCACACCCAGCATGAAGCCATGCCTGGAAGTAAGGCCCTGGTTTGCCGTGCAGAAGCGGAGGCGTGCTGCAGTTTCCAGGAGGCGGTGGCCTCTGCTCTGCATACCTTGAACGGCAGCACAGCTTTCTGGACACCTGGGAGGCTAGCCGGGGCGCCCTGTTCCCGGCAGGAACACTGAGTAACCCCAGGCGCACCTGGGTCTGCTACGCACCATCCAGGCCCGTAGCCCCTTAGAGCCCCTCTGTGCACGCCGAGCGTAGGGAAACGCACTGCCCTCTCTTTTGGAGCAGCTTGGTCTCCTCAGCACTCGCACACGTTCACGAACACCGTTCTGCCACATCCCACATGGCGCGGAGGTCTTACACGTTGCCCTAATCGGAGCTGCGCTCAGAGTAACCCTCGTCTCCGCATTCCATCCAGGACCTCCTGACCGAAGGCACCGTGCCTCCTAGAGGACGGCGGCTTGGGTTCTTACTGCAATTCAAGTCCTGTTCCTTCTTTGGCACTGCAGGCAGCCCCAGGCCCAGAGGAGCAGCTACGGCGTTCCTTGGTTGAGACAGTTCGCTGGATGCGGGACTCCCTCCTTCGATCAGTTGACTCGGGGAAGGAAACGCAGGGTGACCGCTGTCTCCTGGGACTCGTCAGAAACCACAGGGATGTACGCTGAGTGTGCCCATGAACCCGGGGGCCTGCTGGAACTAGCCCTGCTTTCCCATTTGGAGGGCGGCCTTCATGCCTGCCTTGACGCTCCCTGACATTCCCGCTCCCGACGGGCCAGTGAGCCCTGGAAGAGTGCTTCGGGGAAAATTATGAGTTTGCTCTCTCTAAACCAGGGGCTTCCGCGGCCGCGGTGGCCGTCCGCACGGCAGGCTCTAGAGCCAAAGGGAACCTCAACGTGAGAGCTGGCCTCCAGGTTAGGCCCTGAGTAGCCGCGCAGAAAGGGAGGCATGCAGCTCTTTCCGGGAGTTCTTAGTCGCTTTGCTCTCAAGGCAGTACACGCCCGGGGACTCCTAGGCCCCACGGGCGTGCAGCATTTTCCCTCCAAGGTCCCTGAGTGCCTCCAGACACCTGTGGGCCGGCTGAGCAACGTCGAGGTCCATTGGTTGATTCCCTCGGAGGACCCCCGTGCGTGCCGAGTGCTGGGCAACCACACACTGCGCGTTCCTTGAGGAGCGCTACGTCTCCAGAGCCCTCGAACGCCCTTCGGGACAACGTGGCTGGTGGGTGCGAAGTGCCCAGGAAGACCCTGTCATGGCCCTTGTGTGAGCTGCCATGAGAGAACGCTGTGCTTGCAACACTGCGAGGCCCGCCCTCGTGCCTGAAGTCACCCTGCTCGAGGAGAAAGTCAGCATCTTAGCGTGCTGTGTGGCTCCCGGCACAGCCAGCATGAAGCCATGCCTGGAAGTAAGGCCCTGGTTTGCCGTGCAGAAGCGGAGGCGTGCTGCAGTTTCCAGGAGGCGGTGGCCTCTGCTCTGCATACCTTGAACGGCAGCACAGCTTTCTGGACACCTGGGAGGCTAGCCGGGGCGCCCTGTTCCCGGCAGGAACACTGAGTAACCCCAGGCGCACCTGGGTCTGCTACGCACCATCCAGGCCCGTAGCCCCTTAGAGCCCCTCTGTGCACGCCGAGCGTAGGGAAACGCACTGCCCTCTCTTTTGGAGCAGCTTGGTCTCCTCAGCACTCGCACACGTTCACGAACACCGTTCTGCCACATCCCACATGGCGCGGAGGTCTTACGCGTTGCCCTAATCGGAGCTGCGCTCAGAGTAACCCTCGTCTCCGCATTCCATCCAGGACCTCCTGACCGAAGGCACCGTGCCTCCTAGAGGACGGCGGCTTGGGTTCTTACTGCAATTCAAGTCCTGTTCCTTCTTTGGCATTGAAGGCAGCCCCAGGCCCAGAGGAGCAGCTACGGCGTTCCTTGGTTGAGACAGTTCGCTGGATGCGGGACTCCCTCCTTCGATCAGTTGACTCGGGGAAGGAAACGCAGGGTGACCGGTGTCTCCTGGGACTCGTCAGAAACCACAGGGATGTACGCTGAGTGTGCCCATGAACACGGGGGCCTGCTGGAACTAGCCCTGCTTTCCCATTTGGAGGGCGGCCTTCATGCCTGCCTTGACGCTCCCTGACATTCCCGGCTCCCGACGGGCCAGTGAGCCCTGGAAGAGTGCTTCGGGGAAAATTATGAGTTTGCTCTCTCTAAACCAGGGGCTTCCGCGGCCGCGGTGGCCGTCCGCACGGCAGGCTCTAGAGCCAAAGGGAACCTCAACGTCAGAACTGGCCTCCAGGTTAGGCCCTGAGTAGCCGCGCAGAAAGGGAGGCATGCAGCTCTTTCCGGGAGTTCTTAGTCGCTTTGCTCTCAAGACAGTACACGCCCGGGGACTCCTAGGCCCCACGGGCGTGCAGCATTTTCCCTCCAAGGTCCCTGAGTGCCTCCAGACACCTGTGGGCCGGCTGAGCAACGTCGAGGTCCATTGGTTGATTCCCTCGGAGGACCCCCGTGCGTGCCGAGTGCTGGGCAACCACACACTGCGCGTTCCTTGAGGAGCGCTACGTCTCCAGAGCCCTCGAACGCCCTTCGGGACAACGTGGCTGGTGGGTGCGAAGTGCCCAGGAAGACCCTGTCATGGCCCTTGTGTGAGCTGCCATGAGAGAACGCTGTGCTTGCAACACTGCGAGGCCCGCCCTGGTGCCTGAAGTCACCCTGCTCGAGGAGAAAGTCAGCATCTTAGCGTGCTGTGTGGCTCCCGGCACACCCAGCATGAAGCCATGCCTGGAAGTAAGGCCCTGGTTTGCCGTGCAGAAGCGGAGGCGTGCTGCAGTTTCCAGGAGGCGGTGGCCTCTGCTCTGCATACCTTGAACGGCAGCACAGCTTTCTGGACACCTGGGAGGCTAGCCGGGGCGCCCTGTTCCCGGCAGGAACACTGAGTAACCCCAGGCGCACCTGGGTCTGCTACGCACCATCCAGGCCCGTAGCCCCTTAGAGCCCCTCTGTGCACGCCGAGCGTAGGGAAACGCACTGCCCTCTCTTCTGGAGCAGCTTGGTTTCCTCAGCACTCGCACACGTTCACGAACACCGTTCTGCCACATCCCACATGGCGCGGAGGGCTTACGCGTTGCCCTAATCAGAGCTGCGCTCAGAGTAACCCTCGTCTCCGCATTCCATCCGGGACCCCCTGACCGAAGGCACCGTGCCTCCTAGAGGACGGCGGCTTGGGTTCTTACTGCAATTCAAGTCCTGTTCCTTCTTTGGCACTGCAGGCAGCCCCAGGCCCAGAGGAGCAGCTACGGCGTTCCTTGGTTGAGACAGTTCGCTGGATGCGGGACTCCCTCCTTCGATCAGTTGACTCGGGGAAGGAAACGCAGGGTGACCGCTGTCTCCTGGGACTCGTCAGAAACCACAGGGATGTACGCTGAGTGTGCCCATGAACCCGGGGGCCTGCTGGAACTAGCCCTGCTTTCCCATTTGGAGGGCGGCCTTCATGCCTGCCTTGACGCTCCCTGACATTCCCGGCTCCCGACGGGCCAGTGAGCCCTGGAAGAGTGCTTCGGGGAAAATTATGAGTTTGCGCTCTCTAAACCAGGGGCTTCCGCGGCCGCGGTGGCCGTCCGCACGGCAGGCTCTAGAGCCAAAGGGAACCTCAACGTGAGAGCTGGCCTCCAGGTTAGGCCCTGAGTAGCCGCGCAGAAAGGGAGGCATGCAGCTCTTTCCGGGAGTTCTTAGTCGCTTTGCTCTCAAGGCAGTACACGCCCGGGGACTCCTAGGCCCCACGGGCGTGCAGCATTTTCCCTCCAAGGTCCCTGAGTGCCTCCAGACACCTGTGGGCCGGCTGAGCAACGTCGAGGTCCATTGGTTGATTCCCTCGGAGGACCCCCGTGCGTGCCGAGTGCTGGGCAACCACACACTGCGCGTTCCTTGAGGAGCGCTACGTCTCCAGAGCCCTCGAACGCCCTTCGGGACAACGTGGCTGGTGGGTGCGAAGTGCCCAGGAAGACCCTGTCATGGCCCTTGTGTGAGCTGCCATGAGAGAACGCTGTGCTTGCAACACTGCGAGGCCCGCCCTCGTGCCTGAAGTCACCCTGCTCGAGGAGAAAGTCAGCATCTTAGCGTGCTGTGTGGCTCCCGGCACACCCAGCATGAAGCCATGCCTGGAAGTAAGGCCCTGGTTTGCCGTGCAGAAGCGGAGGCGTGCTGCAGTTTCCAGGAGGCGGTGGCCTCTGCTCTGCATACCTTGAACGGCAGCACAGCTTTCTGGACACCTGGGAGGCTAGCCGGGGCGCCCTGTTCCCGGCAGGAACACTGAGTAACCCCAGGCGCACCTGGGTCTGCTATGCACCATCCAGGCCCGTAGCCCCTTAGAGCCCCTCTGTGCACGCCGAGCGTAGGGAAACGCACTGCCCTCTCTTTTGGAGCAGCTTGGTCTCCTCAGCACTCGCACACGTTCACGAACACCGTTCTGCCACATCCCACATGGCGCGGAGGTCTTACGCGTTGCCCTAATCGGAGCTGCGCTCAGAGTAACCCTCGTCTCCGCATTCCATCCAGGACCTCCTGACCGAAGGCACCGTGCCTCCTAGAGGACGGCGGCTTGGGTTCTTACTGCAATTCAAGTCCTGTTCCTTCTTTGGCACTGCAGGCAGCCCCAGGCCCAGAGGAGCAGCTACGGCGTTCCTTGGTTGAGACAGTTCGCTGGATGCGGGACTCCCTCCTTCGATCAGTTGACTCGGGGAAGGAAACGCAGGGTGACCGCTGTCTCCTGGGACTCGTCAGAAACCACAGGGATGTACGCTGAGTGTGCCCATGAACACGGGGGCCTGCTGGAACTAGCCCTGCTTTCCCATTTGGAGGGCGGCCTTCATGCCTGCCTTGACGCTCCCTGACATTCCCGGCTCCCGACGGGCCAGTGAGCCCTGGAAGAGTGCTTCGGGGAAAATTATGAGTTTGCTCTCTCTAAACCAGGGGCTTCCGCGGCCGCGGTGGCCGTCCGCACGGCAGGCACTAGAGCCAAAGGGAACCTCAACGTGAGAGCTGGCCTCCAGGTTAGGCCCTGAGTAGCCGCGCAGAAAGGGAGGCATGCGGCTCTTTCCGGGAGTTCTTAGTCGCTTTGCTCTCAAGACAGTACACGCCCGGGGACTCCTAGGCCCCACGGGCGTGCAGCATTTTCCCTCCAAGGTCCCTGAGTGCCTCCAGACACCTGTGGGCCGGCTGAGCAACGTCGAGGTCCATTGGTTGATTCCCTCGGAGGACCCCCGTGCGTGCCGAGTGCTGGGCAACCACACACTGCGCGTTCCTTGAGGAGCGCTACGTCTCCAGAGCCCTCGAACGCCCTTCGGGACAACGTGGCTGGTGGGTGCGAAGTGCCCAGGAAGACCCTGTCATGGCCCTTGTGTGAGCTGCCATGAGAGAACGCTGTGCTTGCAACACTGCGAGGCCCGCCCTCGTGCCTGAAGTCACCCTGCTCGAGGAGAAAGTCAGCATCTTAGCGTGCTGTGTGGTTCCCGGCACACCCAGAATGAAGCCATGCCTGGAAGTAAGGCCCTGGTTTGCCGTGCAGAAGCGGAGGCGTGCTGCAGTTTCCAGGAGGCGGTGGCCTCTGCTCTGCATACCTTGAACGGCAGCACAGCTTTCTGGACACCTGGGAGGCTAGCCGGGGCGCCCTGTTCCCGGCAGGAACACTGAGTAACCCCAGGCGCACCTGGGTCTGCTACGCACCATCCAGGCCCGTAGCCCCTTAGAGCCCCTCTGTGCACGCCGAGCGTAGGGAAACGCACTGCCCTCTCTTTTGGAGCAGCTTGGTCTCCTCAGCACTCGCACACGTTCACGAACACCGTTCTGCCACATCCCACATGGCGCGGAGGTCTTACGCGTTGCCCTAATCGGAGCTGCGCTCAGAGTAACCCTCGTCTCCGCATTCCATCCAGGACCTCCTGACCGAAGGCACCGTGCCTCCTAGAGGACGGCGGCTTGGGTTCTTACTGCAATTCAAGTCCTGTTCCTTCTTTGGCACTGCAGGCAGCCCCAGGCCCAGAGGAGCAGCTACGGCGTTCCTTGGTTGAGACAGTTCGCTGGATGCGGGACTCCCTCCTTCGATCAGTTGACTCGGGGAAGGAAACGCAGGGTGACCAGTGTCTCCTGGGACTCGTCAGAAACCACAGGGATGTACGCTGAGTGTGCCCATGAACCCGGGGGCCTGCTGGAACTAGCCCTGCTTTCCCATTTGGAGGGCGGCCTTCATGCCTGCCTTGACGTTCCCTGACATTCCCGGCTCTCGACGGGCCAGTGAGCCCTGGAAGAGTGCTTCGGGGAAAATTATGAGTTTGCTCTCTCTAAACCAGGGTTCCGTGGCCGCGGTGGCGGTCCGCACGGCAGGCTCTAGAGCCAAAGGGAACCTCAACGTGAGAGCTGGCCTCCAGGTTAGGCCCTGAGTAGCCGCGCAGAAAGGGAGGCATGCAGCTCTTTCCGGGAGTTCTTAGTCGCTTTGCTCTCAAGGCAGTACACGCCCGGGGACTCCTAGGCCCCACGGGCGTGCAGCATTTTCCCTCCAAGGTCCCTGAGTGCCTCCAGACACCTGTGGGCCGGCTGAGCAACGTCGAGGTCCATTGGTTGATTCCCTCGGAGGACCCCCGTGCGTGCCGAGTGCTGGGCAACCACACACTGCGCGTTCCTTGAGGAGCGCTACGTCTCCAGAGCCCTCGAACGCCCTTCGGGACAACGTGGCTGGTGGGTGCGAAGTGCCCAGGAAGACCCTGTCATGGCCCTTGTGTGAGCTGCCATGAGAGAACGCTGTGCTTGCAACACTGCGAGGCCCGCCCTCGTGCCTGAAGTCACCCTGCTCGAGGAGAAAGTCAGCATCTTAGCGTGCTGTGTGGCTCCCGGCACACCCAGCATGAAGCCATGCCTGGAAGTAAGGCCCTGGTTTGCCGTGCAGAAGCGGAGGCGTGCTGCAGTTTCCAGGAGGCGGTGGCCTCTGCTCTGCATACCTTGAACGGCAGCACAGCTTTCTGGACACCTGGGAGGCTAGCCGGGGCGCCCTGTTCCCGGCAGGAACACTGAGTAACCCCAGGCGCACCTGGGTCTGCTACGCACCATCCAGGCCCGTAGCCCCTTAGAGCCCCTCTGTGCACGCCGAGCGTAGGGAAACGCACTGCCCTCTCTTCTGGAGCAGCTTGGTTTCCTCAGCACTCGCACACGTTCACGAACACCGTTCTGCCACATCCCACATGGCGCGGAGGGCTTACGCGTTGCCCTAATCAGAGCTGCGCTCAGAGTAACCCTCGTCTCCGCATTCCATCCGGGACCCCCTGACCGAAGGCACCGTGCCTCCTAGAGGACGGCGGCTTGGGTTCTTACTGCAATTCAAGTCCTGTTCCTTCTTTGGCACTGCAGGCAGCCCCAGGCCCAGAGGAGCAGCTACGGCGTTCCTTGGTTGAGACAGTTCGCTGGATGCGGGACTCCCTCCTTCGATCAGTTGACTCGGGGAAGGAAACGCAGGGTGACCGCTGTCTCCTGGGACTCGTCAGAAACCACAGGGATGTACGCTGAGTGTGCCCATGAACCCGGGGGCCTGCTGGAACTAGCCCTGCTTTCCCATTTGGAGGGCGGCCTTCATGCCTGCCTTGACGCTCCCTGACATTCCCGGCTCCCGACGGGCCAGTGAGCCCTGGAAGAGTGCTTCGGGGAAAATTATGAGTTTGCGCTCTCTAAACCAGGGGCTTCCGCGGCCGCGGTGGCCGTCCGCACGGCAGGCTCTAGAGCCAAAGGGAACCTCAACGTGAGAGCTGGCCTCCAGGTTAGGCCCTGAGTAGCCGCGCAGAAAGGGAGGCATGCAGCTCTTTCCGGGAGTTCTTAGTCGCTTTGCTCTCAAGGCAGTACACGCCCGGGGACTCCTAGGCCCCACGGGCGTGCAGCATTTTCCCTCCAAGGTCCCTGAGTGCCTCCAGACACCTGTGGGCCGGCTGAGCAACGTCGAGGTCCATTGGTTGATTCCCTCGGAGGACCCCCGTGCGTGCCGAGTGCTGGGCAACCACACACTGCGCGTTCCTTGAGGAGCGCTACGTCTCCAGAGCCCTCGAACGCCCTTCGGGACAACGTGGCTGGTGGGTGCGAAGTGCCCAGGAAGACCCTGTCATGGCCCTTGTGTGAGCTGCCATGAGAGAACGCTGTGCTTGCAACACTGCGAGGCCCGCCCTCGTGCCTGAAGTCACCCTGCTCGAGGAGAAAGTCAGCATCTTAGCGTGCTGTGTGGCTCCCGGCACACCCAGCATGAAGCCATGCCTGGAAGTAAGGCCCTGGTTTGCCGTGCAGAAGCGGAGGCGTGCTGCAGTTTCCAGGAGGCGGTGGCCTCTGCTCTGCATACCTTGAACGGCAGCACAGCTTTCTGGACACCTGGGAGGCTAGCCGGGGCGCCCTGTTCCCGGCAGGAACACTGAGTAACCCCAGGCGCACCTGGGTCTGCTACGCACCATCCAGGCCCGTAGCCCCTTAGAGCCCCTCTGTGCACGCCGAGCGTAGGGAAACGCACTGCCCTCTCTTTTGGAGCAGCTTGGTCTCCTCAGCACTCGCACACGTTCACGAACACCGTTCTGCCACATCCCACATGGCGCGGAGGTCTTACGCGTTGCCCTAATCGGAGCTGCGCTCAGAGTAACCCTCGTCTCCGCATTCCATCCAGGACCTCCTGACCGAAGGCACCGTGCCTCCTAGAGGACGGCGGCTTGGGTTCTTACTGCAATTCAAGTCCTGTTCCTTCTTTGGCACTGCAGGCAGCCCCAGGCCCAGAGGAGCAGCTACGGCGTTCCTTGGTTGAGACAGTTCGCTGGATGCGGGACTCCCTCCTTCGATCAGTTGACTCGGGGAAGGAAACGCAGGGTGACCGCTGTCTCCTGGGACTCGTCAGAAACCACAGGGATGTACGCTGAGTGTGCCCATGAACCCGGGGGCCTGCTGGAACTAGCCCTGCTTTCCCATTTGGAGGGCGGCCTTCATGCCTGCCTTGACGCTCCCTGACATTCCCGGCTCCCGACGGGCCAGTGAGCCCTGGAAGAGTGCTTCGGGGAAAATTATGAGTTTGCTCTCTCTAAACCAGGGGCTTCCGCGGCCGCGGTGGCCGTCCGCACGGCAGGCTCTAGAGCCAAAGGGAACCTCAACGTGAGAGCTGGCCTCCAGGTTAGGCCCTGAGTAGCCGCGCAGAAAGGGAGGCATGCAGCTCTTTCCGGGAGTTCTTAGTCGCTTTGCTCTCAAGGCAGTACACGCCCGGGGACTCCTAGGCCCCACGGGCGTGCAGCATTTTCCCTCCAAGGTCCCTGAGTGCCTCCAGACACCTGTGGGCCGGCTGAGCAACGTCGAGGTCCATTGGTTGATTCCCTCGGAGGACCCCCGTGCGTGCCGAGTGCTGGGCAACCACACACTGCGCGTTCCTTGAGGAGCGCTACGTCTCCAGAGCCCTCGAACGCCCTTCGGGACAACGTGGCTGGTGGGTGCGAAGTGCCCAGGAAGACCCTGTCATGGCCCTTGTGTGAGCTGCCATGAGAGAACGCTGTGCTTGCAACACTGCGAGGCCCGCCCTCGTGCCTGAAGTCACCCTGCTCGAGGAGAAAGTCAGCATCTTAGCGTGCTGTGTGGCTCCCGGCACACCCAGCATGAAGCCATGCCTGGAAGTAAGGCCCTGGTTTGCCGTGCAGAAGCGGAGGCGTGCTGCAGTTTCCAGGAGGCGGTGGCCTCTGCTCTGCATACCTTGAACGGCAGCACAGCTTTCTGGACACCTGGGAGGCTAGCCGGGGCGCCCTGTTCCCGGCAGGAACACTGAGTAACCCCAGGCGCACCTGGGTCTGCTACGCACCATCCAGGCCCGTAGCCCCTTAGAGCCCCTCTGTGCACGCCGAGCGTAGGGAAATGCACTGCCCTCTCTTTTGGAGCAGCTTGGTCTCCTCAGCACTCGCACACGTTCACGAACACCGTTCTGCCACATCCCACATGGCGCGGAGGTCTTACGCGTTGCCCTAATCGGAGCTGCGCTCAGAGTAACCCTCGTCTCCGCATTCCATCCAGGACCTCCTGACCGAAGGCACCGTGCCTCCTAGAGGACGGCGGCTTGGGTTCTTACTGCAATTCAAGTCCTGTTCCTTCTTTGGCACTGCAGGCAGCCCCAGGCCCAGAGGAGCAGCTACGGCGTTCCTTGGTTGAGACAGTTAGCTGGATGCGGGACTCCCTCCTTCGATCAGTTGACTCGGGGAAGGAAACGCAGGGTGACCGCTGTCTCCTGGGACTCGTCAGAAACCACAGGGATGTACGCTGAGTGTGCCCATGAACCCGGGGGCCTGCTGGAACTAGCCCTGCTTTCCCATTTGGAGGGCGGCCTTCATGCCTGCCTTGACGCTCCCTGACATTCCCGGCTCCCGACGGGCCAGTGAGCCCTGGAAGAGTGCTTCGGGGAAAATTATGAGTTTGCTCTCTCTAAACCAGGGGCTTCCGCGGCCGCGGTGGCCGTCCGCACGGCAGACTCTAGAGCCAAAGGGAACCTCAACGTGAGAGCTGGCCTCCAGGTTAGGCCCTGAGTAGCCGCGCAGAAAGGGAGGCATGCAGCTCTTTCCGGGAGTTCTTAGTCGCTTTGCTCTCAAGGCAGTACACGCCCGGGGACTCCTAGGCCCCACGGGCGTGCAGCATTTTCCCTCCAAGGTCCCTGAGTGCCTCCAGACACCTGTGGGCCGGCTGAGCAACGTCGAGGTCCATTGGTTGATTCCCTCGGAGGACCCCCGTGCGTGCCGAGTGCTGGGCAACCACACACTGCGCGTTCCTTGAGGAGCGCTACGTCTCCAGAGCCCTCGAACGCCCTTCGGGACAACGTGGCTGGTGGGTGCGAAGTGCCCAGGAAGACCCTGTCATGGCCCTTGTGTGAGCTGCCATGAGAGAACGCTGTGCTTGCAACACTGCGAGGCCCGCCCTCGTGCCTGAAGTCACCCTGCTCGAGGAGAAAGTCAGCATCTTAGCGTGCTGTGTGGCTCCCGGCACACCCAGCATGAAGCCATGCCTGGAAGTAAGGCCCTGGTTTGCCGTGCAGAAGCGGAGGCGTGCTGCAGTTTCCAGGAGGCGGTGGCCTCTGCTCTGCATACCTTGAACGGCAGCACAGCTTTCTGGACACCTGGGAGGCTAGCCGGGGCGCCCTGTTCCCGGCAGGAACACTGAGTAACCCCAGGCGCACCTGGGTCTGCTACGCACCATCCAGGCCCGTAGCCCCTTAGAGCCCCTCTGTGCACGCCGAGCGTAGGGAAACGCACTGCCCTCTCTTTTGGAGCAGCTTGGTCTCCTCAGCACTCGCACACGTTCACGAACACCGTTCTGCCACATCCCACATGGCGCGGAGGTCTTACACGTTGCCCTAATCGGAGCTGCGCTCAGAGTAACCCTCGTCTCCGCATTCCATCCAGGACCTCCTGACCGAAGGCACCGTGCCTCCTAGAGGACGGCGGCTTGGGTTCTTACTGCAATTCAAGTCCTGTTCCTTCTTTGGCACTGCAGGCAGCCCCAGGCCCAGAGGAGCAGCTACGGCGTTCCTTGGTTGAGACAGTTCGCTGGATGCGGGACTCCCTCCTTCGATCAGTTGACTCGGGGAAGGAAACGCAGGGTGACCGCTGTCTCCTGGGACTCGTCAGAAACCACAGGGATGTACGCTGAGTGTGCCCATGAACCCGGGGGCCTGCTGGAACTAGCCCTGCTTTCCCATTTGGAGGGCGGCCTTCATGCCTGCCTTGACGCTCCCTGACATTCCCGCTCCCGACGGGCCAGTGAGCCCTGGAAGAGTGCTTCGGGGAAAATTATGAGTTTGCTCTCTCTAAACCAGGGGCTTCCGCGGCCGCGGTGGCCGTCCGCACGGCAGGCTCTAGAGCCAAAGGGAACCTCAACGTGAGAGCTGGCCTCCAGGTTAGGCCCTGAGTAGCCGCGCAGAAAGGGAGGCATGCAGCTCTTTCCGGGAGTTCTTAGTCGCTTTGCTCTCAAGGCAGTACACGCCCGGGGACTCCTAGGCCCCACGGGCGTGCAGCATTTTCCCTCCAAGGTCCCTGAGTGCCTCCAGACACCTGTGGGCCGGCTGAGCAACGTCGAGGTCCATTGGTTGATTCCCTCGGAGGACCCCCGTGCGTGCCGAGTGCTGGGCAACCACACACTGCGCGTTCCTTGAGGAGCGCTACGTCTCCAGAGCCCTCGAACGCCCTTCGGGACAACGTGGCTGGTGGGTGCGAAGTGCCCAGGAAGACCCTGTCATGGCCCTTGTGTGAGCTGCCATGAGAGAACGCTGTGCTTGCAACACTGCGAGGCCCGCCCTCGTGCCTGAAGTCACCCTGCTCGAGGAGAAAGTCAGCATCTTAGCGTGCTGTGTGGCTCCCGGCACAGCCAGCATGAAGCCATGCCTGGAAGTAAGGCCCTGGTTTGCCGTGCAGAAGCGGAGGCGTGCTGCAGTTTCCAGGAGGCGGTGGCCTCTGCTCTGCATACCTTGAACGGCAGCACAGCTTTCTGGACACCTGGGAGGCTAGCCGGGGCGCCCTGTTCCCGGCAGGAACACTGAGTAACCCCAGGCGCACCTGGGTCTGCTACGCACCATCCAGGCCCGTAGCCCCTTAGAGCCCCTCTGTGCACGCCGAGCGTAGGGAAACGCACTGCCCTCTCTTTTGGAGCAGCTTGGTCTCCTCAGCACTCGCACACGTTCACGAACACCGTTCTGCCACATCCCACATGGCGCGGAGGTCTTACGCGTTGCCCTAATCGGAGCTGCGCTCAGAGTAACCCTCGTCTCCGCATTCCATCCAGGACCTCCTGACCGAAGGCACCGTGCCTCCTAGAGGACGGCGGCTTGGGTTCTTACTGCAATTCAAGTCCTGTTCCTTCTTTGGCATTGAAGGCAGCCCCAGGCCCAGAGGAGCAGCTACGGCGTTCCTTGGTTGAGACAGTTCGCTGGATGCGGGACTCCCTCCTTCGATCAGTTGACTCGGGGAAGGAAACGCAGGGTGACCGGTGTCTCCTGGGACTCGTCAGAAACCACAGGGATGTACGCTGAGTGTGCCCATGAACACGGGGGCCTGCTGGAACTAGCCCTGCTTTCCCATTTGGAGGGCGGCCTTCATGCCTGCCTTGACGCTCCCTGACATTCCCGGCTCCCGACGGGCCAGTGAGCCCTGGAAGAGTGCTTCGGGGAAAATTATGAGTTTGCTCTCTCTAAACCAGGGGCTTCCGCGGCCGCGGTGGCCGTCCGCACGGCAGGCTCTAGAGCCAAAGGGAACCTCAACGTCAGAACTGGCCTCCAGGTTAGGCCCTGAGTAGCCGCGCAGAAAGGGAGGCATGCAGCTCTTTCCGGGAGTTCTTAGTCGCTTTGCTCTCAAGACAGTACACGCCCGGGGACTCCTAGGCCCCACGGGCGTGCAGCATTTTCCCTCCAAGGTCCCTGAGTGCCTCCAGACACCTGTGGGCCGGCTGAGCAACGTCGAGGTCCATTGGTTGATTCCCTCGGAGGACCCCCGTGCGTGCCGAGTGCTGGGCAACCACACACTGCGCGTTCCTTGAGGAGCGCTACGTCTCCAGAGCCCTCGAACGCCCTTCGGGACAACGTGGCTGGTGGGTGCGAAGTGCCCAGGAAGACCCTGTCATGGCCCTTGTGTGAGCTGCCATGAGAGAACGCTGTGCTTGCAACACTGCGAGGCCCGCCCTGGTGCCTGAAGTCACCCTGCTCGAGGAGAAAGTCAGCATCTTAGCGTGCTGTGTGGCTCCCGGCACACCCAGCATGAAGCCATGCCTGGAAGTAAGGCCCTGGTTTGCCGTGCAGAAGCGGAGGCGTGCTGCAGTTTCCAGGAGGCGGTGGCCTCTGCTCTGCATACCTTGAACGGCAGCACAGCTTTCTGGACACCTGGGAGGCTAGCCGGGGCGCCCTGTTCCCGGCAGGAACACTGAGTAACCCCAGGCGCACCTGGGTCTGCTACGCACCATCCAGGCCCGTAGCCCCTTAGAGCCCCTCTGTGCACGCCGAGCGTAGGGAAACGCACTGCCCTCTCTTCTGGAGCAGCTTGGTTTCCTCAGCACTCGCACACGTTCACGAACACCGTTCTGCCACATCCCACATGGCGCGGAGGGCTTACGCGTTGCCCTAATCAGAGCTGCGCTCAGAGTAACCCTCGTCTCCGCATTCCATCCGGGACCCCCTGACCGAAGGCACCGTGCCTCCTAGAGGACGGCGGCTTGGGTTCTTACTGCAATTCAAGTCCTGTTCCTTCTTTGGCACTGCAGGCAGCCCCAGGCCCAGAGGAGCAGCTACGGCGTTCCTTGGTTGAGACAGTTCGCTGGATGCGGGACTCCCTCCTTCGATCAGTTGACTCGGGGAAGGAAACGCAGGGTGACCGCTGTCTCCTGGGACTCGTCAGAAACCACAGGGATGTACGCTGAGTGTGCCCATGAACCCGGGGGCCTGCTGGAACTAGCCCTGCTTTCCCATTTGGAGGGCGGCCTTCATGCCTGCCTTGACGCTCCCTGACATTCCCGGCTCCCGACGGGCCAGTGAGCCCTGGAAGAGTGCTTCGGGGAAAATTATGAGTTTGCGCTCTCTAAACCAGGGGCTTCCGCGGCCGCGGTGGCCGTCCGCACGGCAGGCTCTAGAGCCAAAGGGAACCTCAACGTGAGAGCTGGCCTCCAGGTTAGGCCCTGAGTAGCCGCGCAGAAAGGGAGGCATGCAGCTCTTTCCGGGAGTTCTTAGTCGCTTTGCTCTCAAGGCAGTACACGCCCGGGGACTCCTAGGCCCCACGGGCGTGCAGCATTTTCCCTCCAAGGTCCCTGAGTGCCTCCAGACACCTGTGGGCCGGCTGAGCAACGTCGAGGTCCATTGGTTGATTCCCTCGGAGGACCCCCGTGCGTGCCGAGTGCTGGGCAACCACACACTGCGCGTTCCTTGAGGAGCGCTACGTCTCCAGAGCCCTCGAACGCCCTTCGGGACAACGTGGCTGGTGGGTGCGAAGTGCCCAGGAAGACCCTGTCATGGCCCTTGTGTGAGCTGCCATGAGAGAACGCTGTGCTTGCAACACTGCGAGGCCCGCCCTCGTGCCTGAAGTCACCCTGCTCGAGGAGAAAGTCAGCATCTTAGCGTGCTGTGTGGCTCCCGGCACACCCAGCATGAAGCCATGCCTGGAAGTAAGGCCCTGGTTTGCCGTGCAGAAGCGGAGGCGTGCTGCAGTTTCCAGGAGGCGGTGGCCTCTGCTCTGCATACCTTGAACGGCAGCACAGCTTTCTGGACACCTGGGAGGCTAGCCGGGGCGCCCTGTTCCCGGCAGGAACACTGAGTAACCCCAGGCGCACCTGGGTCTGCTACGCACCATCCAGGCCCGTAGCCCCTTAGAGCCCCTCTGTGCACGCCGAGCGTAGGGAAACGCACTGCCCTCTCTTTTGGAGCAGCTTGGTCTCCTCAGCACTCGCACACGTTCACGAACACCGTTCTGCCACATCCCACATGGCGCGGAGGTCTTACGCGTTGCCCTAATCGGAGCTGCGCTCAGAGTAACCCTCGTCTCCGCATTCCATCCAGGACCTCCTGACCGAAGGCACCGTGCCTCCTAGAGGACGGCGGCTTGGGTTCTTACTGCAATTCAAGTCCTGTTCCTTCTTTGGCACTGCAGGCAGCCCCAGGCCCAGAGGAGCAGCTACGGCGTTCCTTGGTTGAGACAGTTCGCTGGATGCGGGACTCCCTCCTTCGATCAGTTGACTCGGGGAAGGAAACGCAGGGTGACCGCTGTCTCCTGGGACTCGTCAGAAACCACAGGGATGTACGCTGAGTGTGCCCATGAACCCGGGGGCCTGCTGGAACTAGCCCTGCTTTCCCATTTGGAGGGCGGCCTTCATGCCTGCCTTGACGCTCCCTGACATTCCCGCTCCCGACGGGCCAGTGAGCCCTGGAAGAGTGCTTCGGGGAAAATTATGAGTTTGCTCTCTCTAAACCAGGGGCTTCCGCGGCCGCGGTGGCCGTCCGCACGGCAGGCTCTAGAGCCAAAGGGAACCTCAACGTGAGAGCTGGCCTCCAGGTTAGGCCCTGAGTAGCCGCGCAGAAAGGGAGGCATGCAGCTCTTTCCGGGAGTTCTTAGTCGCTTTGCTCTCAAGGCAGTACACGCCCGGGGACTCCTAGGCCCCACGGGCGTGCAGCATTTTCCCTCCAAGGTCCCTGAGTGCCTCCAGACACCTGTGGGCCGGCTGAGCAACGTCGAGGTCCATTGGTTGATTCCCTCGGAGGACCCCCGTGCGTGCCGAGTGCTGGGCAACCACACACTGCGCGTTCCTTGAGGAGCGCTACGTCTCCAGAGCCCTCGAACGCCCTTCGGGACAACGTGGCTGGTGGGTGCGAAGTGCCCAGGAAGACCCTGTCATGGCCCTTGTGTGAGCTGCCATGAGAGAACGCTGTGCTTGCAACACTGCGAGGCCCGCCCTCGTGCCTGAAGTCACCCTGCTCGAGGAGAAAGTCAGCATCTTAGCGTGCTGTGTGGCTCCCGGCACAGCCAGCATGAAGCCATGCCTGGAAGTAAGGCCCTGGTTTGCCGTGCAGAAGCGGAGGCGTGCTGCAGTTTCCAGGAGGCGGTGGCCTCTGCTCTGCATACCTTGAACGGCAGCACAGCTTTCTGGACACCTGGGAGGCTAGCCGGGGCGCCCTGTTCCCGGCAGGAACACTGAGTAACCCCAGGCGCACCTGGGTCTGCTACGCACCATCCAGGCCCGTAGCCCCTTAGAGCCCCTCTGTGCACGCCGAGCGTAGGGAAACGCACTGCCCTCTCTTTTGGAGCAGCTTGGTCTCCTCAGCACTCGCACACGTTCACGAACACCGTTCTGCCACATCCCACATGGCGCGGAGGTCTTACGCGTTGCCCTAATCGGAGCTGCGCTCAGAGTAACCCTCGTCTCCGCATTCCATCCAGGACCTCCTGACCGAAGGCACCGTGCCTCCTAGAGGACGGCGGCTTGGGTTCTTACTGCAATTCAAGTCCTGTTCCTTCTTTGGCATTGAAGGCAGCCCCAGGCCCAGAGGAGCAGCTACGGCGTTCCTTGGTTGAGACAGTTCGCTGGATGCGGGACTCCCTCCTTCGATCAGTTGACTCGGGGAAGGAAACGCAGGGTGACCGGTGTCTCCTGGGACTCGTCAGAAACCACAGGGATGTACGCTGAGTGTGCCCATGAACACGGGGGCCTGCTGGAACTAGCCCTGCTTTCCCATTTGGAGGGCGGCCTTCATGCCTGCCTTGACGCTCCCTGACATTCCCGGCTCCCGACGGGCCAGTGAGCCCTGGAAGAGTGCTTCGGGGAAAATTATGAGTTTGCTCTCTCTAAACCAGGGGCTTCCGCGGCCGCGGTGGCCGTCCGCACGGCAGGCTCTAGAGCCAAAGGGAACCTCAACGTCAGAACTGGCCTCCAGGTTAGGCCCTGAGTAGCCGCGCAGAAAGGGAGGCATGCAGCTCTTTCCGGGAGTTCTTAGTCGCTTTGCTCTCAAGACAGTACACGCCCGGGGACTCCTAGGCCCCACGGGCGTGCAGCATTTTCCCTCCAAGGTCCCTGAGTGCCTCCAGACACCTGTGGGCCGGCTGAGCAACGTCGAGGTCCATTGGTTGATTCCCTCGGAGGACCCCCGTGCGTGCCGAGTGCTGGGCAACCACACACTGCGCGTTCCTTGAGGAGCGCTACGTCTCCAGAGCCCTCGAACGCCCTTCGGGACAACGTGGCTGGTGGGTGCGAAGTGCCCAGGAAGACCCTGTCATGGCCCTTGTGTGAGCTGCCATGAGAGAACGCTGTGCTTGCAACACTGCGAGGCCCGCCCTGGTGCCTGAAGTCACCCTGCTCGAGGAGAAAGTCAGCATCTTAGCGTGCTGTGTGGCTCCCGGCACACCCAGCATGAAGCCATGCCTGGAAGTAAGGCCCTGGTTTGCCGTGCAGAAGCGGAGGCGTGCTGCAGTTTCCAGGAGGCGGTGGCCTCTGCTCTGCATACCTTGAACGGCAGCACAGCTTTCTGGACACCTGGGAGGCTAGCCGGGGCGCCCTGTTCCCGGCAGGAACACTGAGTAACCCCAGGCGCACCTGGGTCTGCTACGCACCATCCAGGCCCGTAGCCCCTTAGAGCCCCTCTGTGCACGCCGAGCGTAGGGAAACGCACTGCCCTCTCTTCTGGAGCAGCTTGGTTTCCTCAGCACTCGCACACGTTCACGAACACCGTTCTGCCACATCCCACATGGCGCGGAGGGCTTACGCGTTGCCCTAATCAGAGCTGCGCTCAGAGTAACCCTCGTCTCCGCATTCCATCCGGGACCCCCTGACCGAAGGCACCGTGCCTCCTAGAGGACGGCGGCTTGGGTTCTTACTGCAATTCAAGTCCTGTTCCTTCTTTGGCACTGCAGGCAGCCCCAGGCCCAGAGGAGCAGCTACGGCGTTCCTTGGTTGAGACAGTTCGCTGGATGCGGGACTCCCTCCTTCGATCAGTTGACTCGGGGAAGGAAACGCAGGGTGACCGCTGTCTCCTGGGACTCGTCAGAAACCACAGGGATGTACGCTGAGTGTGCCCATGAACCCGGGGGCCTGCTGGAACTAGCCCTGCTTTCCCATTTGGAGGGCGGCCTTCATGCCTGCCTTGACGCTCCCTGACATTCCCGGCTCCCGACGGGCCAGTGAGCCCTGGAAGAGTGCTTCGGGGAAAATTATGAGTTTGCGCTCTCTAAACCAGGGGCTTCCGCGGCCGCGGTGGCCGTCCGCACGGCAGGCTCTAGAGCCAAAGGGAACCTCAACGTGAGAGCTGGCCTCCAGGTTAGGCCCTGAGTAGCCGCGCAGAAAGGGAGGCATGCAGCTCTTTCCGGGAGTTCTTAGTCGCTTTGCTCTCAAGGCAGTACATGCCCGGGGACTCCTAGGCCCCACGGGCGTGCAGCATTTTCCCTCCAAGGTCCCTGAGTGCCTCCAGACACCTGTGGGCCGGCTGAGCAACGTCGAGGTCCATTGGTTGATTCCCTCGGAGGACCCCCGTGCGTGCCGAGTGCTGGGCAACCACACACTGCGCGTTCCTTGAGGAGCGCTACGTCTCCAGAGCCCTCGAACGCCCTTCGGGACAACGTGGCTGGTGGGTGCGAAGTGCCCAGGAAGACCCTGTCATGGCCCTTGTGTGAGCTGCCATGAGAGAACGCTGTGCTTGCAACACTGCGAGGCCCGCCCTCGTGCCTGAAGTCACCCTGCTCGAGGAGAAAGTCAGCATCTTAGCGTGCTGTGTGGCTCCCGGCACACCCAGCATGAAGCCATGCCTGGAAGTAAGGCCCTGGTTTGCCGTGCAGAAGCGGAGGCGTGCTGCAGTTTCCAGGAGGCGGTGGCCTCTGCTCTGCATACCTTGAACGGCAGCACAGCTTTCTGGACACCTGGGAGGCTAGCCGGGGCGCCCTGTTCCCGGCAGGAACACTGAGTAACCCCAGGCGCACCTGGGTCTGCTACGCACCATCCAGGCCCGTAGCCCCTTAGAGCCCCTCTGTGCACGCCGAGCGTAGGGAAACGCACTGCCCTCTCTTTTGGAGCAGCTTGGTCTCCTCAGCACTCGCACACGTTCACGAACACCGTTCTGCCACATCCCACATGGCGCGGAGGTCTTACGCGTTGCCCTAATCGGAGCTGCGCTCAGAGTAACCCTCGTCTCCGCATTCCATCCAGGACCTCCTGACCGAAGGCACCGTGCCTCCTAGAGGACGGCGGCTTGGGTTCTTACTGCAATTCAAGTCCTGTTCCTTCTTTGGCACTGCAGGCAGCCCCAGGCCCAGAGGAGCAGCTACGGCGTTCCTTGGTTGAGACAGTTCGCTGGATGCGGGACTCCCTCCTTCGATCAGTTGACTCGGGGAAGGAAACGCAGGGTGACCGCTGTCTCCTGGGACTCGTCAGAAACCACAGGGATGTACGCTGAGTGTGCCCATGAACCCGGGGGCCTGCTGGAACTAGCCCTGCTTTCCCATTTGGAGGGCGGCCTTCATGCCTGCCTTGACGCTCCCTGACATTCCCGGCTCCCGACGGGCCAGTGAGCCCTGGAAGAGTGCTTCGGGGAAAATTATGAGTTTGCTCTCTCTAAACCAGGGGCTTCCGCGGCCGCGGTGGCCGTCCGCACGGCAGGCTCTAGAGCCAAAGGGAACCTCAACGTGAGAGCTGGCCTCCAGGTTAGGCCCTGAGTAGCCGCGCAGAAAGGGAGGCATGCAGCTCTTTCCGGGAGTTCTTAGTCGCTTTGCTCTCAAGGCAGTACACGCCCGGGGACTCCTAGGCCCCACGGGCGTGCAGCATTTTCCCTCCAAGGTCCCTGAGTGCCTCCAGACACCTGTGGGCCGGCTGAGCAACGTCGAGGTCCATTGGTTGATTCCCTCGGAGGACCCCCGTGCGTGCCGAGTGCTGGGCAACCACACACTGCGCGTTCCTTGAGGAGCGCTACGTCTCCAGAGCCCTCGAACGCCCTTCGGGACAACGTGGCTGGTGGGTGCGAAGTGCCCAGGAAGACCCTGTCATGGCCCTTGTGTGAGCTGCCATGAGAGAACGCTGTGCTTGCAACACTGCGAGGCCCGCCCTCGTGCCTGAAGTCACCCTGCTCGAGGAGAAAGTCAGCATCTTAGCGTGCTGTGTGGCTCCCGGCACACCCAGCATGAAGCCATGCCTGGAAGTAAGGCCCTGGTTTGCCGTGCAGAAGCGGAGGCGTGCTGCAGTTTCCAGGAGGCGGTGGCCTCTGCTCTGCATACCTTGAACGGCAGCACAGCTTTCTGGACACCTGGGAGGCTAGCCGGGGCGCCCTGTTCCCGGCAGGAACACTGAGTAACCCCAGGCGCACCTGGGTCTGCTACGCACCATCCAGGCCCGTAGCCCCTTAGAGCCCCTCTGTGCACGCCGAGCGTAGGGAAACGCACTGCCCTCTCTTTTGGAGCAGCTTGGTCTCCTCAGCACTCGCACACGTTCACGAACACCGTTCTGCCACATCCCACATGGCGCGGAGGTCTTACGCGTTGCCCTAATCGGAGCTGCGCTCAGAGTAACCCTCGTCTCCGCATTCCATCCAGGACCTCCTGACCGAAGGCACCGTGCCTCCTAGAGGACGGCGGCTTGGGTTCTTACTGCAATTCAAGTCCTGTTCCTTCTTTGGCACTGCAGGCAGCCCCAGGCCCAGAGGAGCAGCTACGGCGTTCCTTGGTTGAGACAGTTCGCTGGATGCGGGACTCCCTCCTTCGATCAGTTGACTCGGGGAAGGAAACGCAGGGTGACCGCTGTCTCCTGGGACTCGTCAGAAACCACAGGGATGTACGCTGAGTGTGCCCATGAACCCGGGGGCCTGCTGGAACTAGCCCTGCTTTCCCATTTGGAGGGCGGCCTTCATGCCTGCCTTGACGCTCCCTGACATTCCCGGCTCCCGACGGGCCAGTGAGCCCTGGAAGAGTGCTTCGGGGAAAATTATGAGTTTGCTCTCTCTAAACCAGGGGCTTCCGCGGCCGCGGTGGCCGTCCGCACGGCAGACTCTAGAGCCAAAGGGAACCTCAACGTGAGAGCTGGCCTCCAGGTTAGGCCCTGAGTAGCCGCGCAGAAAGGGAGGCATGCGGCTCTTTCCGGGAGTTCTTAGTCGCTTTGCTCTCAAGGCAGTACACGCCCGGGGACTCCTAGGCCCCACGGGCGTGCAGCATTTTCCCTCCAAGGTCCCTGAGTGCCTCCAGACACCTGTGGGCCGGCTGAGCAACGTCGAGGTCCATTGGTTGATTCCCTCGGAGGACCCCCGTGCGTGCCGAGTGCTGGGCAACCACACACTGCGCGTTCCTTGAGGAGCGCTACGTCTCCAGAGCCCTCGAACGCCCTTCGGGACAACGTGGCTGGTGGGTGCGAAGTGCCCAGGAAGACCCTGTCATGGCCCTTGTGTGAGCTGCCATGAGAGAACCCTGTGCTTGCAACACTGCGAGGCCCGCCCTCGTGCCTGAAGTCACCCTGCTCGAGGAGAAAGTCAGCATCTTAGCGTGCTGTGTGGCTCCCGGCACACCCAGCATGAAGCCATGCCTGGAAGTAAGGCCCTGGTTTGCCGTGCAGAAGCGGAGGCGTGCTGCAGTTTCCAGGAGGCGGTGGCCTCTGCTCTGCATACCTTGAACGGCAGCACAGCTTTCTGGACACCTGGGAGGCTAGCCGGGGCGCCCTGTTCCCGGCAGGAACACTGAGTAACCCCAGGCGCACCTGGGTCTGCTACGCACCATCCAGGCCCGTAGCCCCTTAGAGCCCCTCTGTGCACGCCGAGCGTAGGGAAACGCACTGCCCTCTCTTTTGGAGCAGCTTGGTCTCCTCAGCACTCGCACACGTTCACGAACACCGTTCTGCCACATCCCACATGGCGCGGAGGTCTTACGCGTTGCCCTAATCGGAGCTGCGCTCAGAGTAACCCTCGTCTCCGCATTCCATCCAGGACCTCCTGACCGAAGGCACCGTGCCTCCTAGAGGACGGCGGCTTGGGTTCTTACTGCAATTCAAGTCCTGTTCCTTCTTTGGCACTGCAGGCAGCCCCAGGCCCAGAGGAGCAGCTACGGCGTTCCTTGGTTGAGACAGTTCGCTGGATGCGGGACTCCCTCCTTCGATCAGTTGACTCGGGGAAGGAAACGCAGGGTGACCGCTGTCTCCTGGGACTCGTCAGAAACCACAGGGATGTACGCTGAGTGTGCCCATGAACCCGGGGGCCTGCTGGAACTAGCCCTGCTTTCCCATTTGGAGGGCGGCCTTCATGCCTGCCTTGACGCTCCCTGACATTCCCGCTCCCGACGGGCCAGTGAGCCCTGGAAGAGTGCTTCGGGGAAAATTATGAGTTTGCTCTCTCTAAACCAGGGGCTTCCGCGGCCGCGGTGGCCGTCCGCACGGCAGGCTCTAGAGCCAAAGGGAACCTCAACGTGAGAGCTGGCCTCCAGGTTAGGCCCTGAGTAGCCGCGCAGAAAGGGAGGCATGCAGCTCTTTCCGGGAGTTCTTAGTCGCTTTGCTCTCAAGGCAGTACATGCCCGGGGACTCCTAGGCCCCACGGGCGTGCAGCATTTTCCCTCCAAGGTCCCTGAGTGCCTCCAGACACCTGTGGGCCGGCTGAGCAACGTCGAGGTCCATTGGTTGATTCCCTCGGAGGACCCCCGTGCGTGCCGAGTGCTGGGCAACCACACACTGCGCGTTCCTTGAGGAGCGCTACGTCTCCAGAGCCCTCGAACGCCCTTCGGGACAACGTGGCTGGTGGGTGCGAAGTGCCCAGGAAGACCCTGTCATGGCCCTTGTGTGAGCTGCCATGAGAGAACGCTGTGCTTGCAACACTGCGAGGCCCGCCCTCGTGCCTGAAGTCACCCTGCTCGAGGAGAAAGTCAGCATCTTAGCGTGCTGTGTGGCTCCCGGCACAGCCAGCATGAAGCCATGCCTGGAAGTAAGGCCCTGGTTTGCCGTGCAGAAGCGGAGGCGTGCTGCAGTTTCCAGGAGGCGGTGGCCTCTGCTCTGCATACCTTGAACGGCAGCACAGCTTTCTGGACACCTGGGAGGCTAGCCGGGGCGCCCTGTTCCCGGCAGGAACACTGAGTAACCCCAGGCGCACCTGGGTCTGCTACGCACCATCCAGGCCCGTAGCCCCTTAGAGCCCCTCTGTGCACGCCGAGCGTAGGGAAACGCACTGCCCTCTCTTTTGGAGCAGCTTGGTCTCCTCAGCACTCGCACACGTTCACGAACACCGTTCTGCCACATCCCACATGGCGCGGAGGTCTTACGCGTTGCCCTAATCGGAGCTGCGCTCAGAGTAACCCTCGTCTCCGCATTCCATCCAGGACCTCCTGACCGAAGGCACCGTGCCTCCTAGAGGACGGCGGCTTGGGTTCTTACTGCAATTCAAGTCCTGTTCCTTCTTTGGCATTGAAGGCAGCCCCAGGCCCAGAGGAGCAGCTACGGCGTTCCTTGGTTGAGACAGTTCGCTGGATGCGGGACTCCCTCCTTCGATCAGTTGACTCGGGGAAGGAAACGCAGGGTGACCGGTGTCTCCTGGGACTCGTCAGAAACCACAGGGATGTACGCTGAGTGTGCCCATGAACACGGGGGCCTGCTGGAACTAGCCCTGCTTTCCCATTTGGAGGGCGGCCTTCATGCCTGCCTTGACGCTCCCTGACATTCCCGGCTCCCGACGGGCCAGTGAGCCCTGGAAGAGTGCTTCGGGGAAAATTATGAGTTTGCTCTCTCTAAACCAGGGGCTTCCGCGGCCGCGGTGGCCGTCCGCACGGCAGGCTCTAGAGCCAAAGGGAACCTCAACGTCAGAACTGGCCTCCAGGTTAGGCCCTGAGTAGCCGCGCAGAAAGGGAGGCATGCAGCTCTTTCCGGGAGTTCTTAGTCGCTTTGCTCTCAAGACAGTACACGCCCGGGGACTCCTAGGCCCCACGGGCGTGCAGCATTTTCCCTCCAAGGTCCCTGAGTGCCTCCAGACACCTGTGGGCCGGCTGAGCAACGTCGAGGTCCATTGGTTGATTCCCTCGGAGGACCCCCGTGCGTGCCGAGTGCTGGGCAACCACACACTGCGCGTTCCTTGAGGAGCGCTACGTCTCCAGAGCCCTCGAACGCCCTTCGGGACAACGTGGCTGGTGGGTGCGAAGTGCCCAGGAAGACCCTGTCATGGCCCTTGTGTGAGCTGCCATGAGAGAACGCTGTGCTTGCAACACTGCGAGGCCCGCCCTCGTGCCTGAAGTCACCCTGCTCGAGGAGAAAGTCAGCATCTTAGCGTGCTGTGTGGCTCCCGGCACACCCAGCATGAAGCCATGCCTGGAAGTAAGGCCCTGGTTTGCCGTGCAGAAGCGGAGGCGTGCTGCAGTTTCCAGGAGGCGGTGGCCTCTGCTCTGCATACCTTGAACGGCAGCACAGCTTTCTGGACACCTGGGAGGCTAGCCGGGGCGCCCTGTTCCCGGCAGGAACACTGAGTAACCCCAGGAGCACCTGGGTCTGCTACGCACCATCCAGGCCCGTAGCCCCTTAGAGCCGCTCTGTGCACGCCGAGCATAGGGAAACGCACTGCCCTCTCTTTTGGAGCAGCTTGGTCTCCTCAGCACTCGCACACGTTCACGAACACCGTACTGCCACATCCCACATGGCGCGGAGGTCTTACGCGTTGCCCTAATCGGAGCTGCGCTCAGAGTAACCCTCGTCTCCGCATTCCATCCAGGACCTCCTGACCGAAGGCACCGTGCCTCCTAGAGGACGGCGGCTTGGGTTCTTACTGCAATTCAAGTCCTGTTCCTTCTTTGGCTCTGCAGGCAGCCCCAGGCCCAGAGGAGCAGCTACGGCGTTCCTTGGTTGAGACAGTTCGCTGGATGCGGGACTCCCTCCTTCGATCAGTTGACTCGGGGAAGGAAACGCAGGGTGACCGCTGTCTCCTGGGACTCGTCAGAAACCACAGGGATGTACGCTGAGTGTGCCCATGAACCCGGGGGCCTGCTGGAACTAGCCCTGCTTTCCCATTTGGAGGGCGGCCTTCATGCCTGCCTTGACGCTCCCTGACATTCCCGGCTCCCGACGGGCCAGTGAGCCCTGGAAGAGTGCTTCGGGGAAAATTATGAGTTTGCTCTCTCTAAACCAGGGGCTTCCGCGGCCGCGGTGGCCGTCCGCACGGCAGGCTCTAGAGCCAAAGGGAACCTCAACGTGAGAGCTGGCCTCCAGGTTAGGCCCTGAGTAGCCGCGCAGAAAGGGAGGCATGCAGCTCTTTCCGGGAGTTCTTAGTCGCTTTGCTCTCAAGGCAGTACACGCCCGGGGACTCCTAGGCCCCACGGGCGTGCAGCATTTTCCCACCAAGGTCCCTGAGTGCCTCCAGACACCTGTGGGCCGGCTGAGCAACGTCGAGGTCCATTGGTTGATTCCCTCGGAGGACCCCCGTGCGTGCCGAGTGCTGGGCAACCACACACTGCGCGTTCCTTGAGGAGCGCTACGTCTCCAGAGCCCTCGAACGCCCTTCGGGACAACGTGGCTGGTGGGTGCGAAGTGCCCAGGAAGACCCTGTCATGGCCCTTGTGTGAGCTGCCATGAGAGAACGCTGTGCTTGCAACACTGCGAGGCCCGCCCTCGTGCCTGAAGTCACCCTGCTCGAGGAGAAAGTCAGCATCTTAGCGTGCTGTGTGGCTCCCGGCACAGCCAGCATGAAGCCATGCCTGGAAGTAAGGCCCTGGTTTGCCGTGCAGAAGCGGAGGCGTGCTGCAGTTTCCAGGAGGCGGTGGCCTCTGCTCTGCATACCTTGAACGGCAGCACAGCTTTCTGGACACCTGGGAGGCTAGCCGGGGCGCCCTGTTCCCGGCAGGAACACTGAGTAACCCCAGGCGCACCTGGGTCTGCTACGCACCATCCAGGCCCGTAGCCCCTTAGAGCCCCTCTGTGCACGCCGAGCGTAGGGAAACGCACTGCCCTCTCTTTTGGAGCAGCTTGGTCTCCTCAGCACTCGCACACGTTCACGAACACCGTTCTGCCACATCCCACATGGCGCGGAGGTCTTACGCGTTGCCCTAATCGGAGCTGCGCTCAGAGTAACCCTCGTCTCCGCATTCCATCCAGGACCTCCTGACCGAAGGCACCGTGCCTCCTAGAGGACGGCGGCTTGGGTTCTTACTGCAATTCAAGTCCTGTTCCTTCTTTGGCACTGCAGGCAGCCCCAGGCCCAGAGGAGCAGCTACGGCGTTCCTTGGTTGAGACAGTTCGCTGGATGCGGGACTCCCTCCTTCGATCAGTTGACTCGGGGAAGGAAACGCAGGGTGACCGGTGTCTCCTGGGACTCGTCAGAAACCACAGGGATGTACGCTGAGTGTGCCCATGAACACGGGGGCCTGCTGGAACTAGCCCTGCTTTCCCATTTGGAGGGCGGCCTTCATGCCTGCCTTGACGCTCCCTGACATTCCCGGCTCCCGACGGGCCAGTGAGCCCTGGAAGAGTGCTTCGGGGAAAATTATGAGTTTGCTCTCTCTAAACCAGGGGCTTCCGCGGCCGCGGTGGCCGTCCGCACGGCAGGCTCTAGAGCCAAAGGGAACCTCAACGTGAGAACTGGCCTCCAGGTTAGGCCCTGAGTAGCCGCGCAGAAAGGGAGGCATGCAGCTCTTTCCGGGAGTTCTTAGTCGCTTTGCTCTCAAGACAGTACACGCCCGGGGACTCCTAGGCCCCACGGGCGTGCAGCATTTTCCCTCCAAGGTCCCTGAGTGCCTCCAGACACCTGTGGGCCGGCTGAGCAACGTCGAGGTCCATTGGTTGATTCCCTCGGAGGACCCCCGTGCGTGCCGAGTGCTGGGCAACCACACACTGCGCGTTCCTTGAGGAGCGCTACGTCTCCAGAGCCCTCGAACGCCCTTCGGGACAACGTGGCTGGTGGGTGCGAAGTGCCCAGGAAGACCCTGTCATGGCCCTTGTGTGAGCTGCCATGAGAGAACGCTGTGCTTGCAACACTGCGAGGCCCGCCCTCGTGCCTGAAGTCACCCTGCTCGAGGAGAAAGTCAGCATTTTAGCGTGCTGTGTGGCTCCCGGCACACCCAGCATGAAGCCATGCCTGGAAGTAAGGCCCTGGTTTGCCGTGCAGAAGCGGAGGCGTGCTGCAGTTTCCAGGAGGCGGTGGCCTCTGCTCTGCATACCTTGAACGGCAGCACAGCTTTCTGGACACCTGGGAGGCTAGCCGGGGCGCCCTGTTCCCGGCAGGAACACTGAGTAACCCCAGGAGCACCTGGGTCTGCTACGCACCATCCAGGCCCGTAGCCCCTTAGAGCCGCTCTGTGCACGCCGAGCATAGGGAAACGCACTGCCCTCTCTTTTGGAGCAGCTTGGTCTCCTCAGCACTCGCACACGTTCACGAACACCGTTCTGCCACATCCCACATGGCGCGGAGGTCTTACGCGTTGCCCTAATCGGAGCTGCGCTCAGAGTAACCCTCGTCTCCGCATTCCATCCAGGACCTCCTGACCGAAGGCACCGTGCCTCCTAGAGGACGGCGGCTTGGGTTCTTACTGCAATTCAAGTCCTGTTCCTTCTTTGGCACTGCAGGCAGCCCCAGGCCCAGAGGAGCAGCTACGGCGTTCCTTGGTTGAGACAGTTCGCTGGATGCGGGACTCCCTCCTTCGATCAGTTGACTCGGGGAAGGAAACGCAGGGTGACCGCTGTCTCCTGGGACTCGTCAGAAACCACAGGGATGTACGCTGAGTGTGCCCATGAACCCGGGGACCTGCTGGAACTAGCCCTGCTTTCCCATTTGGAGGGCGGCCTTCATGCCTGCCTTGACGCTCCCTGACATTCCCGGCTCCCGACGGGCCAGTGAGCCCTGGAAGAGTGCTTCGGGGAAAATTATGAGTTTGCTCTCTCTAAACCAGGGGCTTCCGCGGCCGCGGTGGCCGTCCGCACGGCAGGCTCTAGAGCCAAAGGGAACCTCAACGTGAGAGCTGGCCTCCAGGTTAGGCCCTGAGTAGCCGCGCAGAAAGGGAGGCATGCAGCTCTTTCCGGGAGTTCTTAGTCGCTTTGCTCTCAAGGCAGTACACGCCCGGGGACTCCTAGGCCCCACGGGCGTGCAGCATTTTCCCACCAAGGTCCCTGAGTGCCTCCAGACACCTGTGGGCCGGCTGAGCAACGTCGAGGTCCATTGGTTGATTCCCTCGGAGGACCCCCGTGCGTGCCGAGTGCTGGGCAACCACACACTGCGCGTTCCTTGAGGAGCGCTACGTCTCCAGAGCCCTCGAACGCCCTTCGGGACAACGTGGCTGGTGGGTGCGAAGTGCCCAGGAAGACCCTGTCATGGCCCTTGTGTGAGCTGCCATGAGAGAACGCTGTGCTTGCAACACTGCGAGGCCCGCCCTCGTGCCTGAAGTCACCCTGCTCGAGGAGAAAGTCAGCATCTTAGCGTGCTGTGTGGCTCCCGGCACAGCCAGCATGAAGCCATGCCTGGAAGTAAGGCCCTGGTTTGCCGTGCAGAAGCGGAGGCGTGCTGCAGTTTCCAGGAGGCGGTGGCCTCTGCTCTGCATACCTTGAACGGCAGCACAGCTTTCTGGACACCTGGGAGGCTAGCCGGGGCGCCCTGTTCCCGGCAGGAACACTGAGTAACCCCAGGCGCACCTGGGTCTGCTACGCACCATCCAGGCCCGTAGCCCCTTAGAGCCCCTCTGTGCACGCCGAGCGTAGGGAAACGCACTGCCCTCTCTTTTGGAGCAGCTTGGTCTCCTCAGCACTCGCACACGTTCACGAACACCGTTCTGCCACATCCCACATGGCGCGGAGGTCTTACGCGTTGCCCTAATCGGAGCTGCGCTCAGAGTAACCCTCGTCTCCGCATTCCATCCAGGACCTCCTGACCGAAGGCACCGTGCCTCCTAGAGGACGGCGGCTTGGGTTCTTACTGCAATTCAAGTCCTGTTCCTTCTTTGGCACTGCAGGCAGCCCCAGGCCCAGAGGAGCAGCTACGGCGTTCCTTGGTTGAGACAGTTCGCTGGATGCGGGACTCCCTCCTTCGATCAGTTGACTCGGGGAAGGAAACGCAGGGTGACCGCTGTCTCCTGGGACTCGTCAGAAACCACAGGGATGTACGCTGAGTGTGCCCATGAACCCGGGGGCCTGCTGGAACTAGCCCTGCTTTCCCATTTGGAGGGCGGCCTTCATGCCTGCCTTGACGCTCCCTGACATTCCCGGCTCCCGACGGGCCAGTGAGCCCTGGAAGAGTGCTTCGGGGAAAATTATGAGTTTGCTCTCTCTAAACCAGGGGCTTCCGCGGCCGCGGTGGCCGTCCGCACGGCAGGCTCTAGAGCCAAAGGGAACCTCAACGTGAGAGCTGGCCTCCAGGTTAGGCCCTGAGTAGCCGCGCAGAAAGGGAGGCATGCAGCTCTTTCCGGGAGTTCTTAGTCGCTTTGCTCTCAAGGCAGTACACGCCCGGGGACTCCTAGGCCCCACGGGCGTGCAGCATTTTCCCTCCAAGGTCCCTGAGTGCCTCCAGACACCTGTGGGCCGGCTGAGCAACGTCGAGGTCCATTGGTTGATTCCCTCGGAGGACCCCCGTGCGTGCCGAGTGCTGGGCAACCACACACTGCGCGTTCCTTGAGGAGCGCTACGTCTCCAGAGCCCTCGAACGCCCTTCGGGACAACGTGGCTGGTGGGTGCGAAGTGCCCAGGAAGACCCTGTCATGGCCCTTGTGTGAGCTGCCATGAGAGAATGCTGTGCTTGCAACACTGCGAGGCCCGCCCTCGTGCCTGAAGTCACCCTGCTCGAGGAGAAAGTCAGCATCTTAGCGTGCTGTGTGGCTCCCGGCACAGCCAGCATGAAGCCATGCCTGGAAGTAAGGCCCTGGTTTGCCGTGCAGAAGCGGAGGCGTGCTGCAGTTTCCAGGAGGCGGTGGCCTCTGCTCTGCATACCTTGAACGGCAGCACAGCTTTCTGGACACCTGGGAGGCTAGCCGGGGCGCCCTGTTCCCGGCAGGAACACTGAGTAACCCCAGGCGCACCTGGGTCTGCTACGCACCATCCAGGCCCGTAGCCCCTTAGAGCCCCTCTGTGCACGCCGAGCGTAGGGAAACGCACTGCCCTCTCTTTTGGAGCAGCTTGGTCTCCTCAGCACTCGCACACGTTCACGAACACCGTTCTGCCACATCCCACATGGCGCGGAGGTCTTACGCGTTGCCCTAATCGGAGCTGCGCTCAGAGTAACCCTCGTCTCCGCATTCCATCCAGGACCTCCTGACCGAAGGCACCGTGCCTCCTAGAGGACGGCGGCTTGGGTTCTTACTGCAATTCAAGTCCTGTTCCTTCTTTGGCACTGCAGGCAGCCCCAGGCCCAGAGGAGCAGCTACGGCGTTCCTTGGTTGAGACAGTTCGCTGGATGCGGGACTCCCTCCTTCGATCAGTTGACTCGGGGAAGGAAACGCAGGGTGACCGGTGTCTCCTGGGACTCGTCAGAAACCACAGGGATGTACGCTGAGTGTGCCCATGAACCCGGGGGCCTGCTGGAACTAGCCCTGCTTTCCCATTTGGAGGGCGGCCTTCATGCCTGCCTTGACGCTCCCTGACATTCCCGGCTCCCGACGGGCCAGTGAGCCCTGGAAGAGTGCTTCGGGGAAAATTATGAGTTTGCGCTCTCTAAACCAGGGGCTTCCGCGGCCGCGGTGGCCGTCCGCACGGCAGGCTCTAGAGCCAAAGGGAACCTCAACGTGAGAGCTGGCCTCCAGGTTAGGCCCTGAGTAGCCGCGCAGAAAGGGAGGCATGCAGCTCTTTCCGGGAGTTCTTAGTCGCTTTGCTCTCAAGGCAGTACACGCCCGGGGACTCCTAGGCCCCACGGGCGTGCAGCATTTTCCCTCCAAGGTCCCTGAGTGCCTCCAGACACCTGTGGGCCGGCTGAGCAACGTCGAGGTCCATTGGTTGATTCCCTCGGAGGACCCCCGTGCGTGCCGAGTGCTGGGCAACCACACACTGCGCGTTCCTTGAGGAGCGCTACGTCTCCAGAGCCCTCGAACGCCCTTCGGGACAACGTGGCTGGTGGGTGCGAAGTGCCCAGGAAGACCCTGTCATGGCCCTTGTGTGAGCTGCCATGAGAGAACGCTGTGCTTGCAACACTGCGAGGCCCGCCCTCGTGCCTGAAGTCACCCTGCTCGAGGAGAAAGTCAGCATCTTAGCGTGCCGTGTGGCTCCCGGCACACCCAGCATGAAGCCATGCCTGGAAGTAAGGCCCTGGTTTGCCGTGCAGAAGCGGAGGCGTGCTGCAGTTTCCAGGAGGCGGTGGCCTCTGCTCTGCATACCTTGAACGGCAGCACAGCTTTCTGGACACCTGGGAGGCTAGCCGGGGCGCCCTGTTCCCGGCAGGAACACTGAGTAACCCCAGGCGCACCTGGGTCTGCTACGCACCATCCAGGCCCGTAGCCCCTTAGAGCCCCTCTGTGCACGCCGAGCGTAGGGAAACGCACTGCCCTCTCTTTTGGAGCAGCTTGGTCTCCTCAGCACTCGCACACGTTCACGAACACCGTTCTGCCACATCCCACATGGCGCGGAGGTCTTACGCGTTGCCCTAATCGGAGCTGCGCTCAGAGTAACCCTCGTCTCCGCATTCCATCCAGGACCTCCTGACCGAAGGCACCGTGCCTCCTAGAGGACGGCGGCTTGGGTTCTTACTGCAATTCAAGTCCTGTTCCTTCTTTGGCACTGCAGGCAGCCCCAGGCCGAGAGGAGCAGCTACGGCGTTCCTTGGTTGAGACAGTTCGCTGGATGCGGGACTCCCTCCTTCGATCAGTTGACTCGGGGAAGGAAACGCAGGGTGACCGGTGTCTCCTGGGACTCGTCAGAAACCACAGGGATGTACGCTGAGTGTGCCCATGAACCCGGGGGCCTGCTGGAACTAGCCCTGCTTTCCCATTTGGAGGGCGGCCTTCATGCCTGCCTTGACGCTCCCTGACATTCCCGGCTCCCGACGGGCCAGTGAGCCCTGGAAGAGTGCTTCGGGGAAAATTATGAGTTTGCTCTCTCTAAACCAGGGGCTTCCGCGGCCGCGGTGGCCGTCCGCACGGCAGGCTCTAGAGCCAAAGGGAACCTCAACGTGAGAGCTGGCCTCCAGGTTAGGCCCTGAGTAGCCGCGCAGAAAGGGAGGCATGCAGCTCTTTCCGGGAGTTCTTAGTCGCTTTGCTCTCAAGGCAGTACACGCCCGGGGACTCCTAGGCCCCACGGGCGTGCAGCATTTTCCCTCCAAGGTCCCTGAGTGCCTCCAGACACCTGTGGGCCGGCTGAGCAACGTCGAGGTCCATTGGTTGATTCCCTCGGAGGACCCCCGTGCGTGCCGAGTGCTGGGCAACCACACACTGCGCGTTCCTTGAGGAGCGCTACGTCTCCAGAGCCCTCGAACGCCCTTCGGGACAACGTGGCTGGTGGGTGCGAAGTGCCCAGGAAGACCCTGTCATGGCCCTTGTGTGAGCTGCCGTGAGAGAACGCTGTGCTTGCAACACTGCGAGGCCCGCCCTCGTGCCTGAAGTCACCCTGCTCGAGGAGAAAGTCAGCATCTTAGCGTGCTGTGTGGCTCCCGGCACAGCCAGCATGAAGCCATGCCTGGAAGTAAGGCCCTGGTTTGCCGTGCAGAAGCGGAGGCGTGCTGCAGTTTCCAGGAGGCGGTGGCCTCTGCTCTGCATACCTTGAACGGCAGCACAGCTTTCTGGACACCTGGGAGGCTAGCCGGGGCGCCCTGTTCCCGGCAGGAACACTGAGTAACCCCAGGCGCACCTGGGTCTGCTACGCACCATCCAGGCCCGTAGCCCCTTAGAGCCCCTCTGTGCACGCCGAGCGTAGGGAAACGCACTGCCCTCTCTTTTGGAGCAGCTTGGTCTCCTCAGCACTCGCACACGTTCACGAACACCGTTCTGCCACATCCCACATGGCGCGGAGGTCTTACGCGTTGCCCTAATCGGAGCTGCGCTCAGAGTAACCCTCGTCTCCGCATTCCATCCAGGACCTCCTGACCGAAGGCACCGTGCCTCCTAGAGGACGGCGGCTTGGGTTCTTACTGCAATTCAAGTCCTGTTCCTTCTTTGGCACTGCAGGCAGCCCCAGGCCCAGAGGAGCAGCTACGGCGTTCCTTGGTTGAGACAGTTCGCTGGATGCGGGACTCCCTCCTTCGATCAGTTGACTCGGGGAAGGAAACGCAGGGTGACCGGTGTCTCCTGGGACTCGTCAGAAACCACAGGGATGTACGCTGAGTGTGCCCATGAACACGGGGGCCTGCTGGAACTAGCCCTGCTTTCCCATTTGGAGGGCGGCCTTCATGCCTGCCTTGACGCTCCCTGACATTCCCGGCTCCCGACGGGCCAGTGAGCCCTGGAAGAGTGCTTCGGGGAAAATTATGAGTTTGCGCTCTCTAAACCAGGGGCTTCCGCGGCCGCGGTGGCCGTCCGCACGGCAGGCTCTAGAGCCAAAGGGAACCTCAACGTGAGAGCTGGCCTCCAGGTTAGGCCCTGAGTAGCCGCGCAGAAAGGGAGGCATGCAGCTCTTTCCGGGAGTTCTTAGTCGCTTTGCTCTCAAGGCAGTACACGCCCGGGGACTCCTAGGCCCCACGGGCGTGCAGCATTTTCCCTCCAAGGTCCCTGAGTGCCTCCAGACACCTGTGGGCCGGCTGAGCAACGTCGAGGTCCATTGGTTGATTCCCTCGGAGGACCCCCGTGCGTGCCGAGTGCTGGGCAACCACACACTGCGCGTTCCTTGAGGAGCGCTACGTCTCCAGAGCCCTCGAACGCCCTTCGGGACAACGTGGCTGGTGGGTGCGAAGTGCCCAGGAAGACCCTGTCATGGCCCTTGTGTGAGCTGCCATGAGAGAACGCTGTGCTTGCAACACTGCGAGGCCCGCCCTCGTGCCTGAAGTCACCCTGCTCGAGGAGAAAGTCAGCATCTTAGCGTGCTGTGTGGCTCCCGGCACACCCAGCATGAAGCCATGCCTGGAAGTAAGGCCCTGGTTTGCCGTGCAGAAGCGGAGGCGTGCTGCAGTTTCCAGGAGGCGGTGGCCTCTGCTCTGCATACCTTGAACGGCAGCACAGCTTTCTGGACACCTGGGAGGCTAGCCGGGGCGCCCTGTTCCCGGCAGGAACACTGAGTAACCCCAGGCGCACCTGGGTCTGCTATGCACCATCCAGGCCCGTAGCCCCTTAGAGCCCCTCTGTGCACGCCGAGCGTAGGGAAACGCACTGCCCTCTCTTTTGGAGCAGCTTGGTCTCCTCAGCACTCGCACACGTTCACGAACACCGTTCTGCCACATCCCACATGGCGCGGAGGTCTTACGCGTTGCCCTAATCGGAGCTGCGCTCAGAGTAACCCTCGTCTCCGCATTCCATCCAGGACCTCCTGACCGAAGGCACCGTGCCTCCTAGAGGACGGCGGCTTGGGTTCTTACTGCAATTCAAGTCCTGTTCCTTCTTTGGCACTGCAGGCAGCCCCAGGCCCAGAGGAGCAGCTACGGCGTTCCTTGGTTGAGACAGTTCGCTGGATGCGGGACTCCCTCCTTCGATCAGTTGACTCGGGGAAGGAAACGCAGGGTGACCGGTGTCTCCTGGGACTCGTCAGAAACCACAGGGATGTACGCTGAGTGTGCCCATGAACCCGGGGGCCTGCTGGAACTAGCCCTGCTTTCCCATTTGGAGGGCGGCCTTCATGCCTGCCTTGACGCTCCCTGACATTCCCGGCTCCCGACGGGCCAGTGAGCCCTGGAAGAGTGCTTCGGGGAAAATTATGAGTTTGCGCTCTCTAAACCAGGGGCTTCCGCGGCCGCGGTGGCCGTCCGCACGGCAGGCTCTAGAGCCAAAGGGAACCTCAACGTGAGAGCTGGCCTCCAGGTTAGGCCCTGAGTAGCCGCGCAGAAAGGGAGGCATGCAGCTCTTTCCGGGAGTTCTTAGTCACTTTGCTCTCAAGGCAGTACACGCCCGGGGACTCCTAGGCCCCACGGGCGTGCAGCATTTTCCCTCCAAGGTCCCTGAGTGCCTCCAGACACCTGTGGGCCGGCTGAGCAACGTCGAGGTCCATTGGTTGATTCCCTCGGAGGACCCCCGTGCGTGCCGAGTGCTGGGCAACCACACACTGCGCGTTCCTTGAGGAGCGCTACGTCTCCAGAGCCCTCGAACGCCCTTCGGGACAACGTGGCTGGTGGGTGCGAAGTGCCCAGGAAGACCCTGTCATGGCCCTTGTGTGAGCTGCCATGAGAGAACGCTGTGCTTGCAACACTGCGAGGCCCGCCCTCGTGCCTGAAGTCACCCTGCTCGAGGAGAAAGTCAGCATCTTAGCGTGCTGTGTGGCTCCCGGCACACCCAGCATGAAGCCATGCCTGGAAGTAAGGCCCTGGTTTGCCGTGCAGAAGCGGAGGCGTGCTGCAGTTTCCAGGAGGCGGTGGCCTCTGCTCTGCATACCTTGAACGGCAGCACAGCTTTCTGGACACCTGGGAGGCTAGCCGGGGCGCCCTGTTCCCGGCAGGAACACTGAGTAACCCCAGGCGCACCTGGGTCTGCTACGCACCATCCAGGCCCGTAGCCCCTTAGAGCCCCTCTGTGCACGCCGAGCGTAGGGAAACGCACTGCCCTCTCTTTTGGAGCAGCTTGGTCTCCTCAGCACTCGCACACGTTCACGAACACCGTTCTGCCACATCCCACATGGCGCGGAGGTCTTACGCGTTGCCCTAATCGGAGCTGCGCTCAGAGTAACCCTCGTCTCCGCATTCCATCCAGGACCTCCTGACCGAAGGCACCGTGCCTCCTAGAGGACGGCGGCTTCGGTTCTTACTGCAATTCAAGTCCTGTTCCTTCTTTGGCACTGCAGGCAGCCCCAGGCCCAGAGGAGCAGCTACGGCGTTCCTTGGTTGAGACAGTTCGCTGGATGCGGGACTCCCTCCTTCGATCAGTTGACTCGGGGAAGGAAACGCAGGGTGACCGGTGTCTCCTGGGACTCGTCAGAAACCACAGGGATGTACGCTGAGTGTGCCCATGAACACGGGGGCCTGCTGGAACTAGCCCTGCTTTCCCATTTGGAGGGCGGCCTTCATGCCTGCCTTGACGCTCCCTGACATTCCCGGCTCCCGACGGGCCAGTGAGCCCTGGAAGAGTGCTTCGGGGAAAATTATGAGTTTGCCCTCTCTAAACCAGGGGCTTCCGCGGCCGCGGTGGCCGTCCGCACGGCAGGCTCTAGAGCCAAAGGGAACCTCAACGTGAGAACTGGCCTCCAGGTTAGGCCCTGAGTAGCTGCGCAGAAAGGGAGGCATGCAGCTCTTTCCGGGAGTTCTTAGTCGCTTTGCTCTCAAGACAGTACACGCCCGGGGACTCCTAGGCCCCACGGGCGTGCAGCATTTTCCCTCCAAGGTCCCTGAGTGCCTCCAGACACCTGTGGGCCGGCTGAGCAACGTCGAGGTCCATTGGTTGATTCCCTCGGAGGACCCCCGTGCGTGCCGAGTGCTGGGCAACCACACACTGCGCGTTCCTTGAGGAGCGCTACGTCTCCAGAGCCCTCGAACGCCCTTCGGGACAACGTGGCTGGTGGGTGCGAAGTGCCCAGGAAGACCCTGTCATGGCCCTTGTGTGAGCTGCCATGAGAGAACGCTGTGCTTGCAACACTGCGAGGCCCGCCCTCGTGCCTGAAGTCACCCTGCTCGAGGAGAAAGTCAGCATCTTAGCGTGCTGTGTGGCTCCCGGCACAGCCAGCATGAAGCCATGCCTGGAAGTAAGGCCCTGGTTTGCCGTGCAGAAGCGGAGGCGTGCTGCAGTTTCCAGGAGGCGGTGGCCTCTGCTCTGCATACCTTGAACGGCAGCACAGCTTTCTGGACACCTGGGAGGCTAGCCGGGGCGCCCTGTTCCCGGCAGGAACACTGAGTAACCCCAGGCGCACCTGGGTCTGCTACGCACCATCCAGGCCCGTAGCCCCTTAGAGCCCCTCTGTGCACGCCGAGCGTAGGGAAACGCACTGCCCTCTCTTTTGGAGCAGCTTGGTCTCCTCAGCACTCGCACACGTTCACGAACACCGTTCTGCCACATCCCACATGGCGCGGAGGTCTTACGCGTTGCCCTAATCGGAGCTGCGCTCAGAGTAACCCTCGTCTCCGCATTCCATCCAGGACCTCCTGACCGAAGGCACCGTGCCTCCTAGAGGACGGCGGCTTGGGTTCTTACTGCAATTCAAGTCCTGTTCCTTCTTTGGCACTGCAGGCAGCCCCAGGCCGAGAGGAGCAGCTACGGCGTTCCTTGGTTGAGACAGTTCGCTGGATGCGGGACTCCCTCCTTCGATCAGTTGACTCGGGGAAGGAAACGCAGGGTGACCGGTGTCTCCTGGGACTCGTCAGAAACCACAGGGATGTACGCTGAGTGTGCCCATGAACCCGGGGGCCTGCTGGAACTAGCCCTGCTTTCCCATTTGGAGGGCGGCCTTCATGCCTGCCTTGACGCTCCCTGACATTCCCGGCTCCCGACGGGCCAGTGAGCCCTGGAAGAGTGCTTCGGGGAAAATTATGAGTTTGCGCTCTCTAAACCAGGGGCTTCCGCGGCCGCGGTGGCCGTCCGCACGGCAGGCTCTAGAGCCAAAGGGAACCTCAACGTGAGAGCTGGCCTCCAGGTTAGGCCCTGAGTAGCCGCGCAGAAAGGGAGGCATGCAGCTCTTTCCGGGAGTTCTTAGTCGCTTTGCTCTCAAGGCAGTACACGCCCGGGGACTCCTAGGCCCCACGGGCGTGCAGCATTTTCCCTCCAAGGTCCCTGAGTGCCTCCAGACACCTGTGGGCCGGCTGAGCAACGTCGAGGTCCATTGGTTGATTCCCTCGGAGGACCCCCGTGCGTGCCGAGTGCTGGGCAACCACACACTGCGCGTTCCTTGAGGAGCGCTACGTCTCCAGAGCCCTCGAACGCCCTTCGGGACAACGTGGCTGGTGGGTGCGAAGTGCCCAGGAAGACCCTGTCATGGCCCTTGTGTGAGCTGCCATGAGAGAACGCTGTGCTTGCAACACTGCGAGGCCCGCCCTCGTGCCTGAAGTCACCCTGCTCGAGGAGAAAGTCAGCATCTTAGCGTGCTGTGTGGCTCCCGGCACAGCCAGCATGAAGCCATGCCTGGAAGTAAGGCCCTGGTTTGCCGTGCAGAAGCGGAGGCGTGCTGCAGTTTCCAGGAGGCGGTGGCCTCTGCTCTGCATACCTTGAACGGCAGCACAGCTTTCTGGACACCTGGGAGGCTAGCCGGGGCGCCCTGTTCCCGGCAGGAACACTGAGTAACCCCAGGCGCACCTGGGTCTGCTACGCACCATCCAGGCCCGTAGCCCCTTAGAGCCCCTCTGTGCACGCCGAGCGTAGGGAAACGCACTGCCCTCTCTTTTGGAGCAGCTTGGTCTCCTCAGCACTCGCACACGTTCACGAACACCGTTCTGCCACATCCCACATGGCGCGGAGGTCTTACGCGTTGCCCTAATCGGAGCTGCGCTCAGAGTAACCCTCGTCTCCGCATTCCATCCAGGACCTCCTGACCGAAGGCACCGTGCCTCCTAGAGGACGGCGGCTTGGGTTCTTACTGCAATTCAAGTCCTGTTCCTTCTTTGGCACTGCAGGCAGCCCCAGGCCCAGAGGAGCAGCTACGGCGTTCCTTGGTTGAGACAGTTCGCTGGATGCGGGACTCCCTCCTTCGATCAGTTGACTCGGGGAAGGAAACGCAGGGTGACCGGTGTCTCCTGGGACTCGTCAGAAACCACAGGGATGTACGCTGAGTGTGCCCATGAACCCGGGGGCCTGCTGGAACTAGCCCTGCTTTCCCATTTGGAGGGCGGCCTTCATGCCTGCCTTGACGCTCCCTGACATTCCCGGCTCCCGACGGGCCAGTGAGCCCTGGAAGAGTGCTTCGGGGAAAATTATGAGTTTGCGCTCTCTAAACCAGGGGCTTCCGCGGCCGCGGTGGCCGTCCGCACGGCAGGCTCTAGAGCCAAAGGGAACCTCAACGTGAGAGCTGGCCTCCAGGTTAGGCCCTGAGTAGCCGCGCAGAAAGGGAGGCATGCAGCTCTTTCCGGGAGTTCTTAGTCGCTTTGCTCTCAAGGCAGTACACGCCCGGGGACTCCTAGGCCCCACGGGCGTGCAGCATTTTCCCTCCAAGGTCCCTGAGTGCCTCCAGACACCTGTGGGCCGGCTGAGCAACGTCGAGGTCCATTGGTTGATTCCCTCGGAGGACCCCCGTGCGTGCCGAGTGCTGGGCAACCACACACTGCGCGTTCCTTGAGGAGCGCTACGTCTCCAGAGCCCTCGAACGCCCTTCGGGACAACGTGGCTGGTGGGTGCGAAGTGCCCAGGAAGACCCTGTCATGGCCCTTGTGTGAGCTGCCATGAGAGAACGCTGTGCTTGCAACACTGCGAGGCCCGCCCTCGTGCCTGAAGTCACCCTGCTCGAGGAGAAAGTCAGCATCTTAGCGTGCTGTGTGGCTCCCGGCACACCCAGCATGAAGCCATGCCTGGAAGTAAGGCCCTGGTTTGCCGTGCAGAAGCGGAGGCGTGCTGCAGTTTCCAGGAGGCGGTGGCCTCTGCTCTGCATACCTTGAACGGCAGCACAGCTTTCTGGACACCTGGGAGGCTAGCCGGGGCGCCCTGTTCCCGGCAGGAACACTGAGTAACCCCAGGCGCACCTGGGTCTGCTACGCACCATCCAGGCCCGTAGCCCCTTAGAGCCCCTCTGTGCACGCCGAGCGTAGGGAAACGCACTGCCCTCTCTTTTGGAGCAGCTTGGTCTCCTCAGCACTCGCACACGTTCACGAACACCGTTCTGCCACATCCCACATGGCGCGGAGGTCTTACGCGTTGCCCTAATCGGAGCTGCGCTCAGAGTAACCCTCGTCTCCGCATTCCATCCAGGACCTCCTGACCGAAGGCACCGTGCCTCCTAGAGGACGGCGGCTTGGGTTCTTACTGCAATTCAAGTCCTGTTCCTTCTTTGGCACTGCAGGCAGCCCCAGGCCCAGAGGAGCAGCTACGGCGTTCCTTGGTTGAGACAGTTCGCTGGATGCGGGACTCCCTCCTTCGATCAGTTGACTCGGGGAAGGAAACGCAGGGTGACCGGTGTCTCCTGGGACTCGTCAGATACCACAGGGATGTACGCTGAGTGTGCCCATGAACCCGGGGGCCTGCTGGAACTAGCCCTGCTTTCCCATTTGGAGGGCAGCCTTCATGCCTGCCTTGACGCTCCCTGACATTCCCGGCTCCCGACGGGCCAGTGAGCCCTGGAAGAGTGCTTCGGGGAAAATTATGAGTTTGCGCTCTCTAAACCAGGGGCTTCCGCGGCCGCGGTGGCCGTCCGCACGGCAGGCTCTAGAGCCAAAGGGAACCTCAACGTGAGAGCTGGCCTCCAGGTTAGGCCCTGAGTAGCCGCGCAGAAAGGGAGGCATGCAGCTCTTTCCGGGAGTTCTTAGTCGCTTTGCTCTCAAGGCAGTACACGCCCGGGGACTCCTAGGCCCCACGGGCGTGCAGCATTTTCCCTCCAAGGTCCCTGAGTGCCTCCAGACACCTGTGGGCCGGCTGAGCAACGTCGAGGTCCATTGGTTGATTCCCTCGGAGGACCCCCGTGCGTGCCGAGTGCTGGGCAACCACACACTGCGCGTTCCTTGAGGAGCGCTACGTCTCCAGAGCCCTCGAACGCCCTTCGGGACAACGTGGCTGGTGGGTGCGAAGTGCCCAGGAAGACCCTGTCATGGCCCTTGTGTGAGCTGCCATGAGAGAACGCTGTGCTTGCAACACTGCGAGGCCCGCCCTCGTGCCTGAAGTCACCCTGCTCGAGGAGAAAGTCAGCATCTTAGCGTGCTGTGTGGCTCCCGGCACACCCAGCATGAAGCCATGCCTGGAAGTAAGGCCCTGGTTTGCCGTGCAGAAGCGGAGGCGTGCTGCAGTTTCCAGGAGGCGGTGGCCTCTGCTCTGCATACCTTGAACGGCAGCACAGCTTTCTGGACACCTGGGAGGCTAGCCGGGGCGCCCTGTTCCCGGCAGGAACACTGAGTAACCCCAGGCGCACCTGGGTCTGCTACGCACCATCCAGGCCCGTAGCCCCTTAGAGCCCCTCTGTGCACGCCGAGCGTAGGGAAACGCACTGCCCTCTCTTTTGGAGCAGCTTGGTCTCCTCAGCACTCGCACACGTTCACGAACACCGTTCTGCCACATCCCACATGGCGCGGAGGTCTTACGCGTTGCCCTAATCGGAGCTGCGCTCAGAGTAACCCTCGTTTCCGCATTCCATCCAGGACCTCCTGACCGAAGGCACCGTGCCTCCTAGAGGACGGCGGCTTGGGTTCTTACTGCAATTCAAGTCCTGTTCCTTCTTTGGCACTGCAGGCAGCCCCAGGCCCAGAGGAGCAGCTACGGCGTTCCTTGGTTGAGACAGTTCGCTGGATGCGGGACTCCCTCCTTCGATCAGTTGACTCGGGGAAGGAAACGCAGGGTGACCGGTGTCTCCTGGGACTCGTCAGAAACCACAGGGATGTACGCTGAGTGTGCCCATGAACCCGGGGGCCTGCTGGAACTAGCCCTGCTTTCCCATTTGGAGGGCGGCCTTCATGCCTGCCTTGACGCTCCCTGACATTCCCGGCTCCCGACGGGCCAGTGAGCCCTGGAAGAGTGCTTCGGGGAAAATTATGAGTTTGCGCTCTCTAAACCAGGGGCTTCCGCGGCCGCGGTGGCCGTCCGCACGGCAGGCTCTAGAGCCAAAGGGAACCTCAACGTGAGAGCTGGCCTCCAGGTTAGGCCCTGAGTAGCCGCGCAGAAAGGGAGGCATGCAGCTCTTTCCGGGAGTTCTTAGTCGCTTTGCTCTCAAGGCAGTACACGCCCGGGGACTCCTAGGCCCCACGGGCGTGCAGCATTTTCCCTCCAAGGTCCCTGAGTGCCTCCAGACACCTGTGGGCCGGCTGAGCAACGTCGAGGTCCATTGGTTGATTCCCTCGGAGGACCCCCGTGCGTGCCGAGTGCTGGGCAACCACACACTGCGCGTTCCTTGAGGAGCGCTACGTCTCCAGAGCCCTCGAACGCCCTTCGGGACAACGTGGCTGGTGGGTGCGAAGTGCCCAGGAAGACCCTGTCATGGCCCTTGTGTGAGCTGCCATGAGAGAACGCTGTGCTTGCAACACTGCGAGTCCCGCCCTCGTGCCTGAAGTCACCCTGCTCGAGGAGAAAGTCAGCATCTTAGCGTGCTGTGTGGCTCCCGGCACACCCAGCATGAAGCCATGCCTGGAAGTAAGGCCCTGGTTTGCCGTGCAGAAGCGGAGGCGTGCTGCAGTTTCCAGGAGGCGGTGGCCTCTGCTCTGCATACCTTGAACGGCAGCACAGCTTTCTGGACACCTGGGAGGCTAGCCGGGGCGCCCTGTTCCCGGCAGGAACACTGAGTAACCCCAGGCGCACCTGGGTCTGCTACGCACCATCCAGGCCCGTAGCCCCTTAGAGCCCCTCTGTGCACGCCGAGCGTAGGGAAACGCACTGCCCTCTCTTTTGGAGCAGCTTGGTCTCCTCAGCACTCGCACACGTTCACGAACACCGTTCTGCCACATCCCACATGGCGCGGAGGTCTTACGCGTTGCCCTAATCGGAGCTGCGCTCAGAGTAACCCTCGTCTCCGCATTCCATCCAGGACCTCCTGACCGAAGGCACCGTGCCTCCTAGAGGACGGCGGCTTCGGTTCTTACTGCAATTCAAGTCCTGTTCCTTCTTTGGCACTGCAGGCAGCCCCAGGCCCAGAGGAGCAGCTACGGCGTTCCTTGGTTGAGACAGTTCGCTGGATGCGGGACTCCCTCCTTCGATCAGTTGACTCGGGGAAGGAAACGCAGGGTGACCGGTGTCTCCTGGGACTCGTCAGAAACCACAGGGATGTACGCTGAGTGTGCCCATGAACCCGGGGTCCTGCTGGAACTAGCCCTGCTTTCCCATTTGGAGGGCGGCCTTCATGCCTGCCTTGACGCTCCCTGACATTCCCGGCTCCCGACGGGCCAGTGAGCCCTGGAAGAGTGCTTCGGGGAAAATTATGAGTTTGCGCTCTCTAAACCAGGGGCTTCCGCGGCCGCGGTGGCCGTCCGCACGGCAGGCTCTAGAGCCAAAGGGAACCTCAACGTGAGAGCTGGCCTCCAGGTTAGGCCCTGAGTAGCCGCGCAGAAAGGGAGGCATGCAGCTCTTTCCGGGAGTTCTTAGTCGCTTTGCTCTCAAGGCAGTACACGCCCGGGGACTCCTAGGCCCCACGGGCGTGCAGCATTTTCCCTCCAAGGTCCCTGAGTGCCTCCAGACACCTGTGGGCCGGCTGAGCAACGTCGAGGTCCATTGGTTGATTCCCTCGGAGGACCCCCGTGCGTGCCGAGTGCTGGGCAACCACACACTGCGCGTTCCTTGAGGAGCGCTACGTCTCCAGAGCCCTCGAACGCCCTTCGGGACAACGTGGCTGGTGGGTGCGAAGTGCCCAGGAAGACCCTGTCATGGCCCTTGTGTGAGCTGCCATGAGAGAACGCTGTGCTTGCAACACTGCGAGGCCCGCCCTCGTGCCTGAAGTCACCCTGCTCGAGGAGAAAGTCAGCATCTTAGCGTGCTGTGTGGCTCCCGGCACACCCAGCATGAAGCCATGCCTGGAAGTAAGGCCCTGGTTTGCCGTGCAGAAGCGGAGGCGTGCTGCAGTTTCCAGGAGGCGGTGGCCTCTGCTCTGCATACCTTGAACGGCAGCACAGCTTTCTGGACACCTGGGAGGCTAGCCGGGGCGCCCTGTTCCTGGCAGGAACACTGAGTAACCCCAGGCGCACCTGGGTCTGCTACGCACCATCCAGGCCCGTAGCCCCTTAGAGCCCCTCTGTGCACGCCGAGCGTAGGGAAACGCACTGCCCTCTCTTTTGGAGCAGCTTGGTCTCCTCAGCACTCGCACACGTTCACGAACACCGTTCTGCCACATCCCACATGGCGCCGAGGTCTTACGCGTTGCCCTAATCGGAGCTGCGCTCAGAGTAACCCTCGTCTCCGCATTCCATCCAGGACCTCCTGACCGAAGGCACCGTGCCTCCTAGAGGACGGCGGCTTGGGTTCTTACTGCAATTCAAGTCCTGTTCCTTCTTTGGCACTGCAGGCAGCCCCAGGCCCAGAGGAGCAGCTACGGCCTTCCTTGGTTGAGACAGTTCGCTGGATGCGGGACTCCCTCCTTCGATCAGTTGACTCGGGGAAGGAAACGCAGGGTGACCGGTGTCTCCCGGGACTCGCCAGAAACCACAGGGATGTACGCTGAGTGTGCCCATGAACCCGGGGGCCTGCTGGAACTAGCCCTGCTTTCCCATTTGGAGGGCGGCCTTCATGCCTGCCTTGACGCTCCCTGACATTCCCGGCTCCCGACGGGCCAGTGAGCCCTGGAAGAGTGCTTCGGGGAAAATTATGAGTTTGCTCTCTCTAAACCAGGGGCTTCCGCGGCCGCGGTGGCCGTCCGCACGGCAGGCTCTAGAGCCAAAGGGAACCTCAACGTGAGAGCTGGCCTCCAGGTTAGGCCCTGAGTAGCCGCGCAGAAAGGGAGGCATGCAGCTCTTTCCGGGAGTTCTTAGTCGCTTTGCTCTCAAGGCAGTACACGCCCGGGGACTCCTAGGCCCCACGGGCGTGCAGCATTTTCCCTCCAAGGTCCCTGAGTGCCTCCAGACACCTGTGGGCCGGCTGAGCAACGTCGAGGTCCATTGGTTGATTCCCTCGGAGGACCCCCGTGCGTGCCGAGTGCTGGGCAACCACACACTGCGCGTTCCTTGAGGAGCGCTACGTCTCCAGAGCCCTCGAACGCCCTTCGGGACAACGTGGCTGGTGGGTGCGAAGTGCCCAGGAAGACCCTGTCATGGCCCTTGTGTGAGCTGCCATGAGAGAACGCTGTGCTTGCAACACTGCGAGGCCCGCCCTCGTGCCTGAAGTCACCCTGCTCGAGGAGAAAGTCAGCATCTTAGCGTGCTGTGTGGCTCCCGGCACACCCAGCATGAAGCCATGCCTGGAAGTAAGGCCCTGGTTTGCCGTGCAGAAGCGGAGGCGTGCTGCAGTTTCCAGGAGGCGGTGGCCTCTGCTCTGCATACCTTGAACGGCAGCACAGCTTTCTGGACACCTGGGAGGCTAGCCGGGGCGCCCTGTTCCCGGCAGGAACACTGAGTAACCCCAGGCGCACCTGGGTCTGCTACGCACCATCCAGGCCCGTAGCCCCTTAGAGCCCCTCTGTGCACGCCGAGCGTAGGGAAACGCACTGCCCTCTCTTTTGGAGCAGCTTGGTTTCCTCAGCACTCGCACACGTTCACGAACACCGTTCTGCCACATCCCACATGGCGCGGAGGTCTTACGCGTTGTCCTAATCGGAGCTGCGCTCAGAGTAACCCTCGTCTCCGCATTCCATCCGGGACCTCCTGACCGAAGGCACCGTGCCTCCTAGAGGACGGCGGCTTGGGTTCTTACTGCAATTCAAGTCCTGTTCCTTCTTTGGCACTGCAGGCAGCCCCAGGCCCAGAGGAGCAGCTACGGCGTTCCTTGGTTGAGACAGTTCGCTGGATGCGGGACTCCCTCCTTCGATCAGTTGACTCGGGGAAGGAAACGCAGGGTGACCGGTGTCTCCCGGGACTCGTCAGAAACCACAGGAATGTACGCGGAGTGTGCCCATGAACCCGAGGGGCCTGCTGGAACTAGCCCTGCTTTCCCATTTGGAGGGCGGCCTTCATGCCTGCCTTGACGCTCCCTGACATTCCCAGCTTCCGACGGGCCAGTGAGCCCTGGAAGAGTGCTTCGGGGAAAATTATGAGTTGGCGCTCTCTAAACCAGGGGCTTCCGCGGCCGCGGTGGCCGTCCGCACGGCAGGCTCTAGAGCCAAAGGGAACCTCAACGTGAGAGCTGGCCTCCAGTTTAGGCCCTGAGTAGCCGCGCAGAAAGGGAGGCATGCAGCTCTTTCCGGGAGTTCTTAGTCGCTTTGCTCTCAAGGCAGTACATGCCCGGGGACTCCTAGGCCCCACGGGCGTGCAGCATTTTCCCTCCAAGGTCCCTGAGTGCCTCCAGACACCTGTGGGCCGGCTGAGCAACGTCGAGGTCCATTGGTTGATTCCCTCGGAGGACCCCCGTGCGTGCCGAGTGCTGGGCAACCACACACTGCGCGTTCCTTGAGGAGCGCTACGTCTCCAGAGCCCTCGAACGCCCTTCGGGACAACGTGGCTGGTGGGTGCGAAGTGCCCAGGAAGACCCTGTCATGGCCCTTGTGTGAGCTGCCATGAGAGAACGCTGTGCTTGCAACACTGCGAGGCCCGCCCTCGTGCCTGAAGTCACCCTGCTCGAGGAGAAAGTCAGCATCTTAGCCTGCTGTGTGGCTCCCGGCACACCCAGCATGAAGCCATGCCTGGAAGTAAGGCCCTGGTTTGCCGTGCAGAAGCGGAGGCGTGCTGCAGTTTCCAGGAGGCGGTGGCCTCTGCTCTGCATACCTTGAACGGCAACACAGCTTTCTGGACACCTGGGAGGCTAGCCGGGGCGCCCTGTTCCCGGCAGGAACACTGAGTAACCCCAGGCGCACCTGGGTCTGCTACGCACCATCCAGGCCCGTAGCCCCTTAGAGCCCCTCTGTGCACGCCGAGCGTAGGGAAACGCACTGCCCTCTCTTTTGGAGCAGCTTGGTTTCCTCAGCACTCGCACACGTTCACGAACACCGTTCTGCCACATCCCACATGGCGCGGAGGTCTTACGCGTTGCCCTAATCGGAGCTGCGCTCAGAGTAACCCTCGTCTCCGCATTCCATCCGGGACCTCCTGACCGAAGGCACCGTGCCTCCTAGAGGACGGCGGCTTGGGTTCTTACTGCAATTCAAGTCCTGTTCCTTCTTTGGCACTGCAGGCAGCCCCAGGCCCAGAGGAGCAGCTACGGCGTTCCTTGGTTGAGACAGTTCGCTGGATGCGGGACTCCCTCCTTCGAGCAGTTGACTCGGGGAAGGAAACGCAGGGTGACCGGTGTCTCCCGGGACTCGTCAGAAACCACAGGGATGTATGCTGAGTGTGCCCATGAACCCGGGGGCCTGCTGGAACTAGCCCTGCTTTCCCATTTGGAGGGCGGCCTTCATGCCTGCCTTGACGCTCCCTGACATTCCCAGCTTCCGACGGGCCAGTGAGCCCTGGAAGAGTGCTTCGGGGAAAATTATGAGTTGGCGCTCTCTAAACCAGGGGCTTCCGCGGCCGCGGTGGCCGTCCGCACGGCAGGCTCTAGAGCCAAAGGGAACCTCAACGTGAGAACTGGCCTCCAGTTTAGGCCCTGAGTAGCCGCGCAGAAAGGGAGGCATGCGGCTCTTTCCGGGAGTTCTTAGTCGCTTTGCTCTCAAGGCAGTACACGCCCGGGGACTCCTAGGCCCCACGGGCGTGCAGCATTTTCCCTCCAAGGTCCCTGAGTGCCTCCAGACACCTGTGGGCCGGCTGAGCAACGTCGAGGTCCATTGGTTGATTCCCTCGGAGGACCCCCGTGCGTGCCGAGTGCTGGGCAACCACACACTGCGCGTTCCTTGAGGAGCGCTACGTCTCCAGAGCCCTCGAACGCCCTTCGGGACAACGTGGCTGGTGGGTGCGAAGTGCCCAGGAAGACCCTGTCATGGCCCTTGTGTGAGCTGCCATGAGAGAACGCTGTGCTTGCAACACTGCGAGGCCCGCCCTCGTGCCTGAAGTCACCCTGCTCGAGGAGAAAGTCAGCATCTTAGCGTGCTGTGTGGCTCCCGGCACACCCAGCATGAAGCCATGCCTGGAAGTAAGGCCCTGGTTTGCCGTGCAGAAGCGGAGGCGTGCTGCAGTTTCCAGGAGGCGGTGGCCTCTGCTCTGCATACCTTGAACGGCAGCACAGCTTTCTGGACACCTGGGAGGCTAGCCGGGGCGCCCTGTTCCCGGCAGGAACACTGAGTAACCCCAGGCGCACCTGGGTCTGCTACGCACCATCCAGGCCCGTAGCCCCTTAGAGCCCCTCTGTGCACGCCGAGCGTAGGGAAACGCACTGCCCTCTCTTTTGGAGCAGCTTGGTGTCCTCAGCACTCGCACACGTTCACGAACACCGTTCTGCCACATCCCACATGGCGCGGAGGTCTTACACGTTGCCCTAATCGGAGCTGCGCTCAGAGTAACCCTCGTCTCCGCATTCCATCCGGGACCTCCTGACCGAAGGCACCGTGCCTCCTAGAGGACGGCGGCTTGGGTTCTTACTGCAATTCAAGTCCTGTTCCTTCTTTGGCACTGCAGGCAGCCCCAGGCCCAGAGGAGCAGCTACGGCGTTCCTTGGTTGAGACAGTTCGCTGGATGCGGGACTCCCTCCTTCGATCAGTTGACTCGGGGAAGGAAACGCAGGGTGACCGGTGTCTCCCGGCACTCGCCAGAAACCACAGGGATGTACGCTGAGTGTGCCCATGAACCCGGGGTCCTGCTGGAACTAGCCCTGCTTTCCCATTTGGAGGGCGGCCTTCATGCCTGCCTTGACGCTCCCTGACATTACCGGCTCCCGACGGGCCAGTGAGCCCTGGAAGAGTGCTTCGGGGAAAATTATGAGTTTGCGCTCTCTAAACCAGGGGCTTCCGCGGCCGCGGTGGCCGTCCGCACGGCAGGCTCTAGAGCCAAAGGGAACCTCAACGTGAGAGCTGGCCTCCAGGTTAGGCCCTGAGTAGCCGCGCAGAAAGGGAGGCATGCAGCTCTTTCCGGGAGTTCTTAGTCGCTTTGCTCTCAAGGCAGTACACGCCCGGGGACTCCTAGGCCCCACGGGCGTGCAGCATTTTCCCTCCAAGGTCCCTGAGTGCCTCCAGACACCTGTGGGCCGGCTGAGCAACGTCGAGGTCCATTGGTTGATTCCCTCGGAGGACCCCCGTGCGTGCCGAGTGCTGGGCAACCACACACTGCGCGTTCCTTGAGGAGCGCTACGTCTCCAGAGCCCTCGAACGCCCTTCGGGACAACGTGGCTGGTGGGTGCGAAGTGCCCAGGAAGACCCTGTCATGGCCCTTGTGTGAGCTGCCATGAGAGAACGCTGTGCTTGCAACACTGCGAGGCCCGCCCTCGTGCCTGAAGTCACCCTGCTCGAGGAGAAAGTCAGCATCTTAGCGTGCTGTGTGGCTCCCGGCACACCCAGCATGAAGCCATGCCTGGAAGTAAGGCCCTGGTTTGCCGTGCAGAAGCGGAGGCGTGCTGCAGTTTCCAGGAGGCGGTGGCCTCTGCTCTGCATACCTTGAACGGCAGCACAGCTTTCTGGACACCTGGGAGGCTAGCCGGGGCGCCCTGTTCCCGGCAGGAACACTGAGTAACCCCAGGCGCACCTGGGTCTGCTACGCACCATCCAGGCCCGTAGCCCCTTAGAGCCCCTCTGTGCACGCCGAGCGTAGGGAAACGCACTGCCCTCTCTTCTGGAGCAGCTTGGTTTCCTCAGCACTCGCACACGTTCACGAACACCGTTCTGCCACATCCCACATGGCGCGGAGGTCTTACGCGTTGCCCTAATCGGAGCTGCGCTCAGAGTAACCCTCGTCTCCGCATTCCATCCGGGACCCCCTGACCGAAGGCACCGTGCCTCCTAGAGGACGGCGGCTTGGGTTCTTACTGCAATTCAAGTCCTGTTCCTTCTTTGGCACTGCAGGCAGCCCCAGGCCCAGAGGAGCAGCTACGGCGTTCCTTGGTTGAGACAGTTCGCTGGATGCGGGACTCCCTCCTTCGATCAGTTGACTCGGGGAAGGAAACGCAGGGTGACCGGTGTCTCCCGGCACTCGCCAGAAACCACAGGGATGTACGCTGAGTGTGCCCATGAACCCGGGGGCCTGCTGGAACTAGCCCTGCTTTCCCATTTGGAGGGCGGCCTTCATGCCTGCCTTGACGCTCCCTGACATTCCCGGCTCCCGACGGGCCAGTGAGCCCTGGAAGAGTGCTTCGGGGAAAATTATGAGTTTGCGCTCTCTAAACCAGGGGCTTCCGCGGCCGCGGTGGCCGTCCGCACGGCAGGCTCTAGAGCCAAAGGGAACCTCAACGTGAGAGCTGGCCTCCAGGTTAGGCCCTGAGTAGCCGCGCAGAAAGGGAGGCATGCGGCTCTTTCCGGGAGTTCTTAGTCGCTTTGCTCTCAAGGCAGTACACGCCCGGGGACTCCTAGGCCCCACGGGCGTGCAGCATTTTCCCTCCAAGGTCCCTGAGTGCCTCCAGACACCTGTGGGCCGGCTGAGCAACGTCGAGGTCCATTGGTTGATTCCCTCGGAGGACCCCCGTGCGTGCCGAGTGCTGGGCAACCACACACTGCGCGTTCCTTGAGGAGCGCTACGTCTCCAGAGCCCTCGAACGCCCTTCGGGACAACGTGGCTGGTGGGTGCGAAGTGCCCAGGAAGACCCTGTCATGGCCCTTGTGTGAGCTGCCATGAGAGAACGCTGTGCTTGCAACACTGCGAGGCCCGCCCTCGTGCCTGAAGTCACCCTGCTCGAGGAGAAAGTCAGCATCTTAGCGTGCTGTGTGGCTCCCGGCACACCCAGCATGAAGCCATGCCTGGAAGTAAGGCCCTGGTTTGCCGTGCAGAAGCGGAGGCGTGCTGCAGTTTCCAGGAGGCGGTGGCCTCTGCTCTGCATACCTTGAACGGCAGCACAGCTTTCTGGACACCTGGGAGGCTAGCCGGGGCGCCCTGTTCCCGGCAGGAACACTGAGTAACCCCAGGCGCACCTGGGTCTGCTACGCACCATCCAGGCCCGTAGCCCCTTAGAGCCCCTCTGTGCACGCCGAGCATAGGGAAACGCACTGCCCTCTCTTTTGGAGCAGCTTGGTTTCCTCAGCACTCGCACACGTTCACGAACACCGTTCTGCCACATCCCACATGGCGCGGAGGTCTTACGCGTTGCCCTAATCGGAGCTGCGCTCAGAGTAACCCTCGTCTCTGCATTCCATCCAGGACCTCCTGACCGAAGGCACCGTGCCTCCTAGAGGACGGCAGCTTGGGTTCTTACTGCAATTCAAGTCCTGTTCCTTCTTTGGCACTGCAGGCAGCCCCAGGCCCAGAGGAGCAGCTACGGCGTTCCTTGGTTGAGACAGTTCGCTGGATGCGGGACTCCCTCCTTCGATCAGTTGACTCGGGGAAGGAAACGCAGGGTGACCGGTGTCTCCCGGGCCTCGCCAGAAACCACAGGGATGTACGCTGAGTGTGCCCATGAACCCGGGGGCCTGCTGGAACTCGACCTGCTTTCCCATTTGGAGGGCGGCCTTCATGCCTGCCTTGACGCTCCCTGACATTCCCGGCTCCCGACAGGCCAGTGAGCCCTGGAAGAGTGCTTCGGGGAAAATTATGAGTTTGCTCTCTCTAAACCAGGGGCTTCCGCGGCCGCGGTGGCGGTCCGCACGGCAGGCTCTAGAGCCAAAGGGAACCTCAACGTGAGAACTGGCCTCCAGGTTAGGCCCTGAGTAGCCGTGCAGAAAGGGAGGCATGCAGCGCTTCTCGGGAGTTCTTAGTCGCTTTGCTTTCAAGGCAGTACACGCCCGGGGACTACTAGGCCCCACGGGCGTGCAGCGTTTTCCCTCCAAGGTCCCTGAGTGCCTCCAGACACCTGTGGGCCGGCTGAACAACGTCGAGGTCCATTGGTTGATTACCTCGGAGGACCCCCTTGCGTGCCAAGTGCTGGGCAACCACACACTGCGCGTTCCTTGAGGAGCGCTACATCTCCAGAGCCCTCGAACGCCCTTTGGGACAACATGGCTGGTGGGTGCGAAGTGCCCAGGAAGACTCTGTCATGGCCCTTGTGTGAGCTGCCATGAGAGAGCGCTGTGCTTGCAACACTGCGAGTCCCGCCCTCGTGCCTGAAGTCACTCTGCTCGAGGAGAAAGTCAGCATCTTAGCGTGCCGTGTGGCTCCCGGCACACCCAGCATGAAGCCATGCCTGGAAGTAAGGCCCTGGTTTGCCGTGCAGAAGCGGAGGCGTGCTGCAGTTTCCAGGAGGCGGTGGCCTCTGCTCTGCATACCTTGAACGGCAGCACAGCTTTCTGGACACCTGGGAGGCTAGCCGGGGTGCCCTGTTCCCGGCAGGAACACAGTAACCCCAGGCGCACCTGGGTCTGCTACGCACCATCCAGGCCCGTAGCCCCTTAGAGCCCCTCTGTGCACGCCGAGCGTAGGGAAACGCACTGCCCTCTCTTTTGGAGCAGCTTGGTTTCCTCAGCACTCGCACACGTTCACGAACACCGTTCTGCCACATCCCACATGGCGCAGAGGTCTTAACGCGTTGCCCTAATCGAAGCTGCGCTCAGAGTAACCCTCGTCTTCGCATTCCATCCAGGACCTCCTGACTGAAGGCACCGTGCCTCCTAGAGGACGGCGGCTTGGGTTCTTACTGCAATTCAAGTCCTGTTCCTTCTTTGGCACTGCAGGCAGCCACAGGCCCAGAGGAGCAGCTATGGCCTTCCTTGGTTGAGACAGTTCGCTGGAGGCGGGACTCCCTCCTTCGATAAGTTGACTCGGGGAAGGAAACGCAGGGTGACCGGTGTCTCCTGGGACTCGTCAGAAACCACAGGGATGTACGCTGAGTGTGCCCATGAACACGGGGGCCTGCTGGAACTCGCCCTGCTTTCCCATTTGGAGGGCGGCATTCATGCCTGCCTTGACGCTCCCTGACATTCCCGGCTCCCGACAGGCCAGTGAGCCCTGGAAGAGTGCTTCGGGGAAAATTATGAGTTTGCTCTCTCTAAACCAGGGGCTTCCGCGGCCGCGGTGGCGGTCCGCACGGCAGGCTCTAGAGCCAAAGGGAACCTCAACGTGAGAACTGGCCTCCAGGTTAGGCCCTGAGTAGCCGTGCAGAAAGGGAGGCATGCAGCTCTTTCTGGGAGTTCTTAGTCGCTTTGCTCAAGGCAGTACGCGTCCGGGGACTCCTAGGCCCCACGGGCGTGCAGCGTTTTCCCTCCAAGGTCCCTGAGTGCCTCCAGACACCTGTGGGCCAGCTGAGCAACGTCGAGGTCCATTGGTTGATTCCCTCGGAGGACCCCCGTGCGTGCCGAGTGCTGGGCAACCACACACTGCGCGTTCCTTGAGGAGCGCTACATCTCCAGTGCCCTCGAACGCCCTTCGGGACAACATGGCTGGTGGGTGCGAAGTGCCCAGGAAGACTCTGTCATGGCCCTTGTGTGAGCTGCCATGAGAGAGCGCTGTGCTTGCAACACTGCGAGGCCCGCCCTCGTGCCTGAAGTCACTCTGCTCGAGGAGAAAGTCAGCATCTTAGCGTGCCGTGTGGCTCCCGGCACACCCAGCATGAAGCCATGCCTGGAAGTAAGGCCCTGGTTTGCCGTGCAGAAGCGGAGGCGTGCTGCAGTTTCCAGGAGGCGGTGGCCTCTGCTCTGCATACCTTGAACGGCAGCACAGCTTTCTGGACACCTGGGAGGCTAGCCGGGGCGCCCTGTTCCCGGCAGGAACACTGAGTAACCCCAGGCGCACCTGGGTCTGCTACGCACCATCCAGGCCCGTAGCCCCTTAGAGCCCCTCTGTGCACGCCGAGCGTAGGGAAACGCACTGCCCTCTCTTTTGGAGCAGCTTGGTTTCCTCAGCACTCGCACACGTTCACGAACACCGTTCTGCCACATCCCACATGGCGCGGAGGTCTTAACGCGTTGCCGTAATAGGAGCTGCGCTCAGAGTAACCCTCGTCTTCGCATTCCATCCAGGACCTCCTGACTGAAGGCACCGTGCCTCCTAGAGGACGGCGGCTTGGGTTCTTACTGCAATTCAAGTCCTGTTCCTTCTTTGGCACTGCAGGCAGCCCCAGGCCCAGAGGAGCAGCTACGGCCTTCCTTGGTTGAGACAGTTCGCTGGAGGCGGGACTCCCTCCTTCGATAAGTTGAATCGGGGAAGGAAACGCAGGGTGACCGGTGTCTCCTGGGACTCGTCAGAAACCACAGGGATGTACGCTGAGTGTGCCCATGAACACGGGGGCCTGCTGGAACTCGCCCTGCTTTCCCATTTGGAGGGCGGCATTCATGCCTGCCTTGACGCTCCCTGACATTCCCGGCTCCCGACAGGCCAGTGAGCCCTGGAAGAGTGCTTCGGGGAAAATTATGAGTTTGCTCTCTCTAAACCAGGGGCTTCCGCGGCCGCGGTGGCGGTCCGCACGGCAGGCTCTAGAGCCAAAGGGAACCTCAACGTGAGAACTGGCCTCCAGGTTAGGCCCTGAGTAGCCGTGCAGAAAGGGAGGCATGCAGCTCTTTCCGGGAGTTCTTAGTCGCTTTGCTTCCAAGGCAGTACACGCCCGGGGACTCCTAGGCCCCACGGGCGTGCAGCATTTTCCCTCCGAGGTCCCTGAGTGCCTCCAGACACTTGTGGGCTGGCTGAGCAATGTCGAGGTCCATTGGTTGATTCCCTCGGAGGACCCCCGTGCGTGCCGAGTGCTGGGCAACCACACACTGCGCGTTCCTTGAGGAGCGCTACATCTCCAGAGCCCTCGAACGCCCTTCGGGACAACATGGCTGGTGGGTGCGAAGTGCCCAGGAAGACTCTGTCATGGCCCTTGTGTGAGCTGCCATGAGAGAACGCTGTGCTTGCAACACTGCGAGGCCTGCCCTCGTGCCTGAAGTCACTCTGCTCGAGGAGAAAGTCAGCATCTTAGCATGCCGAGTGGCTCCCGGCACACCCAGCATGAAGCCATGCCTGGAAGTAAGGCCCTGGTTTGCTGTGCAGAAGCGGAGGCGTGCTGCAGTTTCCAGGAGGCGGTGGCCTCTGCTCTGCGTACCTTGAACGGCAGCACAGCTTTCTGGACACCTGGGAGGCTAGCCGGGGCGCCCTGTTCCCGGCAGGAACACTGAGTAACCCCAGGCGCACCTGGGTCTGCTACGCACCATCCAGGCCCGTAGCCCCTTAGAGCCCCTCTGTGCACGCCGAGCGTAGGGAAACGCACTGCCCTCTCTTTTGGAGCAGCTTGGTTTCCTCAGCACTCGCACACGTTCACGAACACCGTTCTGCCACATCCCACATGGCGCGGAGGTCTTAACGCGTTGCCCTAATCGGAGCTGCGCTCAGAGTAACCCTCGTCTTCGCATTCCATCCAGGACCTCCTGACTGAAGGCACCGTGCCTCCTAGAGGACGGCGGCTTGGGTTCTTACTGCAATTCAAGTCCTGTTCCTTCTTTGGCACTGCAGGCAGCCCCAGGCCCAGAGGAGCAGCTACGGCGTTCCTTGGTTGAGACAGTTCGCTGGATGCGGGACTCCCTCCTTCGATAAGTTGACTCGGGGAAGGAAACGCAGGGTGACCGGTGTCTTCTGGGACTCGTCAGAAACCACAGGGATGTACGCTGAGTGTGCCCATGAACACGGGGGCCTGCTGGAACTCGCCCTGCTTTCCCATTTGGAGGGCGGCATTCATGCCTGCCTTGACGCTCCCTGACATTCCCGGCTCCCGACGGGCCAGTGAGCCCTGGAAGAGTGCTTCGGGGAAAATTATGAGTTTGCTCTCTCTAAACCAGGGGCGTCCGCAGCCGCGGTGGCGGTCCGCACGGCAGGCTCTAGAGCCAAAGGGAACCTCAACGTGAGAACTGGCCTCCAGGTTAGGCCCTGAGTAGCTGTGCAGAAAGGGAGGCATGCAGCTCTTTCCGGGAGTTCTTAGTCGCTTTGCTTTCAAGGCAGTACACGCCCGGGGACTCCTAGGCCCCACGGGCGTGCAGCATTTTCCCTCCGAGGTCCCTGAGTGCCTCCAGACACCTGTGGGCCGGCTGAGCAACGTCGAGGTCCATTGGTTGATTCCCTCGGAGGACACCCGTGCGTGCCGAATGCTGGGCAGCCACACACTGCGCGTTCCTTGAGGAGCGCTACATCTCCAGAGCCCTCGAACGCCCTTCGGGACAACATGGCTGGTGGGTGCGAAGTGCCCAGGGAGACTCTGTCATGGCCCTTGTGTGAGCTGCCATGAGAGAGCGCTGTGCTTGCAACACTGCGAGGCCCGCCCTCGTGCCTGAAGTCACTCTGCTCGAGGAGAAAGTCAGCATCTTAGCGTGCCGTGTGGCTCCCGGCACACCCAGCATGAAGCCATGCCTGGAAGTAAGGCCCTGGTTTGCCGTGCAGAAGCGGAGGCGTGCTGCAGTTTCCAGGAGGCGGTGGCCTCTGCTCTGCATACCTTGAACGGCAGCACAGCTTTCTGGACACCTGGGAGGCTAGCCGGGGCGCCCTGTTCCCGGCAGGAACACTGAGTAACCCCAGGCGCACCTGGGTCTGCTACGCACCATCCAGGCCCGTAGCCCCTTAGAGCCCCTCTGTGCACGCCGAGCGTAGGGAAACGCACTGCCCTCTCTTTTGGAGCAGCTTGGTTTCCTCAGCACTCACACACGTTCACGAACACCGTTCTGCCACATCCCACATGGCGCGGAGGTCTTAACGCGTTGCCCTAATCGGAGGTGCGCTCAGAGTAACCCTCGTCTTCGCATTCCATACAGGACCTCCTGACTGAAGGCACCGTGCCTCCTAGAGGACGGCGGCTTGGGTTCTTACTGCAATTCAAGTCCTGTTCCTTCTTTGGCACTGCAGGCAGCCCCAGGCCCAGAGGAGCAGCTACGGCCTTCCTTGGTTGACACAGTTCGCTGGAGGCGGGACTCCCTCCTTCGATAAGTTGACTCGGGGAAGGAAACGCAGGGTGACCGGTGTCTCCTGGGACTCGTCAGAAACCACAGGGATGTACGCTGAGTGTGCCCATGAACACGGGGGCCTGCTGGAACTCGCCCTGCTTTCCCATTTGGAGGGCGACATTCATGCCTGCCTTGACGCTCCCTGACATTCCCGGCTCCCGACAGGCCAGTGAGCCCTGGAAGAGTGCTTCGGGGAAAATTATGAGTTTGCTCTCTCTAAACCAGGGGCTTCCGCGGCCGCGGTGGTGGTCCGCACGGCAGGCTCTAGAGCCAAAGGGAACCTCAACGTGAGAACTGGCCTCCAGGTTAGGCCCTGAGTAGCCGTGCAGAAAGGGAGGCATGCAGCTCTTTCCGGGAGTTCTTAGTCGCTTTGCTTTCAAGGCAGTACACGCCCGGGGACTCCTAGGCTCCACGGGCGTGCCGCGTTTTCCCTCCAAGGTCCCTGAGTGCCTCCAGACACCTGTGGGCCGGCTGAGCAACGTCGAGGTCCATTGGTTGATTCCCTCGGAGGACACCCGTGCGTGCCGAATGCTGGGCAACCACACACTGCGCGTTCCTTGAGGAGCGCTACATCTCCAGAGCCCTCGAACGCCCTTCGGGACAACATGGCTGGTGGGTGCGAAGTGCCCAGGGAGACTCTGTCATGGCCCTTGTGTGAGCTGCCATGAGAGAGCACTGTGCTTGCAACACTGCGAGGCCCGCCCTCGTGCCTGAAGTCACTCTGCTCGAGGAGAAAGTCAGCATCTCAGCGTGCCGTGTGGCTCCCGGCACACCCAGCATGAAGCCATGCCTGGAAGTAAGGCCCTGGTTTGCCGTGCAGAAGCGGAGGCGTGCTGCAGTTTCCAGGAGGCGGTGGCCTCTGCTCTGCATACCTTGAACGGCAGCACAGCTTTCTGGACACCTGGGAGGCTAGCCGGGGCGCCCTGTTCCCGGCAGGAACACTGAGTAACCCCAGGCGCACCTGGGTCTGCTAAGCACCATCCAGGCCCGTAGCCCCTTAGAGCCCCTCTGTGCACGCCGAGCGTAGGGAAACGCACTGCCCTCTCTTTTGGAGCAGCTTGGTTTCCTCAGCACTCGCACACGTTCACGAACACCGTTCTGCCACATCCCACATGGCGCGGAGGTCTTAACGCGTTGCCGTAATCGGAGCTGCGCTCAGAGTAACCCTCGTCTTCGCATTCCATCCAGGACCTCCTGACTGAAGGCACCGTGCCTCCTAGAGGACGGCGGCTTGGGTTCTTACTGCAATTCAAGTCCTCTTCCTTCTTTGGCACTGCAGGCAGCCCCAGGCCCAGAGGAGCAGCTACGGCCTTCCTTGGTTGAGACAGTTCGCTGGAGGCGGGACTCCCTCCTTCGATAAGTTGACTCGGGGAAGGAAACGCAGGGTGACCGGTGTCTCCTGGGACTCGTCAGAAACCACAGGGATGTACGCTGAGTGTGCCCATGAACACGGGGGCCTGCTGGAACTCGCCCTGCTTTCCCATTTGGAGGGCGGCATTCATGCCTGCCTTGACGCTCCCTGACATTCCCGGCTCCCGACAGGCCAGTGAGCCCTGGAAGAGTGCTTCGGGGAAAATTATGAGTTTGCTCTCTCTAAACCAGGGGCGTCCGCGGCCGCGGTGGCGGTCCACACGGCAGGCTCTAGAGCCAAAGGGAACCTCAACGTGAGAACTGGCCTCCAGGTTAGGCCCTGAGTAGCCGTGCAGAAAGGGAGGCATGCAGCTCTTTCCGGGAGTTCTTAGTCGCTTTGCTTTCAAGGCAGTACACGCCCGGGGACTCCTAGGCCCCACGGGCGTGCAGCATTTTCCCTCCGAGGTCCCTGAGTGCCTCCAGACACCTGTGGGCCGGCTGAGCAACGTCGAGGTCCATTGGTTGATTCCCTCGGAGGACCCCCGTGCGTGCCGAGTGCTGGGCAACCACACACTGCGCGTTCCTTGAGGAGCGCTACATCTCCAGAGCCCTCGAACGCCCTTCGGGACAACATGGCTGGTGGGTGCGAAGTGCCCAGGAAGACTCTGTCATGGCCCTTGTGTGAGCTGCCATGAGAGAGCGCTGTGCTTGCAACACTGCGAGGCCCGCCCTCGTGCCTGAAGTCACTCTGCTCGAGGAGAAAGTCAGCATCTTAGTGTGCCGTGTGGCTCCCGGCACACCCAGCATGAAGCCATGCCTGGAAGTAAGGCCCTGGTTTGCCGTGCAGAAGCGGAGGCGTGCTGCAGTTTCCAGGAGGCGGTGGCCTCTGCTCTGCATACCTTGAACGGCAGCACAGCTTTCTGGACACCTGGGAGGCTAGCCGGGGCGCCCTGTTCCCGGCAGGAACACTGAGTAACCCCAGGCGCACCTGGGTCTGCTACGCACCATCCAGGCCCGTAGCCCCTTAGAGCCCCTCTGTGCACGCCGAGCGTAGGGAAACGCACTGCCCTCTCTTTTGGAGCAGCTTGGTTTCCTCAGCACTCGCACACGTTCACGAACACCGTTCTGCCACATCCCACATGGCGCGGAGGTCTTAACGCGTTGCCCTAATCGGAGGTGCGCTCAGAGTAACCCTCGTCTTCGCATTCCATCCAGGACCTCCTGACTGAAGGCACCGTGCCTCCTAGAGGACGGCGGCTTGGGTTCTTACTGCAATTCAAGTCCTCTTCCTTCTTTGGCACTGCAGGCAGCCCCAGGCCCAGAGGAGCAGCTACGGCCTTCCTTGGTTGAGACAGTTCGCTGGAGGCGGGACACCCTCCTTCGATAAGTTGACTCGGGGAAGGAAACGCAGGGTGACCGGTGTCTCCTGGGACTCGTCAGAAACCACAGGGATGTACGCTGAGTGTGCCCATGAACACGGGGGCCTGCTGGAACTCGCCCTGCTTTCCCATTTGGAGGGCGGCATTCATGCCTGCCTTGACGCTCCCTGACATTCCCGGCTCCCGACAGGCCAGTGAACCCTGAAAGAGTGCTTCGGGGAAAATTATGAGTTTGCTCTCTCTAAACCAGGGGCTTCCGCGGCCGCGGTGGCGGTCCGCACGGCAGGCTCTAGAGCCAAAGGGAACCTCAACGTGAGAACTGGCCTCCAGGTTAGGCCCTGAGTAGCCGTGCAGAAAGGGAGACATGCAGCTCTTTCCGGGAGTTCTTAGTCGCTTTGCTCTCAAGGCAGTACACGCCCGGGGACTCCTAGGCCCCACGGGCATGCAGCATTTTCCCTCCAAGGTCCCTGAATGCATCCAGACACCTGTGGGCCGGCTGAGCAACGTCGAGGTCCATTGGTTGATTCCCTCGGAGGACCCACGTGCGTGCCGAGTGCTGGGCAACCACACACTGCGCGTTCCTTGAGGAGCGCTACATCTCCAGAGCCCTCGAACGCCCTTCGGGACAACATGGCTGGTGGGTGCGAAGTGCCCAGGAAGACTCTGTCATGGCCCTTGTGTGAGCTGCCATGAGAGAGCGCTGTGCTTGCAACACTGCGAGGCCCGCCCTCGTGCCTGAAGTCACTCTGCTCGAGGAGAAAGTCAGCATCTTAGCGTGCCGTGTGGCTCCCGGCACACCCAGCATGAAGCCATGCCTGGAAGTAAGGCCCTGGTTTGCCGTGCAGAAGCGGAGGCGTGCTGCAGTTTCCAGGAGGCGGTGGCCTCTGCTCTGCATACCTTGAACGGCAGCACAGCTTTCTGGACACCTGGGAGGCTAGCCGGGGCGCCCTGTTCCCGGCAGGAACACTGAGTAACCCCAGGCGCACCTGGGTCTGCTACACACCATCCAGGCCCGTAGCCCCTTAGAGCCCCTCTGTGCACGCCGAGCGTAGGGAAACGCACTGCCCTCTCTTTTGGAGCAGCTTGGTTTCCTCAGCACTCGCACACGTTCACGAACACCGTTCTGCCACATCCCACATGGCGCGGAGGTCTTAACGCGTTGCCCTAATCGGAGCTGCGCTCAGAGTAACCCTCGTCTTCGCATTCCATCCAGGACCTCCTGACTGAAGGCACCGTGCCTCCTAGAGGACGGCGGCTTGGGTTCTTACTGCAATTCAAGTCCTGTTCCTTCTTTGGCACTGCAGGCAGCCCCAGGCCCAGAGGAGCAGCTACGGCGTTCCTTGGTTGAGACAGTTCGCTGGATGCGGGACTCCCTCCTTCGATAAGTTGAATCGGGGAAGGAAACGCAGGGTAACCGGTGTCTCCTGGGACTCGTCAGAAACCACAGGGATGTACGCTGAGTGTGCCCATGAACACGGGGGCCTGCTGGAACTCGCCCTGCTTTCCCATTTGGAGGGCGGCATTCATGCCTGCCTTGACGCTCCCTGACATTCCCGGCTCCCGACGGGCCAGTGAGCCCTGGAAGAGTGCTTCGGGGAAAATTATGAGTTTGCTCTCTCTAAACCAGGGGCTTCCGCGGCCGCGGTGGCGGTCCGCACGGCAGGCTCTAGAGCCAAAGGGAACCTCAACGTGAGAACTGGCCTCCAGGGTAGGCCCTGAGTAGCCGTGCAGAAAGGGAGGCATGCAGCTCTTTCCGGGAGTTCTTAGTCGCTTTGCTCTCAAGGCAGTACACGCCCGGGGACTCCTAGGCCACACGGGCGTGCCGCGTTTTCCCTCCAAGGTCCCTGAGTGCCTCCAGACACCTGTGGGCCGGCTGAGCAACGTCGAGGTCCATTGGTTGATTCCCTCGGAGGACCCCCGTGCGTGCCGAGTGCTGGGCAACCACACACTGCGCGTTCCTTGAGGAGCGCTACATCTCCAGAGCCCTCGAACGCCCTTCGGGACAACATGGCTGGTGGGTGCGAAGTGCCCAGGAAGACTCTGTCATGGCCCTTGTGTGAGCTGCCATGAGAGAGCGCTGTGCTTGCAACACTGCGAGGCCCGCCCTCGTGCCTGAAGTCACTCTGCTCGAGGAGAAAGTCAGCATCTTAGCGTGCCGTGTGGCTCCCGGCACACCCAGCATGAAGCCATGCCTGGAAGTAAGGCCCTGGTTTGCCGTGCAGAAGCGGAGGCGTGCTGCAGTTTCCAGGAGGCGGTGGCCTCTGCTCTGCATACCTTGAACGGCAGCACAGCTTTCTGGACACCTGGGAGGCTAGCCGGGGCGCCCTGTTCCCGGCAGGAACACTGAGTAACCCCAGGCGCACCTGGGTCTGCTACGCACCATCCAGGCCCGTAGCCCCTTAGAGCCCCTCTGTGCACGCCGAGCGTAGGGAAACGCACTGCCCTCTCTTTTGGAGCAGCTTGGTTTCCTCAGCACTCGCACACGTTCACGAACACCGTTCTGCCACATCCCACATGGCGCGGAGGTCTTAACGCGTTGCCGTAATCGGAGCTGCGCTCAGAGTAACCCTCGTCTTCGCATTCCATCCAGGACCTCCTGACGGAAGGCACCGTGCCTCCTAGAGGACGGCGGCTTGGGTTCTTACTGCAATTCAAGTCCTCTTCCTTCTTTGGCACTGCAGGCAGCCCCAGGCCCAGAGGAGCAGCTACGGCCTTCCTTTGTTGAGACAGTTCGCTGGAGGCGGGACTCCCTCCTTCGATAAGTTGACTCGGGGAAGGAAACGCAGGGTGACCGGTGTCTCCTGGGACTCGTCAGAAACCACAGGGATGTACGCTGAGTGTGCCCATGAACACGGGGGCCTGCTGGAACTCGCCCTGCTTTCCCATTTGGAGGGCGGCATTCATGCCTGCCTTGACGCTCCCTGACATTCCCGGCTCCCGACAGGCCAGTGAGCCCTGGAAGAGTGCTTCGGGGAAAATTATGAGTTTGCTCTCTCTAAACCAGGGGCTTCCGCGGCCGCGGTGGCGGTCCGGACGGCAGGCTCTAGAGCCAAAGGGAACCTCAACGTGAGAACTGGCCTCCAGGGTAGGCCCTGAGTAGCCGTGCAGAAAGGGAGGCATGCAGCTCTTTCCGGGAGTTCTTAGTCGCTTTGCTCTCAAGGCAGTACACGCCCGGGGACTCCTAGGCCACACGGGCGTGCAGCATTTTCCCTCCAAGGTCCCTGAGTGCCTCCAGACACCTGTGGGCCGGCTGAGCAACGTCGAGGTCCATTGGTTGATTCCCTCGGAGGACCCCCGTGCGTGCCGAGTGCTGGGCAACCACACACTGCGCGTTCCTTGAGGAGCGCTACGTCTCCAGAGCCCTCGAACGCCCTTCGGGACAACATGGCTGGTGGGTGCGAAGTGCCCAGGAAGACTCTGTCATGGCCCTTGTGTGAGCTGCCATGAGAGAGCGCTGTGCTTGCAACACTGCGAGGCCCCCCCTCGTGCCTGAAGTCACTCTGCTCGAGGAGAAAGTCAGCATCTTAGCGTGCCGTGTGGCTCCCGGCACACCCAGCATGAAGCCATGCCTGGAAGTAAGGCCCTGGTTTGCCGTGCAGAAGCGGAGGCGTGCTGCAGTTTCCAGGAGGCGGTGGCCTCTGCTCTGCATACCTTGAACGGCAGCACAGCTTTCTGGACACCTGGGAGGCTAGCCGGGGCGCCCTGTTCCCGGCAGGAACACTGAGTAACCCCAGGCGCACCTGGGTCTGCTACGCACCATCCAGGCCCGTAGCCCCTTAGAGCCCCTCTGTGCACGCCGAGCGTAGGGAAACGCACTGCCCTCTCTTTTGGAGCAGCTTGGTTTCCTCAGCACTCGCACACGTTCACGAACACCGTTCTGCCACATCCCACATGGCGCGGAGGTCTTAACACGTTGCCCTAATCGGAGCTGCGCTCAGAGTAACCCTCGTCTTCGCATTCCATCCAGGACCTCCTGACTGAAGGCACCGTGCCTCCTAGAGGACGGCGGCTTGGGTTCTTACTGCAATTCAAGTCCTGTTCCTTCTTTGGCACTGCAGGCAGCCCCAGGCCCAGAGGAGCAGCTACGGCCTTCCTTGGTTGAGACAGTTCGCTGGAGGCGGGACTCCCTCCTTCGATAAGTTGACTCGGGGAACGAAACGCAGGGTAACCGGTGTCTCCTGGGACTCGTCAGAAACCACAGGGATGTACGCTGAGTGTGCCCATGAACACGGGGGCCTGCTGGAACTCGCCCTGCTTTCCCATTTGGAGGGCGGCATTCATGCCTGCCTTGACGCTCCCTGACATTCCCGGCTCCCGACGGGCCAGTGAGCCCTGGAAGAGTGCTTCGGGGAAAATTATGAGTTTGCTCTCTCTAAACCAGGGGCTTCCGCGGCCGCGGTGGCGGTCCGCACGGCAGGCTCTAGAGCCAAAGGGAACCTCAACGTGAGAACTGGCCTCCAGGGTAGGCCCTGAGTAGCCGTGCAGAAAGGGAGGCATGCAGCTCTTTCCGGGAGTTCTTAGTCGCTTTGCTCTCAAGGCAGTACACGCCCGGGGACTCCTAGGCCACACGGGCGTGCCGCGTTTTCCCTCCAAGGTCCCTGAGTGCCTCCAGACACCTGTGGGCCGGCTGAGCAACGTCGAGGTCCATTGGTTGATTCCCTCGGAGGACCCCCGTGCGTGCCGAGTGCTGGGCAACCACACACTGCGCGTTCCTTGAGGAGCGCTACATCTCCAGAGCCCTCGAACGCCCTTCGGGACAACATGGCTGGTGGGTGCGAAGTGCCCAGGAAGACTCTGTCATGGCCCTTGTGTGAGCTGCCATGAGAGAGCGCTGTGCTTGCAACACTGCGAGGCCCGCCCTCGTGCCTGAAGTCACTCTGCTCGAGGAGAAAGTCAGCATCTTAGCGTGCCGTGTGGCTCCTGGCACACCCAGCATGAAGCCATGCCTGGAAGTAAGGCCCTGGTTTGCCGTGCAGAAGCGGAGGCGTGCTGCAGTTTCCAGGAGGCGGTGGCCTCTGCTCTGCATACCTTGAACGGCAGCACAGCTTTCTGGACACCTGGGAGGCTAGCCGGGGCGCCCTGTTCCCGGCAGGAACACTGAGTAACCCCAGGCGCACCTGGGTCTGCTACGCACCATCCAGGCCCGTAGCCCCTTAGAGCCCCTCTGTGCACGCCGAGCGTAGGGAAACGCACTGCCCTCTCTTTTGGAGCAGCTTGGTTTCCTCAGCACTCGCACACGTTCACGAACACCGTTCTGCCACATCCCACATGGCGCGGAGGTCTTAAAGCGTTGCCGTAATCGGAGCTGCGCTCAGAGTAACCCTCGTCTTCGCATTCCATCCAGGACCTCCTGACGGAAGGCACCGTGCCTCCTAGAGGACGGCGGCTTGGGTTCTTACTGCAATTCAAGTCCTCTTCCTTCTTTGGCACTGCAGGCAGCCCCAGGCCCAGAGGAGCAGCTACGGCCTTCCTTTGTTGAGACAGTTCGCTGGAGGCGGGACTCCCTCCTTCGATAAGTTGACTCGGGGAAGGAAACGCAGGGTGACCGGTGTCTCCTGGGACTCGTCAGAAACCACAGGGATGTACGCTGAGTGTGCCCATGAACACGGGGGCCTGCTGGAACTCGCCCTGCTTTCCCATTTGGAGGGCGGCATTCATGCCTGCCTTGACGCTCCCTGACATTCCCGGCTCCCGACAGGCCAGTGAGCCCTGGAAGAGTGCTTCGGGGAAAATTATGAGTTTGCTCTCTCTAAACCAGGGGCTTCCGCGGCCGCGGTGGCGGTCCGGACGGCAGGCTCTAGAGCCAAAGGGAACCTCAACGTGAGAACTGGCCTCCAGGGTAGGCCCTGAGTAGCCGTGCAGAAAGGGAGGCATGCAGCTCTTTCCGGGAGTTCTTAGTCGCTTTGCTCTCAAGGCAGTACACGCCCGGGGACTCCTAGGCCACACGGGCGTGCAGCATTTTCCCTCCAAGGTCCCTGAGTGCCTCCAGACACCTGTGGGCCGGCTGAGCAACGTCGAGGTCCATTGGTTGATTCCCTCGGAGGACCCCCGTGCGTGCCGAGTGCTGGGCAACCACACACTGCGCGTTCCTTGAGGAGCGCTACGTCTCCAGAGCCCTCGAACGCCCTTCGGGACAACATGGCTGGTGGGTGCGAAGTGCCCAGGAAGACTCTGTCATGGCCCTTGTGTGAGCTGCCATGAGAGAGCGCTGTGCTTGCAACACTGCGAGGCCCCCCCTCGTGCCTGAAGTCACTCTGCTCGAGGAGAAAGTCAGCATCTTAGCGTGCCGTGTGGCTCCCGGCACACCCAGCATGAAGCCATGCCTGGAAGTAAGGCCCTGGTTTGCCGTGCAGAAGCGGAGGCGTGCTGCAGTTTCCAGGAGGCGGTGGCCTCTGCTCTGCATACCTTGAACGGCAGCACAGCTTTCTGGACACCTGGGAGGCTAGCCGGGGCGCCCTGTTCCCGGCAGGAACACTGAGTAACCCCAGGCGCACCTGGGTCTGCTACGCACCATCCAGGCCCGTAGCCCCTTAGAGCCCCTCTGTGCACGCCGAGCGTAGGGAAACGCACTGCCCTCTCTTTTGGAGCAGCTTGGTTTCCTCAGCACTCGCACACGTTCACGAACACCGTTCTGCCACATCCCACATGGCGCGGAGGTCTTAACACGTTGCCCTAATCGGAGCTGCGCTCAGAGTAACCCTCGTCTTCGCATTCCATCCAGGACCTCCTGACTGAAGGCACCGTGCCTCCTAGAGGACGGCGGCTTGGGTTCTTACTGCAATTCAAGTCCTGTTCCTTCTTTGGCACTGCAGGCAGCCCCAGGCCCAGAGGAGCAGCTACGGCCTTCCTTGGTTGAGACAGTTCGCTGGAGGCGGGACTCCCTCCTTCGATAAGTTGACTCGGGGAACGAAACGCAGGGTAACCGGTGTCTCCTGGGACTCGTCAGAAACCACAGGGATGTACGCTGAGTGTGCCCATGAACACGGGGGCCTGCTGGAACTCGCCCTGCTTTCCCATTTGGAGGGCGGCATTCATGCCTGCCTTGACGCTCCCTGACATTCCCGGCTCCCGACGGGCCAGTGAGCCCTGGAAGAGTGCTTCGGGGAAAATTATGAGTTTGCTCTCTCTAAACCAGGGGCTTCCGCGGCCGCGGTGGCGGTCCGCACGGCAGGCTCTAGAGCCAAAGGGAACCTCAACGTGAGAACTGGCCTCCAGGGTAGGCCCTGAGTAGCCGTGCAGAAAGGGAGGCATGCAGCTCTTTCCGGGAGTTCTTAGTCGCTTTGCTCTCAAGGCCGTACACGCCCGGGGACTCCTAGGCCCCACGGGCGTGCAGCATTTTCCCTCCAAGGTCCCTGAGTGCCTCCAGACACCTGTGGGCCGGCTGAGCAACGTCGAGGTCCATTGGTTGATTCCCTCGGAGGACCCCCGTGCGTGCCGAGTGCTGGGCAACCACACACTGCGCGTTCCTTGAGGAGCGCTACATCTCCAGAGCCCTCGAACGCCCTTCGGGACAACATGGCTGGTGGGTGCGAAGTGCCCAGGAAGACTCTGTCATGGCCCTTGTGTGAGCTTCCATGAGAGAACGCTGTGCTTGCAACACTGCGAGGCCCGCCCTCGTGCCTGAAGTCACCCTGCTCGAGGAGAAAGTCAGCATCTTAGCGTGCTGTGTGGCTCCCAGCACACCCAGCATGAAGCCATGCCTGGAAGTAAGGCCCTGGTTTGCCGTGCAGAAGCGGAGGCGTGCTGCAGTTTCCAGGAGGCGGTGGCCTCTGCTCTGCATACCTTGAACGGCAGCACAGCTTTCTGGACACCTGGGAGGCTAGCCGGGGCGCCCTGTTCCCGGCAGGAACACTGAGTAACCCCAGGCGCACCTGGGTCTGCTACGCACCATCCAGGCCCGTAGCCCCTTAGAGCCCCTCTGTGCACGCCGAGCGTAGGGAAACGCACTGCCCTCTCTTTTGGAGCAGCTTGGTTTCCTCAGCACTCGCACACGTTCACGAACACCGTTCTGCCACATCCCACATGGCGCGGAGGTCTTACGCGTTGCCCTAATCGGAGGTGCGCTCAGAGTAACCCTCGTCTCCGCATTCCATCCAGGACCTCCTGACCGAAGGCACCGTGCCTCCTAGAGGACGGCGGCTTGGGTTCTTACTGCAATTCAAGTCCTGTTCCTTCTTTGGCACTGCAGGCAGCCCCAGGCCCAGAGGAGCAGCTACGGCGTTCCTTGGTTGAGACAGTTCGCTGGATGCGGGACTCCCTCCTTCGATCAGTTGACTCGGGGAAGGAAACGCAGGGTGACCGGTGTCTCCTGGGACTCGTCAGAAACCACAGGGATGTACGCTGAGTGTGCCCATGAACCCGGGGGCCTGCTGGAACTAGCCCTGCTTTCCCATTTGGAGGGCGGCCTTCATGCCTGCCTTGACGCTCCCTGACATTCCCGGCTCCCGACGGGCCAGTGAGCCCTGGAAGAGTGCTTCGGGGAAAATTATGAGTTTGCCCTCTCTAAACCAGGGGCTTCCGCGGCCGCGGTGGCGGTCCGCACGGCAGGCTCTAGAGCCAAAGGGAACCTCAACGTGAGAACTGGCCTCCAGGTTAGGCCCTGAGTAGCCGCGCAGAAAGGGAGGCATGCAGCTCTTTCCGGGAGTTCTTAGTCGCTTTGCTCTCAAGGCCGTACACGCCCGGGGACTCCTAGGCCCCACGGGCGTGCAGCATTTTCCCTCCAAGGTCCCTGAGTGCCTCCAGACACCTGTGGGCCGGCTGAGCAACGTCGAGGTCCATTGGTTGATTCCCTCGGAGGACCCCCGTGCGTGCCGAGTGCTGGGCAACCACACACTGCGCGTTCCTTGAGGAGCGCTACATCTCCAGAGCCCTCGAACGCCCTTCGGGACAACATGGCTGGTGGGTGCGAAGTGCCCAGGAAGACTCTGTCATGGCCCTTGTGTGAGCTTCCATGAGAGAACGCTGTGCTTGCAACACTGCGAGGCCCGCCCTCGTGCCTGAAGTCACCCTGCTCGAGGAGAAAGTCAGCATCTTAGCGTGCTGTGTGGCTCCCGGCACACCCAGCATGAAGCCATGCCTGGAAGTAAGGCCCTGGTTTGCCGTGCAGAAGCGGAGGCGTGCTGCAGTTTCCAGGAGGCGGTGGCCTCTGCTCTGCATACCTTGAACGGCAGCACAGCTTTCTGGACACCTGGGAGGCTAGCCGGGGCGCCCTGTTCCCGGCAGGAACACTGAGTAACCCCAGGCGCACCTGGGTCTGCTACGCACCATCCAGGCCCGTAGCCCCTTAGAGCCCCTCTGTGCACGCCGAGCGTAGGGAAACGCACTGCCCTCTCTTTTGGAGCAGCTTGGTTTCCTCAGCACTCGCACACGTTCACGAACACCGTTCTGCCACATCCCACATGGCGCGGAGGTCTTACGCGTTGCCCTAATCGGAGCTGCGCTCAGAGTAACCCTCCTCTCCGCATTCCATCCAGGACCTCCTGACCGAAGGCACCGTGCCTCCTAGAGGACGGCGGCTTGGGTTCTTACTGCAATTCAAGTCCTGTTCTCTCTTTGGCACAGCAGGCAGCCCCAGGCCCAGAGGAGCAGCTACGGCGTTCCTTGGTTGAGACAGTTCGCTGGATTCGGGACTCCCTCCTTCGATCAGTTGACTCGGGGAAGGAAACGCAGGGTGACCGGTGTCTCCTGGGACTCGTCAGAAACCACAGGGATGTACGCTGAGTGTGCCCATGAACCCGGGGGCCTGCTGGAACTAGCCCTGCTTTCCCATTTGGAGGGCGGCCTTCATTCCTGCCTTGACGCTCCCTGACATTCCCGGCTCCCGACGGGCCAGTGAGCCCTGGAAGAGTGCTTCGGGGAAAATTATGATTTTGCCCTCTCTAAACCAGGGGCTTCCGCGGCCGCGGTGGCCGTCCGCACGGCAGGCTCTAGAGCCAAAGGGAACCTCAACGTGAGAACTGGCCTCCAGGGTAGGCCCTGAGTAGCCGCGCAGACAGGGAGGCATGCAGCTCTTTCCGGGAGTTCTTAGTCGCTTTGCTCTCAAGGCAGTACACGCCCGGGGACTCCTAGGCCCCACGGGCGTGCAGCATTTTCCCTCCAAGGTCCCTGAGTGCCTCCAGACACCTGTGGGCCGGCTGAGCAACGTCGAGGTCCATTGGTTGATTCCCTCGGAGGACCCCCGTGCGTGCCGAGTGCTGGGCAACCACACACTGCGCGTTCCTTGAGGAGCGCTACATCTCCAGAGCCCTCGAACGCCCTTCGGGACAACATGGCTGGTGGGTGCGAAGTGCCCAGGAAGACTCTGTCATGGCCCTTGTGTGAGCTGCCATGAGAGAACGCTGTGCTTGCAACACTGCGAGGCCCGCCCTCGTGCCTGAAGTCACCCTGCTCGAGGAGAAAGTCAGCATCTTAGCGTGCTGTGTGGCTCCCGGCACACCCAGCATGAAGCCATGCCTGGAAGTAAGGCCCTGGTTTGCCGTGCAGAAGCGGAGGCGTGCTGCAGTTTCCAGGAGGCGGTGGCCTCTGCTCTGCATACCTTGAACGGCAGCACAGCTTTCTGGACACCTGGGAGGCTAGCCGGGGCGCCCTGTTCCCGGCAGGAACACTGAGTAACCCCAGGCGCACCTGGGTCTGCTACGCACCATCCAGGCCCGTAGCCCCTTAGAGCCCCTCTGTGCACGCCGAGCGTAGGGAAACGCACTGCCCTCTCTTTTGGAGCAGCTTGGTTTCCTCAGCACTCGCACACGTTCACGAACACCGTTCTGCCACATCCCACATGGCGCGGAGGTCTTACGCGTTGCCCTAATCGGAGCTGCGCTCAGAGTAACCCTCATCTCCGCATTCCATCCAGGACCTCCTGACCGAAGGCACCGTGCCTCCTAGAGGACGGCGGCTTGGGTTCTTACTGCAATTCAAGTCCTGTTCCTTCTTTGGCACAGCAGGCAGCCCCAGGCCCAGAGGAGCAGCTACGGCGTTCCTTGGTTGAGACAGTTCGCTGGATTCGGGACTCCCTCCTTCGATCAGTTGACTCGGGGAAGGAAACGCAGGGTGACCGGTGTCTCCTGGGACTCGTCAGAAACCACAGGGATGTACGCTGAGTGTGCCCATGAACCCGGGGGCCTGCTGGAACTAGCCCTGCTTTCCCATTAGGATGGCAGCCTTCATGCCTGCCTTGACGCTCCCTGACATTCCCGGCTCCCGACGGGCCAGTGAGCCCTGGAAGAGTGCTTCGGGGAAAATTATGAGTTTGCCCTCTCTAAACCAGGGGCTTCCGCGGCCGCGGTGGCCGTCCGCACGGCAGGCTCTAGAGCCAAAGGGAACCTCAACGTGAGAACTGGCCTCCAGGTTAGGCCCTGAGTTGTCGCGCAGAAAGGGAGGCATGCAGCTCTTTCCGGGAGTTCTTAGTCGCTTTGCTCTCAAGGCAGTACACGCCCGGGGACTCCTAGGCCCCACGGGCGTGCAGCATTTTCCCTCCAAGGTCCCTGAGTGCCTCCAGACACCTGTGGGCCGGCTGAGCAACGTCGAGGTCCATTGGTTGATTCCCTCGGAGGACCCCCGTGCGTGCCGAGTGCTGGGCAACCACACACTGCGCGTTCCTTGAGGAGCGCTACATCTCCAGAGCCCTCGAACGCCCTTCGGGACAACATGGCTGGTGGGTGCGAAGTGCCCAGGAAGACTCTGTCATGGCCCTTGTGTGAGCTTCCATGAGAGAACGCTGTGCTTGCAACACTGCGAGGCCCGCCCTCGTGCCTGAAGTCACCCTGCTCGAGGAGAAAGTCAGCATCTTAGCGTGCTGTGTGGCTCCCGGCACACCCAGCATGAAGCCATGCCTGGAAGTAAGGCCCTGGTTTGCCGTGCAGAAGCGGAGGCGTGCTGCAGTTTCCAGGAGGCGGTGGCCTCTGCTCTGCATACCTTGAACGGCAGCACAGCTTTCTGGACACCTGGGAGGCTAGCCGGGGCACCCTGTTCCCGGCAGGAACACTGAGTAACCCCAGGCGCACCTGGGTCTGCTACGCACCATCCAGGCCCGTAGCCCCTTAGAGCCCCTCTGTGCACGCCGAGCGTAGGGAAACGCACTGCCCTCTCTTTTGGAGCAGCTTGGTTTCCTCAGCACTCGCACACGTTCACGAACACCGTTCTGCCACATCCCACATGGCGCGGAGGTCTTACGCGTTGCCCTAATCGGAGCTGCGCTCAGAGTAACCCTCCTCTCCGCATTCCATCCAGGACCTCCTGACCGAAGGCACCGTGCCTCCTATAGGACGGCGGCTTGGGTTCTTACTGCAATTCAAGTCCTGTTCCTTCTTTGGCACAGCAGGCAGCCCGAGGCCCAGAGGAGCAGCTACGGCGTTCCTTGGTTGAGACAGTTCGCTGGATGCGGGACTCCCTCCTTCGATCAGTTGACTCGGGGAAGGAAACGCAGGGTGACCGGTGTCTCCTGGGACTCGTCAGAAACCACAGGGATGTACGCTGAGTGTGCCCATGAACCCGGGGGCCTGCTGGAACTAGCCCTGCTTTCCCATTTGGAGGGCGGCCTTCATGCCTGCCTTGACGCTCCCTGACATTCCCGGCTCCCGACGGGCCAGTGAGCCCTGGAAGAGTGCTTCGGGGAAAATTATGAGTTTGCCCTCTCTAAACCAGGGGCTTCCGTGGCCGCGGTGGCCGTCCGCACGGCAGGCTCTAGAGCCAAAGGGAACCTCAACGTGAGAACTGGCCTCCAAGTTAGGCCCTGAGTAGCCGCGCAGAAAGGGAGGCATGCAGCTCTTTCCGGGAGTTCTTAGTCACTTTGCTTTCAAGGCAGTACACGCACGGGGACTCCTAAACCCTACGGGCATGCAGCGTTTTCCCTCCAAGGTCCCTGAGTGCCTCCAGACACCTGTGGGCCGGCTGAGCAACGTCGAGGTCCATTGGTTGATTCCCTCGGAGGACCCCCGTGCGTGCCGAGTGCTGGGCAACCACACACTGCGCGTTCCTTGAGGAGCGCTACATCTCCAGTGCCCTCGAACGCCCTTCGGGACAACATGGCTGGTGGGTGCGAAGTGCCCAGGAAGACTCTGTCATGGCCCTTGTGTGAGCTGCCATGAGAGAGCGCTGTGCTTGCAACACTGCGAGGCCCGCCCTCGTGCCTGAAGTCACCCTGCTCGAGGAGAAAGTCAGCATCTTAGCGTGCCGTGTGGCTCCCGGCACACCCAGCATGAAGCCATGCCTGGAAGTAAGGCCCTGGTTTGCCGTTCAGAAGCGGAGGCGTGCTGCAGTTTCCAGGAGGCGGTGGCCTCTGCTCTGCATACCTTGAACGGCAGCACAGCTTTCTGGACACCTGGGAGGCTAGCCGGAGCGCCCTGTTCCCGGCAGGAACACTGAGTAACCCCAGGCGCACCTGGGTCTGCTACGCACCATGCCGGCCCGTAGCCCCTTAGAGCCCCTCTGTGCACGCCGAGCGTAGGGAAACGCACTGCCCTCTCTTTTGGAGCAGCTTGGTTTCCTCAGCACTCGCACACGTTCACGAACACCGTTCTGCCACATCCCACATGGCGCGGAGGTCTTACGCGTTGCCCTAATCGGAGCTGCGCTCAGAGTAACCCTCCTCTCCGCATTCCATCCAGGACCTCCTGACTGAAGGCACCGTGCCTCCTAGAGGACGGCGGCTTGGGTTCTTACTGCAATTCAAGTCCTGTACCTTCTTTGGCACAGCAGGCAGACCCAGGCCCAGAGGAGCAGCTACGGCGTTCCTTGGTTGAGACAGTTCGCTGGATGCGGGACTCCCTCCTTCGATAAGTTGACTCGGGGAAGGAAACGCAGGGTGACCGGTGTCTCCTGGCACTCGTCAGAAACCACAGGGATGTACGCTGAGTGTGCCCATGAACCCGGGGGCCTGCTGGAACTAGCCCTGCTTTCCCATTTGGAGGGCGGCATTCATGCCTGCCTTGACGCTCCCTGACATTCCCGGCTCCCGACGGGCCAGTGAGTCCTGGAAGAGTGCTTCGGGGAAAATTATGAGTTTGCCCTCTCTAAACCAGGGGCTTCCGCGGCCGCGGTGGCCGTCCGCACGGCAGGCTCTAGAGCCAAAGGGAACCTCAACGTGAGAACTGGCCTCCAGGTTAGGCCCTGAGTTGTCGCGCAGAAAGGGAGGCATGCAGCTCTTTCCGGGAGTTCTTAGTCGCTTTGCTCTCAAGGCAGTACACGCCCGGGGACTCCTAGGCCCCACGGGCGTGCAGCATTTTCCCTCCAAGGTCCCTGAGTGCCTCCAGACACCTGTGGGCCGGCTGAGCAACGTCGAGGTCCATTGGTTGATTCCCTCGGAGGACCCCCGTGCGTGCCGAGTGCTGGGCAACCACACACTGCGCGTTCCTTGAGGAGCGCTACATCTCCAGAGCCCTCGAACGCCCTTCGGGACAACATGGCTGGTGGGTGCGAAGTGCCCAGGAAGACTCTGTCATGGCCCTTGTGTGAGCTGCCATGAGAGAACGCTGTGCTTGCAACACTGCGAGGCCCGCCCTCGTGCCTGAAGTCACCCTGCTCGAGGAGAAAGTCAGCATCTTAGCGTGCTGTGTGGCTCCCGGCACACCCAGCATGAAGCCATGCCTGGAAGTAAGGCCCTGGTTTGCCGTGCAGAAGCGGAGGCGTGCTGCAGTTTCCAGGAGGCGGTGGCCTCTGCTCTGCATACCTTGAACGGCAGCACAGCTTTCTGGACACCTGGGAGGCTAGCCGGGGCACCCTGTTCCCGGCAGGAACACTGAGTAACCCCAGGCGCACCTGGGTCTGCTACGCACCATCCAGGCCCGTAGCCCCTTAGAGCCCCTCTGTGCACGCCGAGCGTAGGGAAACGCACTGCCCTCTCTTTTGGAGCAGCTTGGTTTCCTCAGCACTCGCACACGTTCACGAACACCGTTCTGCCACATCCCACATGGCGCGGAGGTCTTACGCGTTGCCCTAATCGGAGCTGCGCTCAGAGTAACCCTCCTCTCCGCATTCCATCCAGGACCTCCTGACCGAAGGCACCGTGCCTCCTATAGGACGGCGGCTTGGGTTCTTACTGCAATTCAAGTCCTGTTCCTTCTTTGGCACAGCAGGCAGCCCGAGGCCCAGAGGAGCAGCTACGGCGTTCCTTGGTTGAGACAGTTCGCTGGATGCGGGACTCCCTCCTTCGATCAGTTGACTCGGGGAAGGAAACGCAGGGTGACCGGTGTCTCCTGGGACTCGTCAGAAACCACAGGGATGTACGCTGAGTGTGCCCATGAACCCGGGGGCCTGCTGGAACTAGCCCTGCTTTCCCATTTGGAGGGCGGCCTTCATGCCTGCCTTGACGCTCCCTGACATTCCCGGCTCCCGACGGGCCAGTGAGCCCTGGAAGAGTGCTTCGGGAAAAATTATGAGTTTGCCCTCTCTAAACCAGGGGCTTCCGCGGCCGCGGTGGCGGTCCGCACGGCAGGCTCTAGAGCCAAAGGGAACCTCAACGTGAGAACTGGCCTCCAAGTTAGGCCCTGAGTAGCCGCGCAGAAAGGGAGGCATGCAGCTCTTTCCGGGAGTTCTTAGTCACTTTGCTTTCAAGGCAGTACACGCACGGGGACTCCTAAACCCCACGGGCATGCAGCGTTTTCCCTCCAAGGTCCCTGAGTGCCTCCAGACACCTGTGGGCCGGCTGAGCAACGTCGAGGTCCATTGGTTGATTCCCTCGGAGGATCCCCGTGCGTGCCGAGTGCTGGGCAACCACACACTGCGCGTTCCTTGAGGAGCGCTACATCTCCAGTGCCCTCGAACGCCCTTCGGGACAACATGGCTGGTGGGTGCGAAGTGCCCAGGAAGACTCTGTCATGGCCCTTGTGTGAGCTGCCATGAGAGAGCGCTGTGCTTGCAACACTGCGAGGCCCGCCCTCGTGCCTGAAGTCACCCTGCTCGAGGAGAAAGTCAGCATCTTAGCGTGCCGTGTGGCTCCCGGCACACCCAGCATGAAGCCATGCCTGGAAGTAAGGCCCTGGTTTGCCGTTCAGAAGTGGAGGCGTGCTGCAGTTTCCAGGAGGCGGTGGCCTCTGCTCTGCATACCTTGAACGGCAGCACAGCTTTCTGGACACCTGGGAGGCTAGCCGGGGCGCCCTGTTCCCGGCAGGAACACTGAGTAACCCCAGGCGCACCTGGGTCTGCTACGCACCATGCCGGCCCGTAGCCCCTTAGAGCCCCTCTGTGCACGCCGAGCGTAGGGAAACGCACTGCCCTCTCTTTTGGAGCAGCTTGGTTTCCTCAGCACTCGCACACGTTCACGAACACCGTTCTGCCACATCCCACATGGCGCGGAGGTCTTACGCGTTGCCCTAATCGTAGCTGCGCTCAGAGTAACCCTCCTCTCCGCATTCCATCCAGGACCTCCTGACTGAAGGCACCGTGCCTCCTAGAGGACGGCGGCTTGGGTTCTTACTGCAATTCAAGTCCTGTACCTTCTTTGGCACAGCAGGCAGACCCAGGCCCAGAGGAGCAGCTACGGCGTTCCTTGGTTGAGACAGTTCGCTGGATGCGGGACTCCCTCCTTCGATAAGTTGACTCGGGGAAGGAAACGCAGGGTGACCGGTGTCTCCTGGCACTCGTCAGAAACCACAGGGATGTACGCTGAGTGTGCCCATGAACCCGGGGGCCTGCTGGAACTAGCCCTGCTTTCCCATTTGGAGGGCGGCATTCATGCCTGCCTTGACGCTCCCTGACATTCCCGGCTCCCGACGGGCCAGTGAGTCCTGGAAGAGTGCTTCGGGGAAAATTATGAGTTTGCCCTCTCTAAACCAGGGGCTTCCGCGGCCGCGGTTGCGGTCCGCACGGCAGGCTCTAGAGCCAAAGGGAACCTCAACGTGAGAACTGGCCTCCAGGTTAGGCCCTGAGTAGCCGCGCAGACAGGCAGGCATGCAGCTCTTTCCGGGAGTTCTTAGTCGCTTTGCTCTCAAGGCAGTACACGCCCGGGGACTCCTAGGCCCCACGGGCGTGCAGCATTTTCCCTCCAAGGTCCCTGAGTGCCTCCAGACACCTGTGGGCCGGCTGAGCAACGTCGAGGTCCATTGGTTGATTCCCTCGGAGGACCCCCGTGCGTGCCGAGTGCTGGGCAACCACACACTGCGCGTTCCTTGAGGAGCGCTACATCTCCAGAGCCCTCGAACGCCCTTCGGGACAACATGGCTGGTGGGTGCGAAGTGCCCAGGAAGACTCTGTCATGGCCCTCGTGTGAGCTGCCATGAGAGAACGCTGTGCTTGCAACACTGCGAGGCCCGACCTCGTGCCTGAAGTCACCCTGCTCGAGGAGAAAGTCAGCATCTTAGCGTGCTGTGTGGCTCCCGGCACACCCAGCATGAAGCCATGCCTGGAAGTAAGGCCCTGGTTTGCCGTGCAGAAGCGGAGGCGTGCTGCAGTTTCCAGGAGGCGGTGGCCTCTGCTCTGCATACCTTGAACGGCAGCACAGCTTTCTGGACACCTGGGAGGCTAGCCGGGGCGCCCTGTTCCCGGCAGGAACACTGAGTAACCCCAGGCGCACCTGGGTCTGCTACGCACCATCCAGGCCCGTAGCCCCTTAGAGCCCCTCTGTGCACGCCGAGCGTAGGGAAACGCACTGCCCTCTCTTTTGGAGCAGCTTGGTTTCCTCAGCACTCGCACACGTTCACGAACACCGTTCTGCCACATCCCACATGGCGCGGAGGTCTTACGCGTTGCCCTAATCGGAGCTGCGCTCAGAGTAACCCTCCTCTCCGCATTCCATCCAGGAACTCCTGACCGAAGGCACCATGCCTCCTAGAGGACGGCGGCTTGGGTTCTTACTGCAATTCAAGTCCTGTTCCTTCTTTGGCACAGCAGGCAGCCCCAGGCCCAGAGGAGCAGCTACGGCGTTCCTTGTTTGAGACAGTTCGCTGGATGCGGGACTCCCTCCTTCGATCAGTTGACTCGGGGAAGGAAACGCAGGGTGACCGCTGTCTCCTGGGACTCGTCAGAAACCACAGGGATGTACGCTGAGTGTGCCCATGAACCCGGGGTCCTGCTGGAACTAGCCCTGCTTTCCCATTTGGAGGGCGGCCTTCATGCCTGCCTTGACGCTCCCTGACATTCCCGGCTCCCGACGGGCCAGTGAGCCCTGGAAGAGTGCTTCGGGGAAAATTATGAGTTTGCTCTCTCTAAACCAGGGGCTTCCGCGGCCGCGGTGGCCGTCCGCACGGCAGGCTCTAGAGCCAAAGGGAACCTCAACGTGAGAACTGGCCTCCAGGTTAGGCCCTGAGTAGCCGCGCAGACAGGGAGGCATGCAGCTCTTTCCGGGAGTTCTTAGTCGCTTTGCTCTCAAGGCAGTACACGCCCGGGGACTCCTAGGCCCCACGGGCGTGCAGCATTTTCCCTCCAAGGTCCCTGAGTGCCTCCAGACACCTGTGGGCCGGCTGAGCAACGTCGAGGTCCATTGGTTGATTCCCTCGGAGGACCCCCGTGCGTGCCGAGTGCTGGGCAACCACACACTGCGCGTTCCTTGAGGAGCGCTACATCTCCAGAGCCCTCGAACGCCCTTCGGGACAACATGGCTGGTGGGTGCGAAGTGCCCAGGAAGACTCTGTCATGGCCCTCGTGTGAGCTGCCATGAGAGAACGCTGTGCTTGCAACACTGCGAGGCCCGCCCTCGTGCCTGAAGTCACCCTGCTCGAGGAGAAAGTCAGCATCTTAGCGTGCTGTGTGGCTCCCGGCACACCCAGCATGAAGCCATGCCTGGAAGTAAGGCCCTGGTTTGCCGTGCAGAAGCGGAGGCGTGCTGCAGTTTCCAGGAGGCGGTGGCCTCTGCTCTGCATACCTTGAACGGCAGCACAGCTTTCTGGACACCTGGGAGGCTAGCCGGGGCGCCCTGTTCCCGGCAGGAACACTGAGTAACCCCAGGCGCACCTGGGTCTGCTACGCACCATCCAGGCCCGTAGCCCCTTAGAGCCCCTCTGTGCACGCCGAGCGTAGGGAAACGCACTGCCCTCTCTTTTGGAGCAGCTTGGTCTCCTCAGCACTCGCACACGTTCACGAACACCGTTCTGCCACATCCCACATGGCGCGGAGGTCTTACGCGTTGCCCTAATCGGAGCTGCGCTCAGAGTAACCCTCCTCTCCGCATTCCATCCAGGACCTCCTGACCGAAGGCACCGTGCCTCCTACAGGATGGCGGCTTGGGTTCTTACTGCAATTCAAGTCCTGTTCCTTCTTTGGCACTGCAGGCAGCCCGAGGCCCAGAGGAGCAGCTACGGCCTTCCTTGGTTGAGACAGTTCGCTGGATGCGGGACTCCCTCCTTCGATCAGTTGACTCGGGGAAGGAAACGCAGGGTGACCGGTGTCTCCTGGGACTCGTCAGAAACCACAGGGATGTACGCTGAGTGTGCCCATGAACCCGGGGGCCTGCTGGAACTAGCCCTGCTTTCCCATTTGGAGGGCGGCCTTCATGCCTGCCTTGACGCTCCCTGACATTCCCGGCTCCCGACGGGCCAGTGAGCCCTGGAAGAGTGCTTCGGGAAAAATTATGAGTTTGCCCTCTCTAAACCAGGGGCTTCCGCGGCCGCGGTGGCGGTCCGCACGGCAGGCTCTAGAGCCAAAGGGAACCTCAACGTGAGAACTGGCCTCCAAGTTAGGCCCTGAGTAGCCGCGCAGAAAGGGAGGCATGCAGCTCTTTCCGGGAGTTCTTAGTCACTTTGCTTTCAAGGCAGTACACGCACGGGGACTCCTAAACCCCACGGGCATGCAGCGTTTTCCCTCCAAGGTCCCTGAGTGCCTCCAGACACCTGTGGGCCGGCTGAGCAACGTCGAGGTCCATTGGTTGATTCCCTCGGAGGATCCCCGTGCGTGCCGAGTGCTGGGCAACCACACACTGCGCGTTCCTTGAGGAGCGCTACATCTCCAGTGCCCTCGAACGCCCTTCGGGACAACATGGCTGGTGGGTGCGAAGTGCCCAGGAAGACTCTGTCATGGCCCTTGTGTGAGCTGCCATGAGAGAGCGCTGTGCTTGCAACACTGCGAGGCCCGCCCTCGTGCCTGAAGTCACCCTGCTCGAGGAGAAAGTCAGCATCTTAGCGTGCCGTGTGGCTCCCGGCACACCCAGCATGAAGCCATGCCTGGAAGTAAGGCCCTGGTTTGCCGTTCAGAAGCGGAGGCGTGCTGCAGTTTCCAGGAGGCGGTGGCCTCTGCTCTGCATACCTTGAACGGCAGCACAGCTTTCTGGACACCTGGGAGGCTAGCCGGGGCGCCCTGTTCCCGGCAGGAACACTGAGTAACCCCAGGCGCACCTGGGTCTGCTACGCACCATCCAGGCCCGTAGCCCCTTAGAGCCCCTCTGTGCACGCCGAGCGTAGGGAAACGCACTGCCCTCTCTTTTGGAGCAGCTTGGTTTCCTCAGCACTCGCACACGTTCACGAACACCGTTCTGCCACATCCCACATGGCGCGGAGGTCTTACGCGTTGCCCTAATCGGAGCTGCGCTCAGAGTAACCCTCCTCTCCGCATTCCATCCAGGACCTCCTGACTGAAGGCACCGTGCGTCCTAGAGGACGGCGGCTTGGGTTCTTACTGCAATTCAAGTCCTGTACCTTCTTTGGCACAGCAGGCAGACCCAGGCCCAGAGGAGCAGCTACGGCGTTCCTTGGTTGAGACAGTTCGCTGGATGCGGGACTCCCTCCTTCGATAAGTTGACTCGGGGAAGGAAACGCAGGGTGACCGGTGTCTCCTGGCACTCGTCAGAAACCACAGGGATGTACGCTGAGTGTGCCCATGAACCCGGGGGCCTGCTGGAACTAGCCCTGCTTTCCCATTTGGAGGGCGGCATTCATGCCTGCCTTGACGCTCCCTGACATTCCCGGCTCCCGACGGGCCAGTGAGTCCTGGAAGAGTGCTTCGGGGAAAATTATGAGTTTGCCCTCTCTAAACCAGGGGCTTCCGCGGCCGCGGTTGCGTTCCGCACGGCAGGCTCTAGAGCCAAAGGGAACCTCAACGTGAGAACTGGCCTCCAGGTTAGGCCCTGAGTAGCCGCGCAGACAGGCAGGCATGCAGCTCTTTCCGGGAGTTCTTAGTCGCTTTGCTCTCAAGGCAGTACACGCCCGGGGACTCCTAGGCCCCACGGGCGTGCAGCATTTTCCCTCCAAGGTCCCTGAGTGCCTCCAGACACCTGTGGGCCGGCTGAGCAACGTCGAGGTCCATTGGTTGATTCCCTCGGAGGACCCCCGTGCGTGCCGAGTGCTGGGCAACCACACACTGCGCGTTCCTTGAGGAGCGCTACATCTCCAGAGCCCTCGAACGCCCTTCGGGACAACATGGCTGGTGGGTGCGAAGTGCCCAGGAAGACTCTGTCATGGCCCTCGTGTGAGCTGCCATGAGAGAACGCTGTGCTTGCAACACTGCGAGGCCCGACCTCGTGCCTGAAGTCACCCTGCTCGAGGAGAAAGTCAGCATCTTAGCGTGCTGTGTGGCTCCCGGCACACCCAGCATGAAGCCATGCCTGGAAGTAAGGCCCTGGTTTGCCGTGCAGAAGCGGAGGCGTGCTGCAGTTTCCAGGAGGCGGTGGCCTCTGCTCTGCATACCTTGAACGGCAGCACAGCTTTCTGGACACCTGGGAGGCTAGCCGGGGCGCCCTGTTCCCGGCAGGAACACTGAGTAACCCCAGGCGCACCTGGGTCTGCTACGCACCATCCAGGCCCGTAGCCCCTTAGAGCCCCTCTGTGCACGCCGAGCGTAGGGAAACGCACTGCCCTCTCTTTTGGAGCAGCTTGGTTTCCTCAGCACTCGCACACGTTCACGAACACCGTTCTGCCACATCCCACATGGCGCGGAGGTCTTACGCGTTGCCCTAATCGGAGCTGCGCTCAGAGTAACCCTCCTCTCCGCATTCCATCCAGGAACTCCTGACCGAAGGCACCATGCCTCCTAGAGGACGGCGGCTTGGGTTCTTACTGCAATTCAAGTCCTGTTCCTTCTTTGGCACAGCAGGCAGCCCCAGGCCCAGAGGAGCAGCTACGGCGTTCCTTGTTTGAGACAGTTCGCTGGATGCGGGACTCCCTCCTTCGATCAGTTGACTCGGGGAAGGAAACGCAGGGTGACCGCTGTCTCCTGGGACTCGTCAGAAACCACAGGGATGTACGCTGAGTGTGCCCATGAACCCGGGGTCCTGCTGGAACTAGCCCTGCTTTCCCATTTGGAGGGCGGCCTTCATGCCTGCCTTGACGCTCCCTGACATTCCCGGCTCCCGACGGGCCAGTGAGCCCTGGAAGAGTGCTTCGGGGAAAATTATGAGTTTGCTCTCTCTAAACCAGGGGCTTCCGCGGCCGCGGTGGCCGTCCGCACGGCAGGCTCTAGAGCCAAAGGGAACCTCAACGTGAGAACTGGCCTCCAGGTTAGGCCCTGAGTAGCCGCGCAGACAGGGAGGCATGCAGCTCTTTCCGGGAGTTCTTAGTCGCTTTGCTCTCAAGGCAGTACACGCCCGGGGACTCCTAGGCCCCACGGGCGTGCAGCATTTTCCCTCCAAGGTCCCTGAGTGCCTCCAGACACCTGTGGGCCGGCTGAGCAACGTCGAGGTCCATTGGTTGATTCCCTCGGAGGACCCCCGTGCGTGCCGAGTGCTGGGCAACCACACACTGCGCGTTCCTTGAGGAGCGCTACATCTCCAGAGCCCTCGAACGCCCTTCGGGACAACATGGCTGGTGGGTGCGAAGTGCCCAGGAAGACTCTGTCATGGCCCTCGTGTGAGCTGCCATGAGAGAACGCTGTGCTTGCAACACTGCGAGGCCCGCCCTCGTGCCTGAAGTCACCCTGCTCGAGGAGAAAGTCAGCATCTTAGCGTGCTGTGTGGCTCCCGGCACACCCAGCATGAAGCCATGCCTGGAAGTAAGGCCCTGGTTTGCCGTGCAGAAGCGGAGGCGTGCTGCAGTTTCCAGGAGGCGGTGGCCTCTGCTCTGCATACCTTGAACGGCAGCACAGCTTTCTGGACACCTGGGAGGCTAGCCGGGGCGCCCTGTTCCCGGCAGGAACACTGAGTAACCCCAGGCGCACCTGGGTCTGCTACGCACCATCCAGGCCCGTAGCCCCTTAGAGCCCCTCTGTGCACGCCGAGCGTAGGGAAACGCACTGCCCTCTCTTTTGGAGCAGCTTGGTCTCCTCAGCACTCGCACACGTTCACGAACACCGTTCTGCCACATCCCACATGGCGCGGAGGTCTTACGCGTTGCCCTAATCGGAGCTGCGCTCAGAGTAACCCTCCTCTCCGCATTCCATCCAGGACCTCCTGACCGAAGGCACCGTGCCTCCTACAGGATGGCGGCTTGGGTTCTTACTGCAATTCAAGTCCTGTTCCTTCTTTGGCACTGCAGGCAGCCCCAGGCCCAGAGGAGCAGCTACGGCCTTCCTTGGTTGAGACAGTTCGCTGGATGCGGGACTCCCTCCTTCGATCAGTTGACTCGGGGAAGGAAACGCAGGGTGACCGGTGTCTCCTGGGACTCGTCAGAAACCACAGGGATGTACGCTGAGTGTGCCCATGAACCCGGGGGCCTGCTGGAACTAGCCCTGCTTTCCCATTTGGAGGGCGGCCTTCATGCCTGCCTTGACGCTCCCTGACATTCCCGGCTCCCGACGGGCCAGTGAGCCCTGGAAGAGTGCTTCGGGGAAAATTATGAGTTTGCCCTCTCTAAACCAGGGGCTTCCGCGGCCGCGGTGGCGGTCCGCACGGCAGGCTCTAGAGCCAAAGGGAACCTCAACGTGAGAACTGGCCTCCAGGTTAGGCCCTGAGTAGCCGCGCAGACAGGGAGGCATGCAGCTCTTTCCGGGAGTTCTTAGTCGCTTTGCTCTCAAGGCAGTACACGCCCGGGGACTCCTAGGCCCCACGGGCGTGCAGCATTTTCCCTCCAAGGTCCCTGAGTGCCTCCAGACACCTGTGGGCCGGCTGAGCAACGTCGAGGTCCATTGGTTGATTCCCTCGGAGGACCCCCGTGCGTGCCGAGTGCTGGGCAACCACACACTGCGCGTTCCTTGAGGAGCGCTACGTCTCCAGAGCCCTCGAACGCCCTTCGGGACAACGTGGCTGGTGGGTGCGAAGTGCCCAGGAAGACCCTGTCATGGCCCTTGTGTGAGCTGCCATGAGAGAACGCTGTGCTTGCAACACTGCGAGGCCCGCCCTCGTGCCTGAAGTCACCCTGCTCGAGGAGAAAGTCAGCATCTTAGCGTGCTGTGTGGCTCCCGGCACACCCAGCATGAAGCCATGCCTGGAAGTAAGGCCCTGGTTTGCCGTGCAGAAGCGGAGGCGTGCTGCAGTTTCCAGGAGGCGGTGGCCTCTGCTCTGCATACCTTGAACGGCAGCACAGCTTTCTGGACACCTGGGAGGCTAGCCGGGGCGCCCTGTTCCCGGCAGGAACACTGAGTAACCCCAGGCGCACCTGGGTCTGCTACGCACCATCCAGGCCCGTAGCCCCTTAGAGCCCCTCTGTGCACGCCGAGCGTAGGGAAACGCACTGCCCTCTCTTTTGGAGCAGCTTGGTTTCCTCAGCACTCGCACACGTTCACGAACACCGTTCTGCCACATCCCACATGGCGCGGAGGTCTTACGCGTTGCCCTAATCGGAGCTGCGCTCAGAGTAACCCTCGTCTCCGCATTCCATCCAGGACCTCCTGACCGAAGGCACCGTGCCTCCTAGAGGACGGCGGCTTGGGTTCTTACTGCAATTCAAGTCCTGTTCCTTCTTTGGCACTGCAGGCAGCCCCAGGCCCAGAGGAGCAGCTACGGCGTTCCTTGGTTGAGACAGTTCGCTGGATGCGGGACTCCCTCCTTCGATCAGTTGACTCGGGGAAGGAAACGCAGGGTGACCGCTGTCTCCTGGGACTCGTCAGAAACCACAGGGATGTACGCTGAGTGTGCCCATGAACCCGGGGTCCTGCTGGAACTAGCCCTGCTTTCCCATTTGGAGGGCGGCCTTCATGCCTGCCTTGACGCTCCCTGACATTCCCGGCTCCCGACGGGCCAGTGAGCCCTGGAAGAGTGCTTCGGGGAAAATTATGAGTTTGCCCTCTCTAAACCAGGGGCTTCCGCGGCCGCGGTGGCCGTCCGCACGGCAGGCTCTAGAGCCAAAGGGAACCTCAACGTGAGAACTGGCCTCCAGGTTAGGCCCTGAGTAGCCGCGCAGACAGGGAGGCATGCAGCTCTTTCCGGGCGTTCTTAGTCGCTTTGCTCTCAAGGCAGTACATGCCCGGGGACTCCTAGGCCCCACGGGCGTGCAGCATTTTCCCTCCAAGGTCCCTGAGTGCCTCCAGACACCTGTGGGCCGGCTGAGCAACGTCGAGGTCCATTGGTTGATTCCCTCGGAGGACCCCCGTGCGTGCCGAGTGCTGGGCAACCACACACTGCGCGTTCCTTGAGGAGCGCTACATCTCCAGAGCCCTCGAACGCCCTTCGGGAAAACATGGCTGGTGGGTGCGAAGTGCCCAGGAAGACTCTGTCATGGCCCTTGTGTGAGCTGCCATGAGAGAACGCTGTGCTTGCAACACTGCGAGGCCCGCCCTCGTGCCTGAAGTCACCCTGCTCGAGCAGAAAGTCAGCATCTTAGCGTGCTGTGTGGCTCCCGGCACACCCAGCATGAAGCCATGCCTGGAAGTAAGGCCCTGGTTTGCCGTGCAGAAGCGGAGGCGTGCTGCAGTTTCCAGGAGGCGGTGGCCTCTGCTCTGCATACCTTGAACGGCAGCACAGCTTTCTGGACACCTGGGAGGCTAGCCGGGGCGCCCTGTTCCCGGCAGGAACACTGAGTAACCCCAGGCGCACCTGGGTCTGCTACGCACCATCCAGGCCCGTAGCCCCTTAGAGCCCCTCTGTGCACGCCGAGCGTAGGGAAACGCACTGCCCTCTCTTTTGGAGCAGCTTGGTTTCCTCAGCACTCGCACACGTTCACGAACACCGTTCTGCCACATCCCACATGGCGCGGAGGTCTTACGCGTTGCCCTAATCGGAGCTGCGCTCAGAGTAACCCTCCTCTCCGCATTCCATCCAGGACCTCCTGACTGAAGGCACCGTGCCTCCTAGAGGACGGCGGCTTGGGTTCTTACTGCAATTCAAGTCCTGTTCCTTCTTTGGCACTGCAGGCAGCCCCAGGCCCAGAGGAGCAGCTACGGCGTTCCTTGGTTGAGACAGTTCGCTGGATGCGGGACTCCCTCCTTCGATCAGTTGACTCGGGGAAGGTAACGCAGGGTGACCGGTGTCTCCTGGGACTCGTCAGAAACCACAGGGATGTACGCTGAGTGTGCCCATGAACCCGGGGGCCTGCTGGAACTAGCCCTGCTTTCCCATTTGGAGGGCGGCCTTCATGCCTGCCTTGACGCTCCCTGACATTCCCGGCTCCCGACGGGCCAGTGAGCCCTGGAAGAGTGCTTCGGGGAAAATTATGAGTTTGCCCTCTCTAAACCAGGGCCTTCCGCGGCCGCGGTGGCCGTCCGCACGGCAGGCTCTAGAGCCAAAGGGAACCTCAACGTGAGAACTGGCCTCCAGGTTAGGCCCTGAGTAGCCGCGCAGACAGGGAGGCATGCAGCTCTTTCCGGGAGTTCTTAGTCGCTTTGCTCTCAAGGCAGTACACGCCCGGGGACTCCTAGGCCCCACGGGCGTGCAGCATTTTCCCTCCAAGGTCCCTGAGTGCCTCCAGACACCTGTGGGCCGGCTGAGCAACGTCGAGGTCCATTGGTTGATTCCCTCGGAGGACCCCCGTGCGTGCCGAGTGCTGGGCAACCACACACTGCGCGTTCCTTGAGGAGCGCTACATCTCCAGAGCCCTCGAACGCCCTTCGGGACAACATGGCTGGTGGGTGCGAAGTGCCCAGGAAGACTCTGTCATGGCCCTTGTGTGAGCTGCCATGAGAGAATGCTGTGCTTGCAACACTGCGAGGCCCGCCCTCGTGCCTGAAGTCACCCTGCTCGAGGAGAAAGTCAGCATCTTAGCGTGCTGTGTGGCTCCCGGCACACCCAGCATGAAGCCATGCCTGGAAGTAAGGCCCTGGTTTGCCGTGCAGAAGCGGAGGCGTGCTGCAGTTTCCAGGAGGCGGTGGCCTCTGCTCTGCATACCTTGAACGGCAGCACAGCTTTCTGGACACCTGGGAGGCTAGCCGGGGCGCCCTGTTCCCGGCAGGAACACTGAGTAACCCCAGGCGCACCTGGGTCTGCTACGCACCATCCAGGCCCGTAGCCCCTTAGAGCCCCTCTGTGCACGCCGAGCGTAGGGAAACGCACTGCCCTCTCTTTTGGAGCAGCTTGGTTTCCTCAGCACTCGCACACGTTCACGAACACCGTTCTGCCACATCCCACATGGCGCGGAGTTCTTACGCGTTGCCCTAATCGGAGCTGCGCTCAGAGTAACCCTCGTCTCCGCATTCCATCCAGGACCTCCTGACCGAAGGCACCGTGCCTCCTAGAGGACGGCGGCTTGGGTTCTTACTGCAATTCAAGTCCTGTTCCTTCTTTGGCACTGCAGGCAGCCCCAGGCCCAGAGGAGCAGCTACGGCGTTCCTTGGTTGAGACAGTTCGCTGGATGCGGGACTCCCTCCTTCGATCAGTTGACTCGGGGAAGGAAACACAGGGTGACCGGTGTCTCCTGGGACTCGTCAGAAACCACAGGGATGTACGCTGAGTGTGCCCATGAACCCGGGGGCCTGCTGGAACTAGTCCTGCTTTCCCATTTGGAGGGCGGCCTTCATGCCTGCCTTGACGCTCCCTGACATTCCCGGCTCCCGACGGGCCAGTGAGCCCTGGAAGAGTGCTTCGGGGAAAATTATGAGTTTGCTCTCTCTAAACCAGGGGCTTCCGCGGCCGCGGTGGCGGTCCGCACGGCAGGCTCTAGAGCCAAAGGGAACCTCAACGTGAGAACTGGCCTCCAGGTTAGGCCCTGAGTAGCCGCGCAGACAGGGAGGCATGCAGCTCTTTCCGGGAGTTCTTAGTCGCTTTGCTCTCAAGGCAGTACACGCCCGGGGACTCCTAGGCCCCACGGGCATGCAGCATTTTCCCTCCAAGGTCCCTGAGTGCCTCCAGACACCTGTGGGCCGGCTGAGCAACGTCGAGGTCCATTGGTTGATTCCCTCGGAGGACCCCCGTGCGTGCCGAGTGCTGGGCAACCACACACTGCGCGTTCCTTGAGGAGCGCTACATCTCCAGAGCCCTCGAACGCCCTTCGGGACAACATGGCTGGTGGGTGCGAAGTGCCCAGGAAGACTCTGTCATGGCCCTTGTGTGAGCTGCCATGAGAGAATGCTGTGCTTGCAACACTGCGAGGCCCGCCCTCGTGCCTGAAGTCACCCTGCTCGAGGAGAAAGTCAGCATCTTAGCGTGCTGTGTGGCTCCCGGCACACCCAGCATGAAGCCATGCCTGGAAGTAAGGCCCTGGTTTGCCGTGCAGAAGCGGAGGCGTGCTGCAGTTTCCAGGAGGCGGTGGCCTCTGCTCTGCATACCTTGAACGGCAGCACAGCTTTCTGGACACCTGGGAGGCTAGCCGGGGCGCCCTGTTCCCGGCAGGAACACTGAGTAACCCCAGGCGCACCTGGGTCTGCTACGCACCATCCAGGCCCGTAGCCCCTTAGAGCCCCTCTGTGCACGCCGAGCGTAGGGAAACGCACTGCCCTCTCTTCTGGAGCAGCTTGGTTTCCTCAGCACTCGCACACGTTCACGAACACCGTTCTGCCACATCCCACATGGCGCGGAGGTCTTACGCGTTGCCCTAATCGGAGCTGCGCTCAGAGTAACCCTCCTCTCCGCATTCCATCCAGGACCTCCTGACTGAAGGCACCGTGCCTCCTAGAGGACGGCGGCTTGGGTTCTTACTGCAATTCAAGTCCTGTTCCTTCTTTGGCACTGCAGGCAGCCCCAGGCCCAGAGGAGCAGCTACGGCGTTCCTTGGTTGAGACAGTTCACTGGATGCGGGACTCCCTCCTTCGATCAGTTGACTCGGGGAAGGAAACGCAGGGTGACCGGTGTCTCCTGGGACTCGTCAGAAACCACAGGGATGTACGCTGAGTGTGCCCATGAACCCGGGGGCCTGCTGGAACTAGCCCTGCTTTCCCATTTGGAGGGCGGCCTTCATGCCTGCCTTGACGCTCCCTGACATTCCCGGCTCCCGACGGGCCAGTGAGCCCTGGAAGAGTGCTTCGGGGAAAATTATGAGTTTGCTCTCTCTAAACCAGGGGCTTCCGCGGCCGCGGTGGCGGTCCGCACGGCAGGCTCTAGAGCCAAAGGGAACCTCAACGTGAGAACTGGCCTCCAGGTTAGGCCCTGAGTAGCCGCGCAGACAGGGAGGCATGCAGCTCTTTCCGGGAGTTCTTAGTCGCTTTGCTCTCAAGGCAGTACACGCCCGGGGACTCCTAGGCCCCACGGGCATGCAGCATTTTCCCTCCAAGGTCCCTGAGTGCCTCCAGACACCTGTGGGCCGGCTGAGCAACGTCGAGGTCCATTGGTTGATTCCCTCGGAGGACCCCCGTGCGTGCCGAGTGCTGGGCAACCACACACTGCGCGTTCCTTGAGGAGCGCTACATCTCCAGAGCCCTCGAACGCCCTTCGGGACAACATGGCTGGTGGATGCGAAGTGCCCAGGAAGATTCTGTCATGGCCCTTCTGTGAGCTGCCATGAGAGAACGCTGTGCTTGCAACACTGCGAGGCCCGCCCTCGTGCCTGAAGTCACCCTGCTCGAGGAGAAAGTCAGCATCTTAGCGTGCTGTGTGGCTCCCGGCACACCCAGCATGAAGCCATGCCTGGAAGTAAGGCCCTGGTTTGCCGTGCAGAAGCGGAGGCGTGCTGCAGTTTCCAGGAGGCGGTGGCCTCTGCTCTGCATACCTTGAACGGCAGCACAGCTTTCTGGACACCTGGGAGGCTAGCCGGGGCGCCCTGTTCCCGGCAGGAACACTGAGTAACCCCAGGCGCACCTGGGTCTGCTACGCACCATCCAGGCCCGTAGCCCCTTAGAGCCCCTCTGTGCACGCCGAGCGTAGGGAAACGCACTGCCCTCTCTTTTGGAGCAGCTTGGTTTCCTCAGCACTCGCACACGTTCACGAACACCGTTCTGCCACATCCCACATGGCGCGGAGGTCTTACGCGTTGCCCTAATCGGAGCTGCGCTCAGAGTAACCCTCGTCTCCGCATTCCATCCAGGACCACCTGACGGAAGGCACCGTGCCTCCTAGAGGACGGCGGCTTGGGTTCTTACTGCAATTCAAGTCCTGTTCCTTCTTTGGCACAGCAGGCAGCCGCAGGCCCAGAGGAGCAGCTACGGCGTTCCTTGGTTGAGACAGTTCGCTGGATGCGGGACTCCCTCCTTCGATCAGTTGACTCGGGGAAGGAAACGCAGGGTGACCGGTGTCTCCTGGGACTCGTCAGAAACCACAGGGATGTACGCTGAGTGTGCCCATGCACCCGGGGGCCTGCTGGAACTAGCCCTGCTTTCCCATTTGGAGGGCGGCATTCATGCCTGCCTTGACGCTCCCTGACATTCCCGGCTCCCGACGGGCCAGTGAGCCCTGGAAGAGCGCTTCGGGGAAAATTATGAGTTTGCCCTCTCTAAACCAGGGGCTTCCGCGGCCGCGGTGGCGGTCCGCACGGCAGGCTCTAGAGCCAAAGGGAACCTCAACGTGAGAACTGGCCTCCAGGTTAGGCCCTGAGTAGCCGCGCAGACAGGGAGGCATGCAGCTCTTTCCGGGAGTTCTTAGTCGCTTTGCTCTCAAGGCAGTACACGCCCGGGGACTCCTAGGCCCCACGGGCGTGCAGCATTTTCCCTCCAAGGTCCCTGAGTGCCTCCAGACACCTGTGGGCCGGCTGAGCAACGTCGAGGTCCATTGGTTGATTCCCTCGGAGGACCCCCGTGCGTGCCGAGTGCTGGGCAACCACACACTGCGCGTTCCTTGAGGAGCGCTACATCTCCAGAGCCCTCGAACGCCCTTCGGGACAACAAGACTGGTGGGCGCGAAGTGCCCAGGAAGACTCTGTCATGGCCCTCGTGTGAGCTGCCATGAGAGAACGCTGTGCTTGCAACACTGCGAGGCCCGCCCTCGTGCCTGAAGTCACCCTGCTCGAGGAGAAAGTCAGCATCTTAGCGTGCTGTGTGGCTCCCGGCACACCCAGCATGAAGCCATGCCTGGAAGTAAGGCCCTGGTTTGCCGTGCAGAAGCGGAGGCGTGCTGCAGTTTCCAGGAGGCGGTGGCCTCTGCTCTGCATACCTTGAACGGCAGCACAGCTTTCTGGACACCTGGGAGGCTAGCCGGGGCGCCCTGTTCCCGGCAGGAACACTGAGTAACCCCAGGCGCACCTGGGTCTGCTACGCACCATCCAACCCGTAGCCCCTTAGAGCCCCTCTGTGCACGCCGAGCGTAGGGAAACGCACTGCCCTCTCTTTTGGAGCAGCTTGGTTTCCTCAGCACTCGCACACGTTCACGAACACCGTTCTGCCACATCCCACATGGCGCGGAGGTCTTACGCGTTGCCCTAATCGGAGCTGCGCTCAGAGTAACCCTCGTCTCCGCATTCCATCCAGGACCTCCTGACCGAAGGCACCGTGCCTCCTAGAGGACGGCGGCTTGGGTTCTTACTGCAATTCAAGTCCTGTTCCTTCTTCGGCACTGCAGGCAGCCCCAGGCCCAGAGGAGCAGCTACGGCGTTCCTTGGTTGAGACAGTTCGCTGGATGCGGGACTCCCTCCTTCGATCAGTTGACTCGGGGAAGGAAACGCAGGGTGACCGGTGTCTCCTGGGACTCGTCAGAAACCACAGGGATGTACGCTGAGTGTGCCCATGAACCCGGGGGCCTGCTGGAACTAGCCCTGCTTTCCCATTTGGAGGGCGGCCTTCATGCCTGCCTTGACGCTCCCTGACATTCCCGGCTCCCGACGGGCCAGTGAGCCCTGGAAGAGTGCTTCGGGGAAAATTATGCGTTTGCCCTCTCTAAACCAGGGGCTTCCGCGGCCGCGGTGGCCATCCGCACGGCAGGCTCTAGAGCCAAAGGGAACCTCAACGTGAGAACTGGCCTCCAGGTTAGGCCCTGAGTAGCCGCGCAGAAAGGGAGGCATGCAGCTCTTTCCGGGAGTTCTTAGTCGCTTTGCTCTCAAGGCAGTACACGCCCGGGGACTCCTAGGCCCCACGGGCGTGCAGCATTTTCCCTCCAAGGTCCCTGAGTGCCTCCAGACACCTGTGGGCCGGCGGAGCAACGTCGAGGTCCATTGGTTGATTCCCTCGGAGGACCCCCGTGCGTGCCGAGTGCTGGGCAACCACACACTGCGCGTTCCTTGAGGAGCGCTACATCTCCAGAGCCCTCGAACGCCCTTCGGGACAACATGGCTGGTGGGCGCGAAGTGCCCAGGAAGACTCTGTCATGGCCCTTGTGTGAGCTGCCATGAGAGAACGCTGTGCTTGCAACACTGCGAGGCCCGCCCTCGTGCCTGAAGTCACCCTGCTCGAGGAGAAAGTCAGCATCTTAGCGTGCTGTGTTGCTCCTGGCACACCCAGCATGAAGCCATGCCTGGAAGTAAGGCCCTGGTTTGCCGTGCAGAAGCGGAGGCGTGCTGCAGTTTCCAGGAGGCGGTGGCCTCTGCTCTGCATACCTTGAATGGCAGCACAGCTTTCTGGACACCTGGGAGGCTAGCCGGGGCGCCCTGTTCCCGGCAGGAACACTGAGTAACCCCAGGCGCACCTGGGTCTGCTACGCACCATCCAGGCCCGTAGCCCCTTAGAGCCCCTCTGTGCACGCCGAGCGTAGGGAAACGCACTGCCCTCTCTTTTGGAGCAGCTTGGTTTCCTCAGCACTCGCACACGTTCACGAACACCGTTCTGCCACATCCCACATGGCGCGGAGTTCTTACGCGTTGCCCTAATCGGAGCTGCGCTCAGAGTAACCCTCCTCTCCGCATTCCATCCAGGACCTCCTGACCGAAGGCACCGTGCCTCCTAGAGGACGGCGGCTTGGGTTCTTACTGCAATTCAAGTCCTGTTCCTTCTTTGGCACTGCAGGCAGCCCCAGGCCCAGAGGAGCAGCTACGGCGTTCCTTGGTTGAGACAGTTCGCTGGAGGCGGGACTCCCTCCTTCGATAAGTTGACTCGGGGAAGGAAACGCAGGGTGACCGGTGTCTCCTGGGACTCGTCAGAAACCACAGGGATGTACGCTGAGTGTGCCCATGAACCCGGGGGCCTGCTGGAACTAGCCCTGCTTTCCCATTTGGAGGGCGGCCTTCATGCCTGCCTTGACGCTCCCTGACATTCCCGGCTCCCGACGGGCCAGTGAGCCCTGGAAGAGTGCTTCGGGGAAAATTATGAGTTTGCCCTCTCTAAACCAGGGGCTTCCGCGGCCGCGGTGGCGGTCCGCACGGCAGGCTCTAGAGCCAAAGGGAACCTCAACGTGAGAACTGGCCTCCAGGTTAGGCCCTGAGTAGCCGCGCAGACAGGGAGGCATGCAGCTCTTTCCGGGAGTTCTTAGTCGCTTTGCTCTCAAGGCAGTACACGCCCGGGGACTCCTAGGCCCCACGGGCGTGCAGCATTTTCCCTCCAAGGTCCCTGAGTGCCTCCAGACACCTGTGGGCCGGCTGAGCAACGTCGAGGTCCATTGGTTGATTCCCTCGGAGGACCCCCGTGCGTGCCGAGTGCTGGGCAACCACACACTGCGCGTTCCTTGAGGAGCGCTACATCTCCAGAGCCCTCGAACGCCCTTCGGGACAACATGGCTGGTGGGCGCGAAGTGCCCAGGAAGACTCTGTCATGGCCCTTGTGTGAGCTGCCATGAGAGAACGCTGTGCTTGCAACACTGCGAGGCCCGCCCTCGTGCCTGAAGTCACCCTGCTCGAGGAGAAAGTCAGCATCTTAGCGTGCTGTGTGGCTCCCGGCACACCCAGCATGAAGCCATGCCTGGAAGTAAGGCCCTGGTTTGCCGTGCAGAAGTGGAGGCGTGCTGCAGTTTCCAGGAGGCGGTGGCCTCTGCTCTGCATACCTTGAACGGCAGCACAGCTTTCTGGACACCTGGGAGGCTAGCCGGGGCGCCCTGTTCCCGGCAGGAACACTGAGTAACCCCAGGCGCACCTGGGTCTGCTACGCACCATCCAGGCCCGTAGCCCCTTAGAGCCCCTCTGTGCACGCCGAGCGTAGGGAAACGCACTGCCCTCTCTTTTGGAGCAGCTTGGTTTCCTCAGCACTCGCACACGTTCACGAACACCGTTCTGCCACATCCCAGATGGCGCGGAGGTCTTATGCGTTGCACTAATCGGAGCTGCGCTCAGAGTAATCCTCCTCTCCGCATTCCATCCAGGACCTCCTGACCGAAGGCACCGTGCCTCCTAGAGGACGGCGGCTTGGGTTCTTACTGCAATTCAAGTCCTGTTCCTTCTTTGGCACTGCAGGCAGCCCCAGGCCCAGAGGAGCAGCTACGGCGTTCCTTGGTTGAGACAGTTCACTGGATGCGGGACTCCCTCCTTCGATCAGTTGACTCGGGGAAGGAAACGCAGGGTGACCGGTGTCTCCTGGTACTCGTCAGAAACCACAGGGATGTACGCTGAGTGTGCTCATGAACCCGGGGGCCTGCTGGAACTAGCCCTGCTTTCCCATTTGGAGGGCGGCCTTCGTGCCTGCCTTGACGCTCCCTGACATTCCCGGCTCCCGACGGGCCAGTGAGCCCTGGAAGAGTGCTTCGGGGAAAATTATGAGTTTGCCCTCTCTAAACCAGGGGCTTCCGCGGCCGCGGTGGCCGTCCGCACGGCAGGCTCTAGAGCCAAAGGGAACCTCAACGTGAGAACTGGCCTCCAGGTTAGGCCCTGAGTAGCCGCGCAGACAGGGAGGCATGCAGCTATTTCCGGGAGTTCTTAGTCGCTTTGCTCTCAAGGCAGTACACGCCCGGGGACTCCTAGGCCCCACGGGCGTGCAGCATTTTCCCTCCAAGGTCCCTGAGTGCCTCCAGACACCTGTGGGCCGGCTGAGCAACGTCGAGGTCCATTGGTTGATTCCCTCGGAGGACCCCCGTGCGTGCCGAGTGCTGGGCAACCACACACTGCGCGTTCCTTGAGGAGCGCTACATCTCCAGAGCCCTCGAACGCCCTTCGGGACAACATGGCTGGTGGGCGCGAAGTGCCCAGGAAGACTCTGTCATGGCCCTCGTGTGAGCTGCCATGAGAGAACGCTGTGCTTGCAACACTGCGAGGCCCGCCCTCGTGCCTGAAGTCACCCTGCTCGAGGAGAAAGTCAGCATCTTAGCGTGCTGTGTGGCTCCCGGCACACCCAGCATGAAGCCATGCCTGGAAGTAAGGCCCTGGTTTGCCGTGCAGAAGCGGAGGCGTGCTGCAGTTTCCAGGAGGCGGTGGCCTCTGCTCTGCATACCTTGAACGGCAGCACAGCTTTCTGGACACCTGGGAGGCTAGCCGGGGCGCCCTGTTCCCGGCAGGAACACTGAGTAACCCCAGGCGCACCTGGGTCTGCTACGCACCATCCAGGCCCGTAGCCCCTTAGAGCCCCTCTGTGCACGCCGAGCGTAGGGAAACGCACTGCCCTCTCTTTTGGAGCAGCTTGGTTTCCTCAGCACTCGCACACGTTCACGAACACCGTTCTGCCACATCCCACATGGCGCGGAGGTCTTACGCGTTGCCCTAATCGGAGCTGCGCTCAGAGTAACCCTCCTCTCCGCATTCCATCCAGGACCTCCTGACCGAAGGCACCGTGCCTCCTAGAGGACGGCGGCTTGGGTTCTTACTGCAATTCAAGTCCTGTTCCTTCTTTGGCACTGCAGGCAGCCCCAGGCCCAGAGGAGCAGCTACGGCGTTCCTTGGTTGAGACAGTTCGCTGGATGCGGGACTCCCTCCTTCGATCAGTTGACTCGGGGAAGGAAACGCAGGGTGACCGCTGTCTCCTGGGACTCGTCAGAAACCACAGGGATGTACGCTGAGTGTGCCCATGAACCCGGGGGCCTGCTGGAACTAGCCCTGCTTTCCCATTTGGAGGGCGGCCTTCATGCCTGCCTTGACGCTCCCTGACATTCCCGGCTCCCGACGGGCCAGTGAGCCCTGGAAGAGTGCTTCGGGGAAAATTATGCGTTTGCCCTCTCTAAACCAGGGGCTTCCGCGGCCGCGGTGGCCGTCCGCACGGCAGGCTCTAGAGCCAAAGGGAACCTCAACGTGAGAACTGGCCTCCAGGTTAGGCCCTGAGTAGCCGCGCAGAAATGGAGGCATGCAGCTCTTTCCGGGAGTTCTTAGTCGCTTTGCTCTCAAGGCAGTACACGCCCGGGGACTCCTAGGCCCCACGGGCGTGCAGCATTTTCCCTCCAAGGTCCCTGAGTGCCTCCAGACACCTGTGGGCCGGCTGAGCAACGTCGAGGTCCATTGGTTGATTCCCTCGGAGGACCCCCGTGCGTGCCGAGTGCTGGGCAACCACACACTGCGCGTTCCTTGAGGAGCGCTACATCTCCAGAGCCCTCGAACGCCCTTCGGGACAACATGGCTGGTGGGCGCGAAGTGCCCAGGAAGACTCTGTCATGGCCCTCGTGTGAGCTGCCATGAGAGAACGCTGTGCTTGCAACACTGCGAGGCCCGCCCTCGTGCCTGAAGTCACCCTGCTCGAGGAGAAAGTCAGCATCTTAGCGTGCTGTGTTGCTCCTGGCACACCCAGCATGAAGCCATGTCTGGAAGTAAGGCCCTGGTTTGCCGTGCAGAAGCGGAGGCGTGCTGCAGTTTCCAGGAGGCGGTGGCCTCTGCTCTGCATACCTTGAACGGCAGCACAGCTTTCTGGACACCTGGGAGGCTAGCCGGGGCGCCCTGTTCCCGGCAGGAACACTGAGTAACCCCAGGCGCACCTGGGTCTGCTACGCACCATCCAGGCCCGTAGCCCCTTAGAGCCCCTCTGTGCACGCCGAGCGTAGGGAAACGCACTGCCCTCTCTTCTGGAGCAGCTTGGTTTCCTCAGCACTCGCACACGTTCACGAACACCGTTCTGCCACATCCCACATGGCGCGGAGGGCTTACGCGTTGCCCTAATCGGAGCTGCGCTCAGAGTAACCCTCGTCTCCGCATTCCGTCCGGGACCCCCTGACCGAAGGCACCGTGCCTCCTAGAGGACGGCGGCTTGGGTTCTTACTGCAATTCAAGTCCTGTTCCTTCTTTGGCACTGCAGGCAGCCCCAGGCCCAGAGGAGCAGCTACGGCGTTCCTTGGTTGAGACAGTTCGCTGGATGCGGGACTCCCTCCTTCGATCAGTTGACTCGGGGAAGGAAACGCAAGGTGACCGCTGTCTCCTGGGACTCGTCAGAAACCACAGGGATGTACGCTGAGTGTGCCCATGAACCCGGGGGCCTGCTGGAACTAGCCCTGCTTTCCCATTTGGAGGGCGGCCTTCATGCCTGCCTTGACGCTCCCTGACATTCCCGGCTCCCGACGGGCCAGTGAGCCCTGGAAGAGTGCTTCGGGGAAAATTATGAGTTTGCGCTCTCTAAACCAGGGGCTTCCGCGGCCGCGGTGGCGGTCCGCACGGCAGGCTCTAGAACCAAAGGGAACCTCAACGTGAGAACTGGCCTCCAGGTTAGGCCCTGAGTAGCCGCGCAGACAGGGAGGCATGCAGCTCTTTCCGGGAGTTCTTAGTCGCTTTGCTCTCAAGGCAGTACACGCCCGGGGACTCCTAGGCCCCACGGGCATGCAGCATTTTCCCTCCAAGGTCCCTGAGTGCCTCCAGACACCTGTGGGCCGGCTGAGCAACGTCGAGGTCCATTGGTTGATCCCTCGGAGGACCCCCGTGCGTGCCGAGTGCTGGGCAACCACACACTGCGCGTTCCTTGAGGAGCGCTACATCTCCAGAGCCCTCGAACGCCCTTCGCGACAACATGGCTGGTGGGTGCGAAGTGCCCAGGAAGACTCTGTCATGGCCCTTGTGTGAGCTGCCATGAGTGAACGCTGTGCTTGCAACACTGCGAGGCCCGCCCTCGTGCCTGAAGTCACCCTGCTCGAGGAGAAAGTCAGCATCTTAGCGTGCTGTGTGGCTCCCGGCACACCTAGCATGAAGCCATGCCTGGAAGTAAGGCCCTGGTTTGCCGTGCAGAAGCAGAGGCGTGCTGCAGTTTCCAGGAGGCGGTGGCCTCTGCTCTGCATACCTTGAACGGCAGCACAGCTTTCTGGACACCTGGGAGGCTAGCCGGGGCGCCCTGTTCCCGGCAGGAACACTGAGTAACCCCAGGCGCACCTGGGTCTGCTACGCACCATCCAGGCCCGTAGCCCCTTAGAGCCCCTCTGTGCACGCCGAGCGTAGGGAAACGCACTGCCCTCTCTTTTGGAGCAGCTTGGTCTCCTCAGCACTCGCACACGTTCACGAACACCGTTCTGCCACATCCCACATGGCGCGGAGGTCTTACGCGTTGCCCTAATCGGAGCTGCGCTCAGAGTAACCCTCGTCTCCGCATTCCATCCAGGACCTCCTGACAGAAGGCACCGTGCCTCCTAGAGGACGGCGGCTTGGGTTCTTACTGCAATTCAAGTCCTGTTCCTTCTTTGGCACTGCAGGCAGCACCAGGCCCAGAGGAGCAGCTACGGCGTTCCTTGGTTGAGACAGTTCGCTGGATGCGGGACTCCCTCCTTCGATCAGTTGACTCGGGGAAGGAAACGCAGGGTGACCGCTGTCTCCTGGGACTCGTCAGAAACCACAGGGATGTACGCTGAGTGTGCCCATGAACCCGGGGGCCTGCTGGAACTAGCCCTGCTTTCCCATTTGGAGGGCGGCCTTCATGCCTGCCTTGACGCTCCCTGACATTCCCGGCTCCCGACGGGCCAGTGAGCCCTGGAAGAGTGCTTCGGGGAAATTTATGAGTTTGCCGTCTCTAAACCAGGGGCTTTCGCGGCCGCGGTGGCGGTCCGCACGGCAGGCTCTAGAGCCAAAGGGAACCTCAACGTGAGAACTTGCCTCCAGGCTAGGCCCTGAGTAGCCGTGCAGAAAGGGAGGCATGCAGCTCTTTCCGGGAGTTCTTAGTCGCTTTGCTCTCAAGGCAGTACACGCCCGGGGACTCCTAGGCCCCACGGGCGTGCAGCATTTTCCCTCCAAGGTCCCTGAGTGCCTCCAGACACCTGTGGGCCGGCTGAGCAACGTCGAGGTCCATTGGTTGATTCCCTCGGAGGACCCCCGTGCGTGCCGAGTGCTGGGCAACCACACACTGCGCGTTCCTTGAGGAGCGCTACGTCTCCAGAGCCCTCGAACGCCCTTCGGGACAACGTGGCTGGTGGGTGCGAAGTGCCCAGGAAGACCCTGTCATGGCCCTTGTGTGAGCTGCCATGAGAGAACGCTGTGCTTGCAACACTGCGAGGCCCGCCCTCGTGCCTGAAGTCACCCTGCTCGAGGAGAAAGTCAGCATCTTAGCGTGCTGTGTGGCTCCCGGCACACCCAGCATGAAGCCATGCCTGGAAGTAAGGCCCTGGTTTGCCGTGCAGAAGCGGAGGCGTGCTGCAGTTTCCAGGAGGCGGTGGCCTCTGCTCTGCATACCTTGAACCGGAAGCACAGCTTTCTGGACACCTGGGAGGCTAGCCGGGGCGCCCTGTTCCCGGCAGGAACACTGAGTAACCCCAGGCGCACCTGGCTCTGCTAAGCACCATCCAGGCCCGTAGCCCCTTAGAGCACCTCTGTGCACGCCGAGCGTAGGGAAACGCACTGCCCTCTCTTTTGGAGCAGCTTGGTTTCCTCAGCACTCGCACACGTTCACGAACACCGTTCTGCCACATCCCACATGGCGCGGAGGTCTTACGCGTTGCCCTAATCGGAGCTGCGCTCAGAGTAACCCTCGTCTCCGCATTCCATCCGGGACCCCCTGACCGAAGGCACCGTGCCTCCTAGAGGACGGCGGCTTGGGTTCTTACTGCAATTCAAGTCCTGTTCCTTCTTTGGCACTGCAGGCAGCCCCAGGCCCAGAGGAGCAGCTACGGCCTTCCTTGGTTGAGACAGTTCGCTGGATGCGGGACTCCCTCCTTCGATCAGATGACTCGGGGAAGGAAACGCAAGGTGACCGCTGTCTCCTGGGACTCGTCAGAAACCACAGGGATGTACGCTGAGTGTGCCCATGAACCCGGGGGCCTGCTGGAACTAGCCCTGCTTTCCCATTTGGAGGGCGGCCTTCATGCCTGCCTTGACGCTCCCTGACATTCCCGGCTCCCGACGGGCCAGTGAGCCCTGGAAGAGTGCTTCGGGGAAAATTATGAGTTTGCCCTCTCTAAACCAGGGGCTTCCGCGGCCGCGGTGGCGGTCCGCACGGCAGGCTCTAGAACCAAAGGGAACCTCAACGTGAGAACTGGCCTCCAGGTTAGGCCCTGAGTAGCCGCGCAGACAGGGAGGCATGCAGCTCTTTCCGGGAGTTCTTAGTCGCTTTGCTCTCAAGGCAGTACACGCCCGGGGACTCCTAGGCCCCACGGGCATGCAGCATTTTCCCTCCAAGGTCCCTGAGTGCCTCCAGACACCTGTGGGCCGGCTGAACAACGTCGAGGTCCATTGGTTGATCCCTCGGAGGACCCCCGTGCGTGCCGAGTGCTGGGCAACCACACACTGCGCGTTCCTTGAGGAGCGCTACATCTCCAGAGCCCTCGAACGCCCTTCGCGACAACATGGCTGGTGGGTGCGAAGTGCCCAGGAAGACTCTGTCATGGCCCTTGTGTGAGCTGCCATGAGTGAACGCTGTGCTTGCAACACTGTGAGGCCCGCCCTCGTGCCTGAAGTCACCCTGCTCGAGGAGAAAGTCAGCATCTTAGCGTGCTGTGTGGCTCCCGGCACACCTAGCATGAAGCCATGCCTGGAAGTAAGGCCCTGGTTTGCCGTGCAGAAGCAGAGGCGTGCTGCAGTTTCCAGGAGGCGGTGGCCTCTGCTCTGCATACCTTGAACGGCAGCACAGCTTTCTGGACACCTGGGAGGCTAGCCGGGGCGCCCTGTTCCCGGCAGGAACACTGAGTAACCCCAGGCGCACCTGGGTCTGCTACGCACCATCCAGGCCCGTAGCCCCTTAGAGCCCCTCTGTGCACGCCGAGCGTAGGGAAACGCACTGCCCTCTCTTTTGGAGCAGCTTGGTTTCCTCAGCACTCGCACACGTTCACGAACACCGTTCTGCCACATCCCACATGGCGCGGAGTTCTTACGCGTTGCCCTAATCGGAGCTGCGCTCAGAGTAACCCTCGTCTCCGCATTCCATCCAGGACCTCCTGACCGAAGGCACCGTGCCTCCTACAGGACGGCGGCTTGGGTTCTTACTGCAATTCAAGTCCTGTTCCTTGTTTGGCACTGCAGGCAGCCCCAGGCCCAGAGGAGCAGCTACGGCGTTCCTTGGTTGAGACAGTTCGCTGGATGCGGGACTCCCTCCTTCGATCAGTTGACTCGGGGAAGGAAACGCAGGGTGACCGGTGTCTCCTGGGACTCGTCAGAAACCACAGGGATGTACGCTGAGTGTGCCCATGAACCCGGGAGCCTGCTGGAACTAGTCCTGCTTTCCCATTTGGAGGGCGGCCTTCATGCCTGCCTTGACGCTCCCTGACATTCCCGGCTCCCGACGGGCCAGTGAGCCCTGGAAGAGTGCTTCGGGCAAAATTATGAGTTTGCCGTCTCTAAACCAGGGGCTTCCGCGGCCGCGGTGGCCGTCCGCACGGCAGGCTCTAGAGCCAAAGGGAACCTCAACGTGAGAGCTGGCCTCCAGGTTAGGCCCTGAGTAGCCGCGCAGAAAGGGAGGCATGCAGCTCTTTCCGGGAGTTCTTAGTCGCTTTGCTCTCAAGGCAGTACACGCCCGGGGACTCCTAGGCCCCACGGGCGTGCAGCATTTTCCCTCCAAGGTCCCTGAGTGCCTCCAGACACCTGTGGGCCGGCTGAGCAACGTCGAGGTCCATTGGTTGATTCCCTCGGAGGACCCCCGTGCGTGCCGAGTGCTGGGCAACCACACACTGCGCGTTCCTTGAGGAGCGCTACATCTCCAGAGCCCTCGAACGCCCTTCGGGACAACATGGCTGGTGGGTGCGAAGTGCCCAGGAAGACTCTGTCATGGCCCTTGTGTGAGCTGCCATGAGAGAACGCTGTGCTTGCAACACTGCGAGGCCCGCCCTGGTGCCTGAAGTCACCCTGCTCGAGGAGAAAGTCAGCATCTTAGCGTGCTGTGTGGCTCCCGGCACACCCAGCATGAAGCCATGCCTGGAAGTAAGGCCCTGGTTTGCCGTGCAGAAGCGGAGGCGTGCTGCAGTTTCCAGGAGGCGGTGGCCTCTGCTCTGCATACCTTGAACGGCAGCACAGCTTTCTGGACACCTGGGAGGCTAGCCGGGGCGCCCTGTTCCCGGCAGGAACACTGAGTAACCCCAGGCGCACCTGGGTCTGCTACGCACCATCCAGGCCCGTAGCCCCTTAGAGCCCCTCTGTGCACGCCGAGCGTAGGGAAACGCACTGCCCTCTCTTTTGGAGCAGCTTGGTTTCCTCAGCACTCGCACACGTTCACGAACACCGTTCTGCCACATCCCACATGGCGCGGAGGTCTTACGCGTTGCCCTAATCGGAGCTGCGCTCAGAGTAACCCTCGTCTCCGCATTCCATCCAGGACCTCCTGACCGAAGGCACCGTGCCTCCTAGAGGACGGCGGCTTGGGTTCTTACTGCAATTCAAGTCCTGTTCCTTCTTTGGCACTGCAGGCAGCCCCAGGCCCAGAGGAGCAGCTACGGCGTTCCTTGGTTGAGACAGTTCGCTGGATGCGGGACTCCCTCCTTCGATCAGTTGACTCGGGGAAGGAAACGCAGGGTGACCGCTGTCTCCTGGGACTCGTCAGAAACCACAGGGATGTACGCTGAGTGTGCCCATGAACCCGGGGGCCTGCTGGAACTAGCCCTGCTTTCCCATTTGGAGGGCGGCCTTCATGCCTGCCTTGACGCTCCCTGACATTCCCGGCTCCCGACGGGCCAGTGAGCCCTGGAAGAGTGCTTCGGGGAAAATTATGCGTTTGCCCTCTCTAAACCAGGGGCTTCCGCGGCCGCGGTGGCCGTCCGCACGGCAGGCTCTAGAGCCAAAGGGAACCTCAACGTGAGAACTGGCCTCCAGGTTAGGCCCTGAGTAGCCGCGCAGAAAGGGAGGCATGCAGCTCTTTCCGGGAGTTCTTAGTCGCTTTGCTCTCAAGGCAGTACACGCCCGGGGACTCCTAGGCCCCACGGGCGTGCAGCATTTTCCCTCCAAGGTCCCTGAGTGCCTCCAGACACCTGTGGGCCGGCTGAGCAACGTCGAGGTCCATTGGTTGATTCCCTCGGAGGACCCCCGTGCGTGCCGAGTGCTGGGCAACCACACACTGCGCGTTCCTTGAGGAGCGCTACATCTCCAGAGCCCTCGAACGCCCTTCGGGACAACATGGCTGGTGGGCGCGAAGTGCCCAGGAAGACTCTGTCATGGCCCTCGTGTGAGCTGCCATGAGAGAACGCTGTGCTTGCAACACTGCGAGGCCCGCCCTCGTGCCTGAAGTCACCCTGCTCGAGGAGAAAGTCAGCATCTTAGCGTGCTGTGTTGCTCCTGGCACACCCAGCATGAAGCCATGCCTGGAAGTAAGGCCCTGGTTTGCCGTGCAGAAGCGGAGGCGTGCTGCAGTTTCCAGGAGGCGGTGGCCTCTGCTCTGCATACCTTGAATGGCAGCACAGCTTTCTGGACACCTGGGAGGCTAGCCGGGGCGCCCTGTTCCCGGCAGGAACACTGAGTAACCCCAGGCGCACCTGGGTCTGCTACGCACCATCCAGGCCCGTAGCCCCTTAGAGCCCCTCTGTGCACGCCGAGCGTAGGGAAACGCACTGCCCTCTCTTTTGGAGCAGCTTGGTTTCCTCAGCACTCGCACAGGTTCACGAACACCGTTCTGCCACATCCCACATGGCGCGGAGGTCTTACGCGTTGCCCTAATCGGAGCTGCGCTCAGAGTAACCCTCGTCTCCGCATTCCATCCAGGACCTCCTGACCGAAGGCACCGTGCCTCCTAGAGGACGGCGGCTTGGGTTCTTACTGCAATTCAAGTCCTGTTCCTTCTTTGGCACTGCAGGCAGCCCCAGGCCCAGAGGAGCAGCTACGGCGTTCCTTGGTTGAGACAGTTCGCTGGATGCGGGACTCCCTCCTTCGATCAGTTGACTCGGGGAAGGAAACGCAGGGTGACCGGTGTCTCCTGGGACTCGTCAGAAACCACAGGGATGTACGCTGAGTGTGCCCATGAACCCGGGGGCCTGCTGGAACTAGCCCTGCTTTCCCATTTGGAGGGCGGCCTTCATGCCTGCCTTGACGCTCCCTGACATTCCCGGCTCCCGACGGGCCAGTGAGCCCTGGAAGAGTGCTTCGGGGAAAATTATGAGTTTGCTCTCTATAAACCAGGGGCTTCCGCGGCCGCGGTGGCCGTCCGCACGGCAGGCTCTAGAGCCAAAGGGAACCTCAACGTGAGAACTGGCCTCCAGGCTAGGCCCTGAGTAGCCGTGCAGAAAGGGAGGCATGCAGCTCTTTCCGAGAGTTCTTAGTCGCTTTGCTCGCAAGGCAGTACACGCCCGGGGACTCCTAGGCCCCACGGGCGTGCAGCATTTTCCCTCCAAGGTCCCTGAGTGCCTCCAGACACCTGTGGGCCGGCTGAGCAACGTCGAGGTCCATTGGTTGATTCCCTCGGAGGACCCCCGTGCGTGCCGAGTGCTGGGCAACCACACACTGCGCGTTCCTTGAGGAGCGCTACATCTCCAGAGCCCTCGAACGCCCTTCGGGACAACATGGCTGGTGGGTGCGAAGTGCCCAGGAAGACTCTGTCATGGCCCTCGTGTGAGCTGCCATGAGAGAACGCTGTGCTTGCAACACTGCGAGGCCCGCCTTCGTGCCTGAAGTCACCCTGCTCGAGGAGAAAGTCAGCATCTTAGCGTGCTGTGTGGCTCCCGGCACACCCAGCATGAAGCCATGCCTGGAAGTAAGGCCCTGGTTTGCCGTGCAGAAGCGGAGGCGTGCTGCAGTTTCCAGGAGGCGGTGGCCTCTGCTCTGCATACCTTGAACGGCAGCACAGCTTTCTGGACACCTGGGAGGCTAGCCGGGGCGCCCTGTTCCCGGCAGGAACACTGAGTAACCCCAGGCGCACCTGGGTCTGCTACGCACCATCCAGGCCCGTAGCCCCTTAGAGCCCCTCTGTGCACGCCGAGCGTAGGGAAACGCACTGCCCTCTCTTTTGGAGCAGCTTGGTTTCCTCAGCACTCGCACACGTTCACGAACACCGTTCTGCCACATCCCACATGGCGCGGAGTTCTTACGCGTTGCCCTAATCGGAGCTGCGCTCAGAGTAACCCTCGTCTCCGCATTCCATCCAGGACCTCCTGACCGAAGGCACCGTGCCTCCTAGAGGACGGCGGCTTGGGTTCTTACTGCAATTCAAGTCCTGTTCCTTCTTTGGCACTGCAGGCAGCCCCAGGCCCAGAGGAGCAGCTACGGCGTTCCTTGGTTGAGACAGTTCGCTGGATGCGGGACTCCCTCCTTCGATCAGTTGACTCGGGGAAGGAAACACAGGGTGACCGGTGTCTCCTGGGACTCGTCAGAAACCACAGGGATGTACGCTGAGTGTGCCCATGAACCCGGGGGCCTGCTGGAACTAGTCCTGCTTTCCCATTTGGAGGGCGGCCTTCATGCCTGCCTTGACGCTCCCTGACATTCCCGGCTCCCGACGGGCCAGTGAGCCCTGGAAGAGTGCTTCGGGCAAAATTATGAGTTTGCCGTCTCTAAACCAGGGGCTTCCGCGGCCGCGGTGGCCGTCTGCACGGCAGGCTCTAGAGCCAAAGGGAACCTCAACGTGAGAACTGGCCTCCAGGTTAGGCCCTGAGTAGCCGCGCAGACAGGGAGGCATGCAGCTCTTTCCGGGAGTTCTTAGTCGCTTTGCTCTCAAGGCAGTACACGCCCGGGGACTCCAAGGCCCCACGGGCGTGCAGCATTTTCCCTCCAAGGTCCCTGAGTGCCTCCAGACACCTGTGGGCCGGCTGAGCAACGTCGAGGTCCATTGGTTGATTCCCTCGGAGGACCCCCGTGCGTGCCGAGTGCTGGGCAACCACACACTGCGCGTTCCTTGAGGAGCGCTACATCTCCAGAGCCCTCGAACGCCCTTCGGGACAACATGGCTGGTGGGTGCGAAGTGCCCAGGAAGACTCTGTCATGGCCCTTGTGTGAGCTGCCATGAGAGAACGCTGTGCTTGCAACACTGCGAGGCCCGCCCTGGTGCCTGAAGTCACCCTGCTCGAGGAGAAAGTCAGCATCTTAGCGTGCTGTGTGGCTCCCGGCACACCCAGCATGAAGCCATGCCTGGAAGTAAGGCCCTGGTTTGCCGTGCAGAAGCGGAGGCGTGCTGCAGTTTCCAGGAGGCGGTGGCCTCTGCTCTGCATACCTTGAACGGCAGCACAGCTTTCTGGACACCTGGGAGGCTAGCCGGGGCGCCCTGTTCCCGGCAGGAACACTGAGTAACCCCAGGCGCACCTGGGTCTGCTACGCACCATCCAGGCCCGTAGCCCCTTAGAGCCCCTCTGTGCACGCCGAGCGTAGGGAAACGCACTGCCCTCTCTTTTGGAGCAGCTTGGTTTCCTCAGCACTCGCACACGTTCACGAACACCGTTCTGCCACATCCCACATGGCGTGGAGGTCTTACGCGTTGCCCTAATCGGAGCTGCGCTCAGAGTAACCCTCGTCTCCGCATTCCATCCAGGACCTCCTGACCGAAGGCACCGTGCCTCCTAGAGGACGGCGGCTTGGGTTCTTACTGCAATTCAAGTCCTGTTCCTTCTTTGGCACTGCAGGCAGCCCCAGGCCCAGAGGAGCGGCTACGGCGTTCCTTGGTTGAGACAGTTCGCTGGATGCGGGACTCCCTCCTTCGATCAGTTGACTCGGGGAAGGAAACGCAGGGTGACCGGTGTCTCCTGGGACTCGTCAGAAACCACAGGGATGTACGCTGAGTGTGCCCATGAACCCGGGGGCCTGCTGGAACTAGCCCTGCTTTCCCATTTGGAGGGCGGCCTTCATGCCTGCCTTGACGCTCCCTGACATTCCCGGCTCCCGACGGGCCAGTGAGCCCTGGAAGAGTGCTTCCGGGAGAATTATGAGTTTGCCGTCTCTAAACCAGGGGTTTCCGCGGCCGCGGTGGCCGTCCGCACGGCAGGCTCTAGAGCCAAAGTGAACCTCAATGTGAGAACTGGCCTCCAGGTTAGGCCCTGAGTAGCCACGCAGAAAGGGAGGCATGCAGCTCTTTCCGAGAGTTCTTAGTCGCTTTGCTCTCAAGGCAGTACATGCCCGGGGACTCCTAGGCCCCACGGGCGTGCAGCATTTTCCCTCCAAGGTCCCTGAGTGCCTCCAGACACCTGTGGGCCGGCTGAGCAACGTCGAGGTCCATTGGTTGATTCCCTCGGAGGACCCCCGTGCGTGCCGAGTGCTGGGCAACCACACACTGCGCGTTCCTTGAGGAGCGCTACATCTCCAGAGCCCTCGAACGCCCTTCAGGACAACATGGCTGGTGGGTGCGAAGTGCCCAGGAAGACTCTGTCATGGCCCTCGTGTGAGCTGCCATGAGAGAACGCTGTGCTTGCAACACTGCGAGGCCCACCCTCGTGCCTGAAGTCACCCTGCTCGAGGAGAAAGTCAGCATCTTAGCGTGCTGTGTGGCTCCCGGCACACCCAGCATGAAGCCATGCCTGGAAGTAAGGCCCTGGTTTGCCGTGCAGAAGCGGAGGCGTGCTGCAGTTTCCAGGAGGCGGTGGCCTCTGCTCTGCATACCTTGAACGGCAGCACAGCTTTCTGGACACCTGGGAGGCTAGCCGGGGCGCCCTGTTCCCGGCAGGAACACTGAGTAACCCCAGGCGCACCTGGGTCTGCTACGCACCATCCAGGCCCGTAGCCCCTTAGAGCCCCTCTGTGCACGCCGAGCGTAGGGAAACGCACTGCCCTCTCTTTTGGAGCAGCATGGTCTCCTCAGCACTCGCACACGTTCACGAACACCGTTCTGCCACATCCCACATGGCGCGGAGGTCTTACGCGTTGCCCTAATCGGAGCTGCGCTCAGAGTAACCCTCGTCTCCGCATTCCATCCAGGACCTCCTGACAGAAGGCACCGTGCCTCCTAGAGGACGGCGGCTTGGGTTCTTACTGCAATTCAAGTCCTGTTCCTTCTTTGGCACTGCAGGCAGCCCCAGGCCCAGAGGAGCAGCTACGGCGTTCCTTGGTTGAGACAGTTCGCTGGATGCGGGACTCCCTCCTTCGATCAGTTGACTCGGGGAAGGAAACGCAGGGTGACCGCTGTCTCCTGGGACTCGTCAGAAACCACAGGGATGTACGCTGAGTGTGCCCATGAACCCGGGGGCCTGCTGGAACTAGCCCTGCTTTCCCATTTGGAGGGCGGCCTTCATGCCTGCCTTGACGCTCCCTGACATTCCCGGCTCCCGACGGGCCAGTGAGCCCTGGAAGAGTGCTTCGGGGAAAATTATGAGTTTGCTCTCTCTAAACCAGGGGCTTCCGCGGCCGCGGTGGCCGTCCGCACGGCAGGCTCTAGAGCCAAAGGGAACCTCAACGTGAGAGCTGGCCTCCAGGTTAGGCCCTGAGTAGCCGCGCAGAAAGGGAGGCATGCAGCTCTTTCCGGGAGTTCTTAGTCGCTTTGCTCTCAAGGCAGTACACGCCCGGGGACTCCTAGGCCCCACGGGCGTGCAGCATTTTCCCTCCAAGGTCCCTGAGTGCCTCCAGACACCTGTGGGCCGGCTGAGCAACGTCGAGGTCCATTGGTTGATTCCCTCGGAGGACCCCCGTGCGTGCCGAGTGCTGGGCAACCACACACTGCGCGTTCCTTGAGGAGCGCTACGTCTCCAGAGCCCTCGAACGCCCTTCGGGACAACGTGGCTGGTGGGTGCGAAGTGCCCAGGAAGACCCTGTCATGGCCCTCGTGTGAGCTGCCATGAGAGAACGCTGTGCTTGCAACACTACGAGGCCCGCCCTCGTGCCTGAAGTCACCCTGCTCGAGGAGAAAGTCAGCATCTTAGCGTGCTGTGTGGCTCCCGGCACACCCAGCATGAAGCCATGCCTGGAAGTAAGGCCCTGGTTTGCGTGCAGAGGCAGAGGCGTGCTGCAGTTTCCAGGAGGCGGTGGCCTCTGCTCTGCATACCTTGAACGGCAGCACAGCTTTCTGGACACCTGGGAGGCTAGCCGGGGCGCCCTGTTCCCGGCAGGAACACTGAGTAATCCCAGGCGCACCTGGGTCTGCTACGCACCATCCAGGCCCGTAGCCCCTTAGAGCCCCTCTGTGCACGCCGAGCGTAGGGAAACGCACTGCCCTCTCTTTTGGAGCAGCTTGGTCTCCTCAGCACTCGCACACGTTCACGAACACCGTTCTGCCACATCCCACATGGCGCGGAGGTCTTACGCGTTGCCCTAATCGGAGCTGCGCTCAGAGTAACCCTCGTCTCCGCATTCCATCCGGGACCTCCTGACCGAAGGCACCGTGCCTCCTAGAGGACGGCGGCTTGGGTTCTTACTGCAATTCAAGTCCTGTTCCTTCTTTGGCACTGCAGGCAGCCCCAGGCCCAGAGGAGCAGCTACGGCCTTCCTTGGTTGAGACAGTTCGCTGGATGCGGGACTCCCTCCTTCGATCAGTTGACTCGGGGAAGGAAACGCAGGGTGACCGGTGTCTCCTGGGACTCGTCAGAAACCACAGGGATGTACGCTGAGTGTGCCCATGAACACGGGGGCCTGCTGGAACTAGCCCTGCTTTCCCATTTGGAGGGCGGCCTTCATGCCTGCCTTGACGCTCCCTGACATTCCCGGCTCCCGACGGGCCAGTGAGCCCTGGAAGAGTGCTTCGGGGAAAATTATGAGTTTGCTCTCTCTAAACCAGGGGCTTCCGCGGCCGCGGTGGCCGTCCGCACGGCAGGCACTAGAGCCAAAGGGAACCTCAACGTGAGAGCTGGCCTCCAGGTTAGGCCCTGAGTAGCCGCGCAGAAAGGGAGGCATGCGGCTCTTTCCGGGAGTTCTTAGTCGCTTTGCTCTCAAGACAGTACACGCCCGGGGACTCCTAGGCCCCACGGGCGTGCAGCATTTTCCCTCCAAGGTCCCTGAGTGCCTCCAGACACCTGTGGGCCGGCTGAGCAACGTCGAGGTCCATTGGTTGATTCCCTCGGAGGACCCCCGTGCGTGCCGAGTGCTGGGCAACCACACACTGCGCGTTCCTTGAGGAGCGCTACGTCTCCAGAGCCCTCGAACGCCCTTCGGGACAACGTGGCTGGTGGGTGCGAAGTGCCCAGGAAGACCCTGTCATGGCCCTTGTGTGAGCTGCCATGAGAGAACGCTGTGCTTGCAACACTGCGAGGCCCGCCCTGGTGCCTGAAGTCACCCTGCTCGAGGAGAAAGTCAGCATCTTAGCGTGCTGTGTGGCTCCCGGCACAGCCAGCATGAAGCCATGCCTGGAAGTAAGGCCCTGGTTTGCCGTGCAGAAGCGGAGGCGTGCTGCAGTTTCCAGGAGGCGGTGGCCTCTGCTCTGCATACCTTGAACGGCAGCACAGCTTTCTGGACACCTGGGAGGCTAGCCGGGGCGCCCTGTTCCCGGCAGGAACACTGAGTAACCCCAGGCGCACCTGGGTCTGCTACGCACCATCCAGGCCCGTAGCCCCTTAGAGCCCCTCTGTGCACGCCGAGCGTAGGGAAACGCACTGCCCTCTCTTCTGGAGCAGCTTGGTTTCCTCAGCACTCGCACACGTTCACGAACACCGTTCTGCCACATCCCACATGGCGCGGAGGGCTTACGCGTTGCCCTAATCGGAGCTGCGCTCAGAGTAACCCTCGTCTCCGCATTCCATCCGGGACCCCCTGACCGAAGGCACCGTGCCTCCTAGAGGACGGCGGCTTGGGTTCTTACTGCAATTCAAGTCCTGTTCCTTCTTTGGCACTGCAGGCAGCCCCAGGCCCAGAGGAGCAGCTACGGCGTTCCTTGGTTGAGACAGTTCGCTGGATGCGGGACTCCCTCCTTCGATCAGTTGACTCGGGGAAGGAAACGCAGGGTGACCGGTGTCTCCTGGGACTCGTCAGAAACCACAGGGATGTACGCTGAGTGTGCCCATGAACCCGGGGGCCTGCTGGAACTAGCCCTGCTTTCCCATTTGGAGGGCGGCCTTCATGCCTGCCTTGACGCTCCCTGACATTCCCGGCTCCCGACGGGCCAGTGAGCCCTGGAAGAGTGCTTCGGGGAAAATTATGAGTTTGCTCTCTCTAAACCAGGGGCTTCCGCGGCCGCGGTGGCCGTCCGCACGGCAGGCTCTAGAGCCAAAGGGAACCTCAACGTGAGAGCTGGCCTCCAGGTTAGGCCCTGAGTAGCCGCGCAGAAAGGGAGGCATGCAGCTCTTTCCGGGAGTTCTTAGTCGCTTTGCTCTCAAGGCAGTACACGCCCGGGGACTCCTAGGCCCCACGGGCGTGCAGCATTTTCCCTCCAAGGTCCCTGAGTGCCTCCAGACACCTGTGGGCCGGCTGAGCAACGTCGAGGTCCATTGGTTGATTCCCTCGGAGGACCCCCGTGCGTGCCGAGTGCTGGGCAACCACACACTGCGCGTTCCTTGAGGAGCGCTACGTCTCCAGAGCCCTCGAACGCCCTTCGGGACAACGTGGCTGGTGGGTGCGAAGTGCCCAGGAAGACCCTGTCATGGCCCTTGTGTGAGCTGCCATGAGAGAACGCTGTGCTTGCAACACTGCGAGGCCCGCCCTCGTGCCTGAAGTCACCCTGCTCGAGGAGAAAGTCAGCATCTTAGCGTGCTGTGTGGCTCCCGGCACACCCAGCATGAAGCCATGCCTGGAAGTAAGGCCCTGGTTTGCCGTGCAGAAGCGGAGGCGTGCTGCAGTTTCCAGGAGGCGGTGGCCTCTGCTCTGCATACCTTGAACGGCAGCACAGCTTTCTGGACACCTGGGAGGCTAGCCGGGGCGCCCTGTTCCCGGCAGGAACACTGAGTAACCCCAGGCGCACCTGGGTCTGCTACGCACCATCCAGGCCCGTAGCCCCTTAGAGCCCCTCTGTGCACGCCGAGCGTAGGGAAACGCACTGCCCTCTCTTTTGGAGCAGCTTGGTCTCCTCAGCACTCGCACACGTTCACGAACACCGTTCTGCCACATCCCACATGGCGCGGAGGTCTTACGCGTTGCCCTAATCGGAGCTGCGCTCAGAGTAACCCTCGTCTCCGCATTCCATCCAGGACCTCCTGACCGAAGGCACCGTGCCTCCTAGAGGACGGCGGCTTGGGTTCTTACTGCAATTCAAGTCCTGTTCCTTCTTTGGCACTGCAGGCAGCCCCAGGCCCAGAGGAGCAGCTACGGCGTTCCTTGGTTGAGACAGTTCGCTGGATGCGGGACTCCCTCCTTCGATCAGTTGACTCGGGGAAGGAAACGCAGGGTGACCGCTGTCTCCTGGGACTCGTCAGAAACCACAGGGATGTACGCTGAGTGTGCCCATGAACCCGGGGGCCTGCTGGAACTAGCCCTGCTTTCCCATTTGGAGGGCGGCCTTCATGCCTGCCTTGACGCTCCCTGACATTCCCGGCTCCCGACGGGCCAGTGAGCCCTGGAAGAGTGCTTCGGGGAAAATTATGAGTTTGCTCTCTCTAAACCAGGGGCTTCCGCGGCCGCGGTGGCCGTCCGCACGGCAGGCTCTAGAGCCAAAGGGAACCTCAACGTGAGAGCTGGCCTCCAGGTTAGGCCCTGAGTAGCCGCGCAGAAAGGGAGGCATGCAGCTCTTTCCGGGAGTTCTTAGTCGCTTTGCTCTCAAGGCAGTACACGCCCGGGGACTCCTAGGCCCCACGGGCGTGCAGCATTTTCCCTCCAAGGTCCCTGAGTGCCTCCAGACACCTGTGGGCCGGCTGAGCAACGTCGAGGTCCATTGGTTGATTCCCTCGGAGGACCCCCGTGCGTGCCGAGTGCTGGGCAACCACACACTGCGCGTTCCTTGAGGAGCGCTACGTCTCCAGAGCCCTCGAACGCCCTTCGGGACAACGTGGCTGGTGGGTGCGAAGTGCCCAGGAAGACCCTGTCATGGCCCTTGTGTGAGCTGCCATGAGAGAACGCTGTGCTTGCAACACTGCGAGGCCCGCCCTCGTGCCTGAAGTCACCCTGCTCGAGGAGAAAGTCAGCATCTTAGCGTGCTGTGTGGCTCCCGGCACACCCAGCATGAAGCCATGCCTGGAAGTAAGGCCCTGGTTTGCCGTGCAGAAGCGGAGGCGTGCTGCAGTTTCCAGGAGGCGGTGGCCTCTGCTCTGCATACCTTGAACGGCAGCACAGCTTTCTGGACACCTGGGAGGCTAGCCGGGGCGCCCTGTTCCCGGCAGGAACACTGAGTAACCCCAGGCGCACCTGGGTCTGCTACGCACCATCCAGGCCCGTAGCCCCTTAGAGCCCCTCTGTGCACGCCGAGCGTAGGGAAACGCACTGCCCTCTCTTTTGGAGCAGCTTGGTCTCCTCAGCACTCGCACACGTTCACGAACACCGTTCTGCCACATCCCACATGGCGCGGAGGTCTTACGCGTTGCCCTAATCGGAGCTGCGCTCAGAGTAACCCTCGTCTCCGCATTCCATCCAGGACCTCCTGACCGAAGGCACCGTGCCTCCTAGAGGACGGCGGCTTGGGTTCTTACTGCAATTCAAGTCCTGTTCCTTCTTTGGCACTGCAGGCAGCCCCAGGCCCAGAGGAGCAGCTACGGCGTTCCTTGGTTGAGACAGTTCGCTGGATGCGGGACTCCCTCCTTCGATCAGTTGACTCGGGGAAGGAAACGCAGGGTGACCGCTGTCTCCTGGGACTCGTCAGAAACCACAGGGATGTACGCTGAGTGTGCCCATGAACCCGGGGGCCTGCTGGAACTAGCCCTGCTTTCCCATTTGGAGGGCGGCCTTCATGCCTGCCTTGACGCTCCCTGACATTCCCGCTCCCGACGGGCCAGTGAGCCCTGGAAGAGTGCTTCGGGGAAAATTATGAGTTTGCTCTCTCTAAACCAGGGGCTTCCGCGGCCGCGGTGGCCGTCCGCACGGCAGGCTCTAGAGCCAAAGGGAACCTCAACGTGAGAGCTGGCCTCCAGGTTAGGCCCTGAGTAGCCGCGCAGAAAGGGAGGCATGCAGCTCTTTCCGGGAGTTCTTAGTCGCTTTGCTCTCAAGGCAGTACACGCCCGGGGACTCCTAGGCCCCACGGGCGTGCAGCATTTTCCCACCAAGGTCCCTGAGTGCCTCCAGACACCTGTGGGCCGGCTGAGCAACGTCGAGGTCCATTGGTTGATTCCCTCGGAGGACCCCCGTGCGTGCCGAGTGCTGGGCAACCACACACTGCGCGTTCCTTGAGGAGCGCTACGTCTCCAGAGCCCTCGAACGCCCTTCGGGACAACGTGGCTGGTGGGTGCGAAGTGCCCAGGAAGACCCTGTCATGGCCCTTGTGTGAGCTGCCATGAGAGAACGCTGTGCTTGCAACACTGCGAGGCCCGCCCTCGTGCCTGAAGTCACCCTGCTCGAGGAGAAAGTCAGCATCTTAGCGTGCTGTGTGGCTCCCGGCACACCCAGCATGAAGCCATGCCTGGAAGTAAGGCCCTGGTTTGCCGTGCAGAAGCGGAGGCGTGCTGCAGTTTCCAGGAGGCGGTGGCCTCTGCTCTGCATACCTTGAACGGCAGCACAGCTTTCTGGACACCTGGGAGGCTAGCCGGGGCGCCCTGTTCCCGGCAGGAACACTGAGTAACCCCAGGCGCACCTGGGTCTGCTACGCACCATCCAGGCCCGTAGCCCCTTAGAGCCCCTCTGTGCACGCCGAGCGTAGGGAAACGCACTGCCCTCTCTTTTGGAGCAGCTTGGTCTCCTCAGCACTCGCACACGTTCACGAACACCGTTCTGCCACATCCCACATGGCGCGGAGGTCTTACGCGTTGCCCTAATCGGAGCTGCGCTCAGAGTAACCCTCGTCTCCGCATTCCATCCAGGACCTCCTGACCGAAGGCACCGTGCCTCCTAGAGGACGGCGGCTTGGGTTCTTACTGCAATTCAAGTCCTGTTCCTTCTTTGGCACTGCAGGCAGCCCCAGGCCCAGAGGAGCAGCTACGGCGTTCCTTGGTTGAGACAGTTCGCTGGATGCGGGACTCCCTCCTTCGATCAGTTGACTCAGGGAAGGAAACGCAGGGTGACCGCTGTCTCCTGGGACTCGTCAGAAACCACAGGGATGTACGCTGAGTGTGCCCATGAACCCGGGGGCCTGCTGGAACTAGCCCTGCTTTCCCATTTGGAGGGCGGCCTTCATGCCTGCCTTGACGCTCCCTGACATTCCCGGCTCCCGACGGGCCAGTGAGCCCTGGAAGAGTGCTTCGGGGAAAATTATGAGTTTGCTCTCTCTAAACCAGGGGCTTCCGCGGCCGCGGTGGCCGTCCGCACGGCAGGCTCTAGAGCCAAAGGGAACCTCAACGTGAGAGCTGGCCTCCAGGTTAGGCCCTGAGTAGCCGCGCAGAAAGGGAGGCATGCAGCTCTTTCCGGGAGTTCTTAGTCGCTTTGCTCTCAAGGCAGTACACGCCCGGGGACTCCTAGGCCCCACGGGCGTGCAGCATTTTCCCTCCAAGGTCCCTGAGTGCCTCCAGACACCTGTGGGCCGGCTGAGCAACGTCGAGGTCCATTGGTTGATTCCCTCGGAGGACCCCCGTGCGTGCCGAGTGCTGGGCAACCACACACTGCGCGTTCCTTGAGGAGCGCTACGTCTCCAGAGCCCTCGAACGCCCTTCGGGACAACGTGGCTGGTGGGTGCGAAGTGCCCAGGAAGACCCTGTCATGGCCCTTGTGTGAGCTGCCATGAGAGAACGCTGTGCTTGCAACACTGCGAGGCCCGCCCTCGTGCCTGAAGTCACCCTGCTCGAGGAGAAAGTCAGCATCTTAGCGTGCTGTGTGGCTCCCGGCACACCCAGCATGAAGCCATGCCTGGAAGTAAGGCCCTGGTTTGCCGTGCAGAAGCGGAGGCGTGCTGCAGTTTCCAGGAGGCGGTGGCCTCTGCTCTGCATACCTTGAACGGCAGCACAGCTTTCTGGACACCTGGGAGGCTAGCCGGGGCGCCCTGTTCCCGGCAGGAACACTGAGTAACCCCAGGCGCACCTGGGTCTGCTACGCACCATCCAGGCCCGTAGCCCCTTAGAGCCCCTCTGTGCACGCCGAGCATAGGGAAACGCACTGCCCTCTCTTTTGGAGCAGCTTGGTCTCCTCAGCACTCGCACACGTTCACGAACACCGTACTGCCACATCCCACATGGCGCGGAGGTCTTACGCGTTGCCCTAATCGGAGCTGCGCTCAGAGTAACCCTCGTCTCCGCATTCCATCCAGGACCTCCTGACCGAAGGCACCGTGCCTCCTAGAGGACGGCGGCTTGGGTTCTTACTGCAATTCAAGTCCTGTTCCTTCTTTGGCTCTGCAGGCAGCCCCAGGCCCAGAGGAGCAGCTACGGCGTTCCTTGGTTGAGACAGTTCGCTGGATGCGGGACTCCCTCCTTCGATCAGTTGACTCGGGGAAGGAAACGCAGGGTGACCGCTGTCTCCTGGGACTCGTCAGAAACCACAGGGATGTACGCTGAGTGTGCCCATGAACCCGGGGGCCTGCTGGAACTAGCCCTGCTTTCCCATTTGGAGGGCGGCCTTCATGCCTGCCTTGACGCTCCCTGACATTCCCGGCTCCCGACGGGCCAGTGAGCCCTGGAAGAGTGCTTCGGGGAAAATTATGAGTTTGCTCTCTCTAAACCAGGGGCTTCCGCGGCCGCGGTGGCCGTCCGCACGGCAGGCTCTAGAGCCAAAGGGAACCTCAACGTGAGAGCTGGCCTCCAGGTTAGGCCCTGAGTAGCCGCGCAGAAAGGGAGGCATGCAGCTCTTTCCGGGAGTTCTTAGTCGCTTTGCTCTCAAGGCAGTACACGCCCGGGGACTCCTAGGCCCCACGGGCGTGCAGCATTTTCCCACCAAGGTCCCTGAGTGCCTCCAGACACCTGTGGGCCGGCTGAGCAACGTCGAGGTCCATTGGTTGATTCCCTCGGAGGACCCCCGTGCGTGCCGAGTGCTGGGCAACCACACACTGCGCGTTCCTTGAGGAGCGCTACGTCTCCAGAGCCCTCGAACGCCCTTCGGGACAACGTGGCTGGTGGGTGCGAAGTGCCCAGGAAGACCCTGTCATGGCCCTTGTGTGAGCTGCCATGAGAGAACGCTGTGCTTGCAACACTGCGAGGCCCGCCCTCGTGCCTGAAGTCACCCTGCTCGAGGAGAAAGTCAGCATCTTAGCGTGCTGTGTGGCTCCCGGCACACCCAGCATGAAGCCATGCCTGGAAGTAAGGCCCTGGTTTGCCGTGCAGAAGCGGAGGCGTGCTGCAGTTTCCAGGAGGCGGTGGCCTCTGCTCTGCATACCTTGAACGGCAGCACAGCTTTCTGGACACCTGGGAGGCTAGCCGGGGCGCCCTGTTCCCGGCAGGAACACTGAGTAACCCCAGGCGCACCTGGGTCTGCTACGCACCATCCAGGCCCGTAGCCCCTTAGAGCCCCTCTGTGCACGCCGAGCGTAGGGAAACGCACTGCCCTCTCTTTTGGAGCAGCTTGGTCTCCTCAGCACTCGCACACGTTCACGAACACCGTTCTGCCACATCCCACATGGCGCGGAGGTCTTACGCGTTGCCCTAATCGGAGCTGCGCTCAGAGTAACCCTCGTCTCCGCATTCCATCCAGGACCTCCTGACCGAAGGCACCGTGCCTCCTAGAGGACGGCGGCTTGGGTTCTTACTGCAATTCAAGTCCTGTTCCTTCTTTGGCACTGCAGGCAGCCCCAGGCCCAGAGGAGCAGCTACGGCGTTCCTTGGTTGAGACAGTTCGCTGGATGCGGGACTCCCTCCTTCGATCAGTTGACTCGGGGAAGGAAACGCAGGGTGACCGGTGTCTCCTGGGACTCGTCAGAAACCACAGGGATGTACGCTGAGTGTGCCCATGAACACGGGGGCCTGCTGGAACTAGCCCTGCTTTCCCATTTGGAGGGCGGCCTTCATGCCTGCCTTGACGCTCCCTGACATTCCCGGCTCCCGACGGGCCAGTGAGCCCTGGAAGAGTGCTTCGGGGAAAATTATGAGTTTGCTCTCTCTAAACCAGGGGCTTCCGCGGCCGCGGTGGCCGTCCGCACGGCAGGCTCTAGAGCCAAAGGGAACCTCAACGTGAGAACTGGCCTCCAGGTTAGGCCCTGAGTAGCCGCGCAGAAAGGGAGGCATGCAGCTCTTTCCGGGAGTTCTTAGTCGCTTTGCTCTCAAGACAGTACACGCCCGGGGACTCCTAGGCCCCACGGGCGTGCAGCATTTTCCCTCCAAGGTCCCTGAGTGCCTCCAGACACCTGTGGGCCGGCTGAGCAACGTCGAGGTCCATTGGTTGATTCCCTCGGAGGACCCCCGTGCGTGCCGAGTGCTGGGCAACCACACACTGCGCGTTCCTTGAGGAGCGCTACGTCTCCAGAGCCCTCGAACGCCCTTCGGGACAACGTGGCTGGTGGGTGCGAAGTGCCCAGGAAGACCCTGTCATGGCCCTTGTGTGAGCTGCCATGAGAGAACGCTGTGCTTGCAACACTGCGAGGCCCGCCCTCGTGCCTGAAGTCACCCTGCTCGAGGAGAAAGTCAGCATCTTAGCGTGCTGTGTGGCTCCCGGCACACCCAGCATGAAGCCATGCCTGGAAGTAAGGCCCTGGTTTGCCGTGCAGAAGCGGAGGCGTGCTGCAGTTTCCAGGAGGCGGTGGCCTCTGCTCTGCATACCTTGAACGGCAGCACAGCTTTCTGGACACCTGGGAGGCTAGCCGGGGCGCCCTGTTCCCGGCAGGAACATGAGTAACCCCAGGCGCACCTGGGTCTGCTACGCACCATCCAGGCCCGTAGCCCCTTAGAGCCCCTCTGTGCACGCCGAGCGTAGGGAAACGCACTGCCCTCTCTTTTGGAGCAGCTTGGTCTCCTCAGCACTCGCACACGTTCACGAACACCGTTCTGCCACATCCCACATGGCGCGGAGGTCTTACGCGTTGCCCTAATCGGAGCTGCGCTCAGAGTAACCCTCGTCTCCGCATTCCATCCAGGACCTCCTGACCGAAGGCACCGTGCCTCCTAGAGGACGGCGGCTTGGGTTCTTACTGCAATTCAAGTCCTGTTCCTTCTTTGGCACTGCAGGCAGCCCCAGGCCCAGAGGAGCAGCTACGGCGTTCCTTGGTTGAGACAGTTCGCTGGATTCGGGACTCCCTCCTTCGATCAGTTGACTCGGGGAAGGAAACGCAGGGTGACCGCTGTCTCCTGGGACTCGTCAGAAACCACAGGGATGTACGCTGAGTGTGCCCATGAACCCGGGGGCCTGCTGGAACTAGCCCTGCTTTCCCATTTGGAGGGCGGCCTTCATGCCTGCCTTGACGCTCCCTGACATTCCCGGCTCCCGACGGGCCAGTGAGCCCTGGAAGAGTGCTTCGGGGAAAATTATGAGTTTGCTCTCTCTAAACCAGGGGCTTCCGCGGCCGCGGTGGCCGTCCGCACGGCAGACTCTAGAGCCAAAGGGAACCTCAACGTGAGAGCTGGCCTCCAGGTTAGGCCCTGAGTAGCCGCGCAGAAAGGGAGGCATGCAGCTCTTTCCGGGAGTTCTTAGTCGCTTTGCTCTCAAGGCAGTACACGCCCGGGGACTCCTAGGCCCCACGGGCGTGCAGCATTTTCCCTCCAAGGTCCCTGAGTGCCTCCAGACACCTGTGGGCCGGCTGAGCAACGTCGAGGTCCATTGGTTGATTCCCTCGGAGGACCCCCGTGCGTGCCGAGTGCTGGGCAACCACACACCGCGCGTTCCTTGAGGAGCGCTACGTCTCCAGAGCCCTCGAACGCCCTTCGGGACAACGTGGCTGGTGGGTGCGAAGTGCCCAGGAAGACCCTGTCATGGCCCTTGTGTGAGCTGCCATGAGAGAACGCTGTGCTTGCAACACTGCGAGGCCCGCCCTCGTGCCTGAAGTCACCCTGCTCGAGGAGAAAGTCAGCATCTTAGCGTGCTGTGTGGCTCCCGGCACACCCAGCATGAAGCCATGCCTGGAAGTAAGGCCCTGGTTTGCCGTGCAGAAGCGGAGGCGTGCTGCAGTTTCCAGGAGGCGGTGGCCTCTGCTCTGCATACCTTGAACGGCAGCACAGCTTTCTGGACACCTGGGAGGCTAGCCGGGGCGCCCTGTTCCCGGCAGGAACACTGAGTAACCCCAGGCGCACCTGGGTCTGCTACGCACCATCCAGGCCCGTAGCCCCTTAGAGCCCCTCTGTGCACGCCGAGCGTAGGGAAACGCACTGCCCTCTCTTTTGGAGCAGCTTGGTCTCCTCAGCACTCGCACACGTTCACGAACACCGTTCTGCCACATCCCACATGGCGCGGAGGTCTTACGCGTTGCCCTAATCGGAGCTGCGCTCAGAGTAACCCTCGTCTCCGCATTCCATCCAGGACCTCCTGACCGAAGGCACCGTGCCTCCTAGAGGACGGCGGCTTGGGTTCTTACTGCAATTCAAGTCCTGTTCCTTCTTTGGCATTGAAGGCAGCCCCAGGCCCAGAGGAGCAGCTACGGCGTTCCTTGGTTGAGACAGTTCGCTGGATGCGGGACTCCCTCCTTCGATCAGTTGACTCGGGGAAGGAAACGCAGGGTGACCGGTGTCTCCTGGGACTCGTCAGAAACCACAGGGATGTACGCTGAGTGTGCCCATGAACCCGGGGGCCTGCTGGAACTAGCCCTGCTTTCCCATTTGGAGGGCGGCCTTCATGCCTGCCTTGACGCTCCCTGACATTCCCGGCTCCCGACGGGCCAGTGAGCCCTGGAAGAGTGCTTCGGGGAAAATTATGAGTTTGCTCTCTCTAAACCAGGGGCTTCCGCGGCCGCGGTGGCCGTCCGCACGGCAGGCTCTAGAGCCAAAGGGAACCTCAACGTCAGAACTGGCCTCCAGGTTAGGCCCTGAGTAGCCGCGCAGAAAGGGAGGCATGCAGCTCTTTCCGGGAGTTCTTAGTCGCTTTGCTCTCAAGGCAGTACACGCCCGGGGACTCCTAGGCCCCACGGGCGTGCAGCATTTTCCCTCCAAGGTCCCTGAGTGCCTCCAGACACCTGTGGGCCGGCTGAGCAACGTCGAGGTCCATTGGTTGATTCCCTCGGAGGACCCCCGTGCGTGCCGAGTGCTGGGCAACCACACACTGCGCGTTCCTTGAGGAGCGCTACGTCTCCAGAGCCCTCGAACGCCCTTCGGGACAACGTGGCTGGTGGGTGCGAAGTGCCCAGGAAGACCCTGTCATGGCCCTTGTGTGAGCTGCCATGAGAGAACGCTGTGCTTGCAACACTGCGAGGCCCGCCCTCGTGCCTGAAGTCACCCTGCTCGAGGAGAAAGTCAGCATCTTAGCGTGCTGTGTGGCTCCCGGCACACCCAGCATGAAGCCATGCCTGGAAGTAAGGCCCTGGTTTGCCGTGCAGAAGCGGAGGCGTGCTGCAGTTTCCAGGAGGCGGTGGCCTCTGCTCTGCATACCTTGAACGGCAGCACAGCTTTCTGGACACCTGGGAGGCTAGCCGGGGCGCCCTGTTCCCGGCAGGAACACTGAGTAACCCCAGGAGCACCTGGGTCTGCTACGCACCATCCAGGCCCGTAGCCCCTTAGAGCCGCTCTGTGCACGCCGAGCATAGGGAAACGCACTGCCCTCTCTTTTGGAGCAGCTTGGTCTCCTCAGCACTCGCACACGTTCACGAACACCGTACTGCCACATCCCACATGGCGCGGAGGTCTTACGCGTTGCCCTAATCGGAGCTGCGCTCAGAGTAACCCTCGTCTCCGCATTCCATCCAGGACCTCCTGACCGAAGGCACCGTGCCTCCTAGAGGACGGCGGCTTGGGTTCTTACTGCAATTCAAGTCCTGTTCCTTCTTTGGCTCTGCAGGCAGCCCCAGGCCCAGAGGAGCAGCTACGGCGTTCCTTGGTTGAGACAGTTCGCTGGATGCGGGACTCCCTCCTTCGATCAGTTGACTCGGGGAAGGAAACGCAGGGTGACCGCTGTCTCCTGGGACTCGTCAGAAACCACAGGGATGTACGCTGAGTGTGCCCATGAACCCGGGGGCCTGCTGGAACTAGCCCTGCTTTCCCATTTGGAGGGCGGCCTTCATGCCTGCCTTGACGCTCCCTGACATTCCCGGCTCCCGACGGGCCAGTGAGCCCTGGAAGAGTGCTTCGGGGAAAATTATGAGTTTGCTCTCTCTAAACCAGGGGCTTCCGCGGCCGCGGTGGCCGTCCGCACGGCAGGCTCTAGAGCCAAAGGGAACCTCAACGTGAGAGCTGGCCTCCAGGTTAGGCCCTGAGTAGCCGCGCAGAAAGGGAGGCATGCAGCTCTTTCCGGGAGTTCTTAGTCGCTTTGCTCTCAAGGCAGTACACGCCCGGGGACTCCTAGGCCCCACGGGCGTGCAGCATTTTCCCACCAAGGTCCCTGAGTGCCTCCAGACACCTGTGGGCCGGCTGAGCAACGTCGAGGTCCATTGGTTGATTCCCTCGGAGGACCCCCGTGCGTGCCGAGTGCTGGGCAACCACACACTGCGCGTTCCTTGAGGAGCGCTACGTCTCCAGAGCCCTCGAACGCCCTTCGGGACAACGTGGCTGGTGGGTGCGAAGTGCCCAGGAAGACCCTGTCATGGCCCTTGTGTGAGCTGCCATGAGAGAACGCTGTGCTTGCAACACTGCGAGGCCCGCCCTCGTGCCTGAAGTCACCCTGCTCGAGGAGAAAGTCAGCATCTTAGCGTGCTGTGTGGCTCCCGGCACACCCAGCATGAAGCCATGCCTGGAAGTAAGGCCCTGGTTTGCCGTGCAGAAGCGGAGGCGTGCTGCAGTTTCCAGGAGGCGGTGGCCTCTGCTCTGCATACCTTGAACGGCAGCACAGCTTTCTGGACACCTGGGAGGTTAGCCGGGGCGCCCTGTTCCCGGCAGGAACACTGAGTAACCCCAGGCGCACCTGGGTCTGCTACGCACCATCCAGGCCCGTAGCCCCTTAGAGCCCCTCTGTGCACGCCGAGCGTAGGGAAACGCACTGCCCTCTCTTTTGGAGCAGCTTGGTCTCCTCAGCACTCGCACACGTTCACGAACACCGTTCTGCCACATCCCACATGGCGCGGAGGTCTTACGCGTTGCCCTAATCGGAGCTGCGCTCAGAGTAACCCTCGTCTCCGCATTCCATCCAGGACCTCCTGACCGAAGGCACCGTGCCTCCTAGAGGACGGCGGCTTGGGTTCTTACTGCAATTCAAGTTCTGTTCCTTCTTTGGCACTGCAGGCAGCCCCAGGCCCAGAGGAGCAGGTACGGCGTTCCTTGGTTGAGACAGTTCGCTGGATGCGGGACTCCCTCCTTCGATCAGTTGACTCGGGGAAGGAAACGCAGGGTGACCGGTGTCTCCTGGGACTCGTCAGAAACCACAGGGATGTACGCTGAGTGTGCCCATGAACACGGGGGCCTGCTGGAACTAGCCCTGCTTTCCCATTTGGAGGGCGGCCTTCATGCCTGCCTTGACGCTCCCTGACATTCCCGGCTCCCGACGGGCCAGTGAGCCCTGGAAGAGTGCTTCGGGGAAAATTATGAGTTTGCTCTCTCTAAACCAGGGGCTTCCGCGGCCGCGGTGGCCGTCCGCACGGCAGGCTCTAGAGCCAAAGGGAACCTCAACGTGAGAACTGGCCTCCAGGTTAGGCCCTGAGTAGCCGCGCAGAAAGGGAGGCATGCAGCTCTTTCCGGGAGTTCTTAGTCGCTTTGCTCTCAAGACAGTACACGCCCGGGGACTCCTAGGCCCCACGGGCGTGCAGCATTTTCCCTCCAAGGTCCCTGAGTGCCTCCAGACACCTGTGGGCCGGCTGAGCAACGTCGAGGTCCATTGGTTGATTCCCTCGGAGGACCCCCGTGCGTGCCGAGTGCTGGGCAACCACACACTGCGCGTTCCTTGAGGAGCGCTACGTCTCCAGAGCCCTCGAACGCCCTTCGGGACAACGTGGCTGGTGGGTGCGAAGTGCCCAGGAAGACCCTGTCATGGCCCTTGTGTGAGCTGCCATGAGAGAACGCTGTGCTTGCAACACTGCGAGGCCCGCCCTCGTGCCTGAAGTCACCCTGCTCGAGGAGAAAGTCAGCATTTTAGCGTGCTGTGTGGCTCCCGGCACACCCAGCATGAAGCCATGCCTGGAAGTAAGGCCCTGGTTTGCCGTGCAGAAGCGGAGGCGTGCTGCAGTTTCCAGGAGGCGGTGGCCTCTGCTCTGCATACCTTGAACGGCAGCACAGCTTTCTGGACACCTGGGAGGCTAGCCGGGGCGCCCTGTTCCCGGCAGGAACACTGAGTAACCCCAGGAGCACCTGGGTCTGCTACGCACCATCCAGGCCCGTAGCCCCTTAGAGCCGCTCTGTGCACGCCGAGCGTAGGGAAACGCACTGCCCTCTCTTTTGGAGCAGCTTGGTCTCCTCAGCACTCGCACACGTTCACGAACACCGTTCTGCCACATCCCACATGGCGCGGAGGTCTTACGCGTTGCCCTAATCGGAGCTGCGCTCAGAGTAACCCTCGTCTCCGCATTCCATCCAGGACCTCCTGACCGAAGGCACCGTGCCTCCTAGAGGACGGCGGCTTGGGTTCTTACTGCAATTCAAGTCCTGTTCCTTCTTTGGCACTGCAGGCAGCCCCAGGCCCAGAGGAGCAGCTACGGCGTTCCTTGGTTGAGACAGTTCGCTGGATGCGGGACTCCCTCCTTCGATCAGTTGACTCGGGGAAGGAAACGCAGGGTGACCGCTGTCTCCTGGGACTCGTCAGAAACCACAGGGATGTACGCTGAGTGTGCCCATGAACCCGGGGACCTGCTGGAACTAGCCCTGCTTTCCCATTTGGAGGGCGGCCTTCATGCCTGCCTTGACGCTCCCTGACATTCCCGGCTCCCGACGGGCCAGTGAGCCCTGGAAGAGTGCTTCGGGGAAAATTATGAGTTTGCTCTCTCTAAACCAGGGGCTTCCGCGGCCGCGGTGGCCGTCCGCACGGCAGGCTCTAGAGCCAAAGGGAACCTCAACGTGAGAGCTGGCCTCCAGGTTAGGCCCTGAGTAGCCACGCAGAAAGGGAGGCATGCAGCTCTTTCCGGGAGTTCTTAGTCGCTTTGCTCTCAAGGCAGTACACGCCCGGGGACTCCTAGGCCCCACGGGCGTGCAGCATTTTCCCTCCAAGGTCCCTGAGTGCCTCCAGACACCTGTGGGCCGGCTGAGCAACGTCGAGGTCCATTGGTTGATTCCCTCGGAGGACCCCCGTGCGTGCCGAGTGCTGGGCAACCACACACTGCGCGTTCCTTGAGGAGCGCTACGTCTCCAGAGCCCTCGAACGCCCTTCGGGACAACGTGGCTGGTGGGTGCGAAGTGCCCAGGAAGACCCTGTCATGGCCCTTGTGTGAGCTGCCATGAGAGAACGCTGTGCTTGCAACACTGCGAGGCCCGCCCTCGTGCCTGAAGTCACCCTGCTCGAGGAGAAAGTCAGCATCTTAGCGTGCTGTGTGGCTCCCGGCACAGCCAGCATGAAGCCATGCCTGGAAGTAAGGCCCTGGTTTGCCGTGCAGAAGCGGAGGCGTGCTGCAGTTTCCAGGAGGCGGTGGCCTCTGCTCTGCATACCTTGAACGGCAGCACAGCTTTCTGGACACCTGGGAGGCTAGCCGGGGCGCCCTGTTCCCGGCAGGAACACTGAGTAACCCCAGGCGCACCTGGGTCTGCTACGCACCATCCAGGCCCGTAGCCCCTTAGAGCCCCTCTGTGCACGCCGAGCGTAGGGAAACGCACTGCCCTCTCTTTTGGAGCAGCTTGGTCTCCTCAGCACTCGCACACGTTCACGAACACCGTTCTGCCACATCCCACATGGCGCGGAGGTCTTACGCGTTGCCCTAATCGGAGCTGCGCTCAGAGTAACCCTCGTCTCCGCATTCCATCCAGGACCTCCTGACCGAAGGCACCGTGCCTCCTAGAGGACGGCGGCTTGGGTTCTTACTGCAATTCAAGTCCTGTTCCTTCTTTGGCACTGCAGGCAGCCCCAGGCCCAGAGGAGCAGCTACGGCGTTCCTTGGTTGAGACAGTTCGCTGGATGCGGGACTCCCTCCTTCGATCAGTTGACTCGGGGAAGGAAACGCAGGGTGACCGGTGTCTCCTGGGACTCGTCAGAAACCACAGGGATGTACGCTGAGTGTGCCCATGAACCCGGGGGCCTGCTGGAACTAGCCCTGCTTTCCCATTTGGAGGGCGGCCTTCATGCCTGCCTTGACGCTCCCTGACATTCCCGGCTCCCGACGGGCCAGTGAGCCCTGGAAGAGTGCTTCGGGGAAAATTATGAGTTTGCTCTCTCTAAACCAGGGGCTTCCGCGGCCGCGGTGGCCGTCCGCACGGCAGACTCTAGAGCCAAAGGGAACCTCAACGTGAGAGCTGGCCTCCAGGTTAGGCCCTGAGTAGCCGCGCAGAAAGGGAGGCATGCAGCTCTTTCCGGGAGTTCTTAGTCGCTTTGCTCTCAAGGCAGTACACGCCCGGGGACTCCTAGGCCCCACGGGCGTGCAGCATTTTCCCTCCAAGGTCCCTGAGTGCCTCCAGACACCTGTGGGCCGGCTGAGCAACGTCGAGGTCCATTGGTTGATTCCCTCGGAGGACCCCCGTGCGTGCCGAGTGCTGGGCAACCACACACTGCGCGTTCCTTGAGGAGCGCTACGTCTCCAGAGCCCTCGAACGCCCTTCGGGACAACGTGGCTGGTGGGTGCGAAGTGCCCAGGAAGACCCTGTCATGGCCCTTGTGTGAGCTGCCATGAGAGAACGCTGTGCTTGCAACACTGCGAGGCCCGCCCTCGTGCCTGAAGTCACCCTGCTCGAGGAGAAAGTCAGCATCTTAGCGTGCTGTGTGGCTCCCGGCACAGCCAGCATGAAGCCATGCCTGGAAGTAAGGCCCTGGTTTGCCGTGCAGAAGCGGAGGCGTGCTGCAGTTTCCAGGAGGCGGTGGCCTCTGCTCTGCATACCTTGAACGGCAGCACAGCTTTCTGGACACCTGGGAGGCTAGCCGGGGCGCCCTGTTCCCGGCAGGAACACTGAGTAACCCCAGGCGCACCTGGGTCTGCTACGCACCATCCAGGCCCGTAGCCCCTTAGAGCCCCTCTGTGCACGCCGAGCGTAGGGAAACGCACTGCCCTCTCTTTTGGAGCAGCTTGGTCTCCTCAGCACTCGCACACGTTCACGAACACCGTTCTGCCACATCCCACATGGCGCGGAGGTCTTACGCGTTGCCCTAATCGGAGCTGCGCTCAGAGTAACCCTCGTCTCCGCATTCCATCCAGGACCTCCTGACCGAAGGCACCGTGCCTCCTAGAGGACGGCGGCTTGGGTTCTTACTGCAATTCAAGTCCTGTTCCTTCTTTGGCACTGCAGGCAGCCCCAGGCCCAGAGGAGCAGCTACGGCGTTCCTTGGTTGAGACAGTTCGCTGGATGCGGGACTCCCTCCTTCGATCAGTTGACTCGGGGAAGGAAACGCAGGGTGACCGGTGTCTCCTGGGACTCGTCAGAAACCACAGGGATGTACGCTGAGTGTGCCCATGAACCCGGGGGCCTGCTGGAACTAGCCCTGCTTTCCCATTTGGAGGGCGGCCTTCATGCCTGCCTTGACGCTCCCTGACATTCCCGGCTCCCGACGGGCCAGTGAGCCCTGGAAGAGTGCTTCGGGGAAAATTATGAGTTTGCGCTCTCTAAACCAGGGGCTTCCGCGGCCGCGGTGGCCGTCCGCACGGCAGGCTCTAGAGCCAAAGGGAACCTCAACGTGAGAGCTGGCCTCCAGGTTAGGCCCTGAGTAGCCGCGCAGAAAGGGAGGCATGCAGCTCTTTCCGGGAGTTCTTAGTCGCTTTGCTCTCAAGGCAGTACACGCCCGGGGACTCCTAGGCCCCACGGGCGTGCAGCATTTTCCCTCCAAGGTCCCTGAGTGCCTCCAGACACCTGTGGGCCGGCTGAGCAACGTCGAGGTCCATTGGTTGATTCCCTTGGAGGACCCCCGTGCGTGCCGAGTGCTGGGCAACCACACACTGCGCGTTCCTTGAGGAGCGCTACGTCTCCAGAGCCCTCGAACGCCCTTCGGGACAACGTGGCTGGTGGGTGCGAAGTGCCCAGGAAGACCCTGTCATGGCCCTTGTGTGAGCTGCCATGAGAGAACGCTGTGCTTGCAACACTGCGAGGCCCGCCCTCGTGCCTGAAGTCACCCTGCTCGAGGAGAAAGTCAGCATCTTAGCGTGCTGTGTGGCTCCCGGCACAGCCAGCATGAAGCCATGCCTGGAAGTAAGGCCCTGGTTTGCCGTGCAGAAGCGGAGGCGTGCTGCAGTTTCCAGGAGGCGGTGGCCTCTGCTCTGCATACCTTGAACGGCAGCACAGCTTTCTGGACACCTGGGAGGCTAGCCGGGGCGCCCTGTTCCCGGCAGGAACACTGAGTAACCCCAGGCGCACCTGGGTCTGCTACGCACCATCCAGGCCCGTAGCCCCTTAGAGCCCCTCTGTGCACGCCGAGCGTAGGGAAACGCACTGCCCTCTCTTTTGGAGCAGCTTGGTCTCCTCAGCACTCGCACACGTTCACGAACACCGTTCTGCCACATCCCACATGGCGCGGAGGTCTTACGCGTTGCCCTAATCGGAGCTGCGCTCAGAGTAACCCTCGTCTCCGCATTCCATCCAGGACCTCCTGACCGAAGGCACCGTGCCTCCTAGAGGACGGCGGCTTGGGTTCTTACTGCAATTCAAGTCCTGTTCCTTCTTTGGCACTGCAGGCAGCCCCAGGCCCAGAGGAGCAGCTACGGCGTTCCTTGGTTGAGACAGTTCGCTGGATGCGGGACTCCCTCCTTCGATCAGTTGACTCGGGGAAGGAAACGCAGGGTGACCGGTGTCTCCTGGGACTCGTCAGAAACCACAGGGATGTACGCTGAGTGTGCCCATGAACCCGGGGGCCTGCTGGAACTAGCCCTGCTTTCCCATTTGGAGGGCGGCCTTCATGCCTGCCTTGACGCTCCCTGACATTCCCGGCTCCCGACGGGCCAGTGAGCCCTGGAAGAGTGCTTCGGGGAAAATTATGAGTTTGCGCTCTCTAAACCAGGGGCTTCCGCGGCCGCGGTGGCCGTCCGCACGGCAGGCTCTAGAGCCAAAGGGAACCTCAACGTGAGAGCTGGCCTCCAGGTTAGGCCCTGAGTAGCCGCGCAGAAAGGGAGGCATGCAGCTCTTTCCGGGAGTTCTTAGTCGCTTTGCTCTCAAGGCAGTACACGCCCGGGGACTCCTAGGCCCCACGGGCGTGCAGCATTTTCCCTCCAAGGTCCCTGAGTGCCTCCAGACACCTGTGGGCCGGCTGAGCAACGTCGAGGTCCATTGGTTGATTCCCTCGGAGGACCCCCGTGCGTGCCGAGTGCTGGGCAACCACACACTGCGCGTTCCTTGAGGAGCGCTACGTCTCCAGAGCCCTCGAACGCCCTTCGGGACAACGTGGCTGGTGGGTGCGAAGTGCCCAGGAAGACCCTGTCATGGCCCTTGTGTGAGCTGCCATGAGAGAACGCTGTGCTTGCAACACTGCGAGGCCCGCCCTCGTGCCTGAAGTCACCCTGCTCGAGGAGAAAGTCAGCATCTTAGCGTGCTGTGTGGCTCCCGGCACAGCCAGCATGAAGCCATGCCTGGAAGTAAGGCCCTGGTTTGCCGTGCAGAAGCGGAGGCGTGCTGCAGTTTCCAGGAGGCGGTGGCCTCTGCTCTGCATACCTTGAACGGCAGCACAGCTTTCTGGACACCTGGGAGGCTAGCCGGGGCGCCCTGTTCCCGGCAGGAACACTGAGTAACCCCAGGCGCACCTGGGTCTGCTACGCACCATCCAGGCCCGTAGCCCCTTAGAGCCCCTCTGTGCACGCCGAGCGTAGGGAAACGCACTGCCCTCTCTTTTGGAGCAGCTTGGTCTCCTCAGCACTCGCACACGTTCACGAACACCGTTCTGCCACATCCCACATGGCGCGGAGGTCTTACGCGTTGCCCTAATCGGAGCTGCGCTCAGAGTAACCCTCGTCTCCGCATTCCATCCAGGACCTCCTGACCGAAGGCACCGTGCCTCCTAGAGGACGGCGGCTTGGGTTCTTACTGCAATTCAAGTCCTGTTCCTTCTTTGGCACTGCAGGCAGCCCCAGGCCCAGAGGAGCAGCTACGGCGTTCCTTGGTTGAGACAGTTCGCTGGATGCGGGACTCCCTCCTTCGATCAGTTGACTCGGGGAAGGAAACGCAGGGTGACCGGTGTCTCCTGGGACTCGTCAGAAACCACAGGGATGTACGCTGAGTGTGCCCATGAACCCGGGGGCCTGCTGGAACTAGCCCTGCTTTCCCATTTGGAGGGCGGCCTTCATGCCTGCCTTGACGCTCCCTGACATTCCCGGCTCCCGACGGGCCAGTGAGCCCTGGAAGAGTGCTTCGGGGAAAATTATGAGTTTGCGCTCTCTAAACCAGGGGCTTCCGCGGCCGCGGTGGCCGTCCGCACGGCAGGCTCTAGAGCCAAAGGGAACCTCAACGTGAGAGCTGGCCTCCAGGTTAGGCCCTGAGTAGCCGCGCAGAAAGGGAGGCATGCAGCTCTTTCCGGGAGTTCTTAGTCGCTTTGCTCTCAAGGCAGTACACGCCCGGGGACTCCTAGGCCCCACGGGCGTGCAGCATTTTCCCTCCAAGGTCCCTGAGTGCCTCCAGACACCTGTGGGCCGGCTGAGCAACGTCGAGGTCCATTGGTTGATTCCCTCGGAGGACCCCCGTGCGTGCCGAGTGCTGGGCAACCACACACTGCGCGTTCCTTGAGGAGCGCTACGTCTCCAGAGCCCTCGAACGCCCTTCGGGACAACGTGGCTGGTGGGTGCGAAGTGCCCAGGAAGACCCTGTCATGGCCCTTGTGTGAGCTGCCATGAGAGAACGCTGTGCTTGCAACACTGCGAGGCCCGCCCTCGTGCCTGAAGTCACCCTGCTCGAGGAGAAAGTCAGCATCTTAGCGTGCTGTGTGGCTCCCGGCACAGCCAGCATGAAGCCATGCCTGGAAGTAAGGCCCTGGTTTGCCGTGCAGAAGCGGAGGCGTGCTGCAGTTTCCAGGAGGCGGTGGCCTCTGCTCTGCATACCTTGAACGGCAGCACAGCTTTCTGGACACCTGGGAGGCTAGCCGGGGCGCCCTGTTCCCGGCAGGAACACTGAGTAACCCCAGGCGCACCTGGGTCTGCTACGCACCATCCAGGCCCGTAGCCCCTTAGAGCCCCTCTGTGCACGCCGAGCGTAGGGAAACGCACTGCCCTCTCTTTTGGAGCAGCTTGGTCTCCTCAGCACTCGCACACGTTCACGAACACCGTTCTGCCACATCCCACATGGCGCGGAGGTCTTACGCGTTGCCCTAATCGGAGCTGCGCTCAGAGTAACCCTCGTCTCCGCATTCCATCCAGGACCTCCTGACCGAAGGCACCGTGCCTCCTAGAGGACGGCGGCTTGGGTTCTTACTGCAATTCAAGTCCTGTTCCTTCTTTGGCACTGCAGGCAGCCCCAGGCCGAGAGGAGCAGCTACGGCGTTCCTTGGTTGAGACAGTTCGCTGGATGCGGGACTCCCTCCTTCGATCAGTTGACTCGGGGAAGGAAACGCAGGGTGACCGGTGTCTCCTGGGACTCGTCAGAAACCACAGGGATGTACGCTGAGTGTGCCCATGAACCCGGGGGCCTGCTGGAACTAGCCCTGCTTTCCCATTTGGAGGGCGGCCTTCATGCCTGCCTTGACGCTCCCTGACATTCCCGGCTCCCGACGGGCCAGTGAGCCCTGGAAGAGTGCTTCGGGGAAAATTATGAGTTTGCGCTCTCTAAACCAGGGGCTTCCGCGGCCGCGGTGGCCGTCCGCACGGCAGGCTCTAGAGCCAAAGGGAACCTCAACGTGAGAGCTGGCCTCCAGGTTAGGCCCTGAGTAGCCGCGCAGAAAGGGAGGCATGCAGCTCTTTCCGGGAGTTCTTAGTCGCTTTGCTCTCAAGGCAGTACACGCCCGGGGACTCCTAGGCCCCACGGGCGTGCAGCATTTTCCCTCCAAGGTCCCTGAGTGCCTCCAGACACCTGTGGGCCGGCTGAGCAACGTCGAGGTCCATTGGTTGATTCCCTCGGAGGACCCCCGTGCGTGCCGAGTGCTGGGCAACCACACACTGCGCGTTCCTTGAGGAGCGCTACGTCTCCAGAGCCCTCGAACGCCCTTCGGGACAACGTGGCTGGTGGGTGCGAAGTGCCCAGGAAGACCCTGTCATGGCCCTTGTGTGAGCTGCCATGAGAGAACGCTGTGCTTGCAACACTGCGAGGCCCGCCCTCGTGCCTGAAGTCACCCTGCTCGAGGAGAAAGTCAGCATCTTAGCGTGCTGTGTGGCTCCCGGCACACCCAGCATGAAGCCATGCCTGGAAGTAAGGCCCTGGTTTGCCGTGCAGAAGCGGAGGCGTGCTGCAGTTTCCAGGAGGCGGTGGCCTCTGCTCTGCATACCTTGAACGGCAGCACAGCTTTCTGGACACCTGGGAGGCTAGCCGGGGCGCCCTGTTCCCGGCAGGAACACTGAGTAACCCCAGGCGCACCTGGGTCTGCTACGCACCATCCAGGCCCGTAGCCCCTTAGAGCCCCTCTGTGCACGCCGAGCGTAGGGAAACGCACTGCCCTCTCTTCTGGAGCAGCTTGGTTTCCTCAGCACTCGCACACGTTCACGAACACCGTTCTGCCACATCCCACATGGCGCGGAGGTCTTACGCGTTGCCCTAATCGGAGCTGCGCTCAGAGTAACCCTCGTCTCCGCATTCCATCCGGGACCCCCTGACCGAAGGCACCGTGCCTCCTAGAGGACGGCGGCTTGGGTTCTTACTGCAATTCAAGTCCTGTTCCTTCTTTGGCACTGCAGGCAGCCCCAGGCCCAGAGGAGCAGCTACGGCGTTCCTTGGTTGAGACAGTTCGCTGGATGCGGGACTCCCTCCTTCGATCAGTTGACTCGGGGAAGGAAACGCAGGGTGACCGGTGTCTCCCGGCACTCGCCAGAAACCACAGGGATGTACGCTGAGTGTGCCCATGAACCCGGGGGCCTGCTGGAACTAGCCCTGCTTTCCCATTTGGAGGGCGGCCTTCATGCCTGCCTTGACGCTCCCTGACATTCCCGGCTCCCGACGGGCCAGTGAGCCCTGGAAGAGTGCTTCGGGGAAAATTATGAGTTTGCGCTCTCTAAACCAGGGGCTTCCGCGGCCGCGGTGGCCGTCCGCACGGCAGGCTCTAGAGCCAAAGGGAACCTCAACGTGAGAGCTGGCCTCCAGGTTAGGCCCTGAGTAGCCGCGCAGAAAGGGAGGCATGCGGCTCTTTCCGGGAGTTCTTAGTCGCTTTGCTCTCAAGGCAGTACACGCCCGGGGACTCCTAGGCCCCACGGGCGTGCAGCATTTTCCCTCCAAGGTCCCTGAGTGCCTCCAGACACCTGTGGGCCGGCTGAGCAACGTCGAGGTCCATTGGTTGATTCCCTCGGAGGACCCCCGTGCGTGCCGAGTGCTGGGCAACCACACACTGCGCGTTCCTTGAGGAGCGCTACGTCTCCAGAGCCCTCGAACGCCCTTCGGGACAACGTGGCTGGTGGGTGCGAAGTGCCCAGGAAGACCCTGTCATGGCCCTTGTGTGAGCTGCCATGAGAGAACGCTGTGCTTGCAACACTGCGAGGCCCGCCCTCGTGCCTGAAGTCACCCTGCTCGAGGAGAAAGTCAGCATCTTAGCGTGCTGTGTGGCTCCCGGCACACCCAGCATGAAGCCATGCCTGGAAGTAAGGCCCTGGTTTGCCGTGCAGAAGCGGAGGCGTGCTGCAGTTTCCAGGAGGCGGTGGCCTCTGCTCTGCATACCTTGAACGGCAGCACAGCTTTCTGGACACCTGGGAGGCTAGCCGGGGCGCCCTGTTCCCGGCAGGAACACTGAGTAACCCCAGGCGCACCTGGGTCTGCTACGCACCATCCAGGCCCGTAGCCCCTTAGAGCCCCTCTGTGCACGCCGAGCGTAGGGAAACGCACTGCCCTCTCTTTTGGAGCAGCTTGGTCTCCTCAGCACTCGCACACGTTCACGAACACCGTTCTGCCACATCCCACATGGCGCGGAGGTCTTACGCGTTGCCCTAATCGGAGCTGCGCTCAGAGTAACCCTCGTTTCCGCATTCCATCCGGGACCTCCTGACCGAAGGCACCGTGCCTCCTAGAGGACGGCGGCTTGGGTTCTTACTGCAATTCAAGTCCTGTTCCTTCTTTGGCACTGCAGGCAGCCCCAGGCCCAGAGGAGCAGCTACGGCGTTCCTTGGTTGAGACAGTTCGCTGGATGCGGGACTCCCTCCTTCGATCAGTTGACTCGGGGAAGGAAACGCAGGGTGACCGGTGTCTCCTGGGACTCGTCAGAAACCACAGGGATGTACGCTGAGTGTGCCCATGAACCCGGGGGCCTGCTGGAACTAGCCCTGCTTTCCCATTTGGAGGGCGGCCTTCATGCCTGCCTTGACGCTCCCTGACATTCCCGGCTCCCGACGGGCCAGTGAGCCCTGGAAGAGTGCTTTGGGGAAAATTATGAGTTTGCGCTCTCTAAACCAGGGGCTTCCGCGGCCGCGGTGGCCGTCCGCACGGCAGGCTCTAGAGCCAAAGGGAACCTCAACGTGAGAGCTGGCCTCCAGGTTAGGCCCTGAGTAGCCGCGCAGAAAGGGAGGCATGCGGCTCTTTCCGGGAGTTCTTAGTCGCTTTGCTCTCAAGGCAGTACACGCCCGGGGACTCCTAGGCCCCACGGGCGTGCAGCATTTTCCCTCCAAGGTCCCTGAGTGCCTCCAGACACCTGTGGGCCGGCTGAGCAACGTCGAGGTCCATTGGTTGATTCCCTCGGAGGACCCCCGTGCGTGCCGAGTGCTGGGCAACCACACACTGCGCGTTCCTTGAGGAGCGCTACATCTCCAGAGCCCTCGAACGCCCTTCGGGACAACGTGGCTGGTGGGTGCGAAGTGCCCAGGAAGACCCTGTCATGGCCCTTGTGTGAGCTGCCATGAGAGAACGCTGTGCTTGCAACACTGCGAGTCCCGCCCTCGTGCCTGAAGTCACCCTGCTCGAGGAGAAAGTCAGCATCTTAGCGTGCTGTGTGGCTCCCGGCACACCCAGCATGAAGCCATGCCTGGAAGTAAGGCCCTGGTTTGCCGTGCAGAAGCGGAGGCGTGCTGCAGTTTCCAGGAGGCGGTGGCCTCTGCTCTGCATACCTTGAACGGCAGCACAGCTTTCTGGACACCTGGGAGGCTAGCCGGGGCGCCCTGTTCCCGGCAGGAACACTGAGTAACCCCAGGCGCACCTGGGTCTGCTACGCACCATCCAGGCCCGTAGCCCCTTAGAGCCCCTCTGTGCACGCCGAGCGTAGGGAAACGCACTGCCCTCTCTTTTGGAGCAGCTTGGTCTCCTCAGCACTCGCACACGTTCACGAACACCGTTCTGCCACATCCCACATGGCGCGGAGGTCTTACGCGTTGCCCTAATCGGAGCTGCGCTCAGAGTAACCCTCGTCTCCGCATTCCATCCAGGACCTCCTGACCGAAGGCACCGTGCCTCCTAGAGGACGGCGGCTTGGGTTCTTACTGCAATTCAAGTCCTGTTCCTTCTTTGGCAGTGCAGGCAGCCCCAGGCCCAGAGGAGCAGCTACGGCGTTCCTTGGTTGAGACAGTTCGCTGGATGCGGGACTCCCTCCTTCGATCAGTTGACTCGGGGAAGGAAACGCAGGGTGACCGGTGTCTCCTGGGACTCGTCAGAAACCACAGGGATGTACGCTGAGTGTGCCCATGAACCCGGGGTCCTGCTGGAACTAGCCCTGCTTTCCCATTTGGAGGGCGGCCTTCATGCCTGCCTTGACGCTCCCTGACATTCCCGGCTCCCGACGGGCCAGTGAGCCCTGGAAGAGTGCTTCGGGGAAAATTATGAGTTTGCGCTCTCTAAACCAGGGGCTTCCGCGGCCGCGGTGGCCGTCCGCACGGCAGGCTCTAGAGCCAAAGGGAACCTCAACGTGAGAGCTGGCCTCCAGGTTAGGCCCTGAGTAGCCGCGCAGAAAGGGAGGCATGCGGCTCTTTCCGGGAGTTCTTAGTCGCTTTGCTCTCAAGGCAGTACACGCCCGGGGACTCCTAGGCCCCACGGGCGTGCAGCATTTTCCCTCCAAGGTCCCTGAGTGCCTCCAGACACCTGTGGGCCGGCTGAGCAACGTCGAGGTCCATTGGTTGATTCCCTCGGAGGACCCCCGTGCGTGCCGAGTGCTGGGCAACCACACACTGCGCGTTCCTTGAGGAGCGCTACGTCTCCAGAGCCCTCGAACGCCCTTCGGGACAACGTGGCTGGTGGGTGCGAAGTGCCCAGGAAGACCCTGTCATGGCCCTTGTGTGAGCTGCCATGAGAGAACGCTGTGCTTGCAACACTGCGAGGCCCGCCCTCGTGCCTGAAGTCACCCTGCTCGAGGAGAAAGTCAGCATCTTAGCGTGCTGTGTGGCTCCCGGCACACCCAGCATGAAGCCATGCCTGGAAGTAAGGCCCTGGTTTGCCGTGCAGAAGCGGAGGCGTGCTGCAGTTTCCAGGAGGCGGTGGCCTCTGCTCTGCATACCTTGAACGGCAGCACAGCTTTCTGGACACCTGGGAGGCTAGTTGGGGCGCCCTGTTCCCGGCAGGAACACTGAGTAACCCCAGGCGCACCTGGGTCTGCTACGCACCATCCAGGCCCGTAGCCCCTTAGAGCCCCTCTGTGCACGCCGAGCGTAGGGAAACGCACTGCCCTCTCTTTTGGAGCAGCTTGGTCTCCTCAGCACTCGCACACGTTCACGAACACCGTTCTGCCACATCCCACATGGCGCGGAGGTCTTACGCGTTGCCCTAATCGGAGCTGCGCTCAGAGTAACCCTCGTCTCCGCATTCCATCCAGGACCTCCTGACCGAAGGCACCGTGCCTCCTAGAGGACGGCGGCTTGGGTTCTTACTGCAATTCAAGTCCTGTTCCTTCTTTGGCACTGCAGGCAGCCCCAGGCCCAGAGGAGCAGCTACGGCGTTCCTTGGTTGAGACAGTTCGCTGGATGCGGGACTCCCTCCTTCGATCAGTTGACTCGTGGAAGGAAACGCAGGGTGACCGCTGTCTCCTGGGACTCGTCAGAAACCACAGGGATGTACGCTGAGTGTGCCCATGAACCCGGGGGCCTGCTGGAACTAGCCCTGCTTTCCCATTTGGAGGGCGGCCTTCATGCCTGCCTTGACGCTCCCTGACATTCCCGGCTCCCGACGGGCCAGTGAGCCCTGGAAGAGTGCTTCGGGGAAAATTATGAGTTTGCTCTCTCTAAACCAGGGGCTTCAGCGGCCGTGGTGGCCGTCCGCACGGCAGGCTCTAGAGCCAAAGGGAACCTCAACGTGAGAGCTGGCCTCCAGGTTAGGCCCTGAGTAGCCGCGCAGAAAGGGAGGCATGCGGCTCTTTCCGGGAGTTCTTAGTCGCTTTGCTCTCAAGGCAGTACACGCCCGGGGACTCCTAGGCCCCACGGGCGTGCAGCATTTTCCCTCCAAGGTCCCTGAGTGCCTCCAGACACCTGTGGGCCGGCTGAGCAACGTCGAGGTCCATTGGTTGATTCCCTCGGAGGACCCCCGTGCGTGCCGAGTGCTGGGCAACCACACACCGCGCGTTCCTTGAGGAGCGCTACGTCTCCAGAGCCCTCGAACGCCCTTCGGGACAACGTGGCTGGTGGGTGCGAAGTGCCCAGGAAGACCCTGTCATGGCCCTTGTGTGAGCTGCCATGAGAGAACGCTGTGCTTGCAACACTGCGAGGCCCGCCCTCGTGCCTGAAGTCACCCTGCTCGAGGAGAAAGTCAGCATCTTAGCGTGCTGTGTGGCTCCCGGCACACCCAGCATGAAGCCATGCCTGGAAGTAAGGCCCTGGTTTGCCGTGCAGAAGCGGAGGCGTGCTGCAGTTTCCAGGAGGCGGTGGCCTCTGCTCTGCATACCTTGAACGGCAGCACAGCTTTCTGGACACCTGGGAGGCTAGCCGGGGCGCCCTGTTCCCGGCAGGAACACTGAGTAACCCCAGGCGCACCTGGGTCTGCTACGCACCATCCAGGCCCGTAGCCCCTTAGAGCCCCTCTGTGCACGCCGAGCGTAGGGAAACGCACTGCCCTCTCTTTTGGAGCAGCTTGGTTTCCTCAGCACTCGCACACGTTCACGAACACCGTTCTGCCACATCCCACATGGCGCGGAGGGCTTACGCGTTGCCCTAATCGGAGCTGCGCTCAGAGTAACCCTCGTCTCCGCATTCCATCCGGGACCCCCTGACCGAAGGCACCGTGCCTCCTAGAGGACGGCGGCTTGGGTTCTTACTGCAATTCAAGTCCTGTTCCTTCTTTGGCACTGCAGGCAGCCCCAGGCCCAGAGGAGCAGCTACGGCCTTCCTTGGTTGAGACAGTTCGCTGGATGCGGGACTCCCTCCTTCGATCAGTTGACTCGGGGAAGGAAACGCAGGGTGACCGGTGTCTCCTGGGACTCGTCAGAAACCACAGGGATGTACGCTGAGTGTGCCCATGAACCCGGGGGCCTGCTGGAACTAGCCCTGCTTTCCCATTTGGAGGGCGGCCTTCATGCCTGCCTTGACGCTCCCTGACATTCCCGGCTCCCGACGGGCCAGTGAGCCCTGGAAGAGTGCTTCGGGGAAAATTATGAGTTTGCTCTCTCTAAACCAGGGGCTTCCGCGGCCGCGGTGGCCGTCCGCACGGCAGGCTCTAGAGCCAAAGGGAACCTCAACGTGAGAGCTGGCCTCCAGGTTAGGCCCTGAGTAGCCGCGCAGAAAGGGAGGCATGCAGCTCTTTCCGGGAGTTCTTAGTCGCTTTGCTCTCAAGGCAGTACACGCCCGGGGACTCCTAGGCCCCACGGGCGTGCAGCATTTTCCCTCCAAGGTCCCTGAGTGCCTCCAGACACCTGTGGGCCGGCTGAGCAACGTCGAGGTCCATTGGTTGATTCCCTCGGAGGACCCCCGTGCGTGCCGAGTGCTGGGCAACCACACACTGCGCGTTCCTTGAGGAGCGCTACGTCTCCAGAGCCCTCGAACGCCCTTCGGGACAACGTGGCTGGTGGGTGCGAAGTGCCCAGGAAGACCCTGTCATGGCCCTTGTGTGAGCTGCCATGAGAGAACGCTGTGCTTGCAACACTGCGAGGCCCGCCCTCGTGCCTGAAGTCACCCTGCTCGAGGAGAAAGTCAGCATCTTAGCATGCTGTGTGGCTCCCGGCACACCCAGCATGAAGCCATGCCTGGAAGTAAGGCCCTGGTTTGCCGTGCAGAAGCGGAGGCGTGCTGCAGTTTCCAGGAGGCGGTGGCCTCTGCTCTGCATACCTTGAACGGCAGCACAGCTTTCTGGACACCTGGGAGGCTAGCCGGGGCGCCCTGTTCCCGGCAGGAACACTGAGTAACCCCAGGCGCACCTGGGTCTGCTACGCACCATCCAGGCCCGTAGCCCCTTAGAGCCCCTCTGTGCACGCCGAGCGTAGGGAAACGCACTGCCCTCTCTTTTGGAGCAGCTTGGTTTCCTCAGCACTCGCACACGTTCACGAACACCGTTCTGCCACATCCCACATTGCGCGGAGGGCTTACGCGTTGCCCTAATCGGAGCTGCGCTCAGAGTAACCCTCGTCTCCGCATTCCATCCGGGACCTCCTGACCGAAGGCACCGTGCCTCCTAGAGGATGGCGGCTTGGGTTCTTACTGCAATTCAAGTCCTGTTCCTTCTTTGGCACTGCAGGCAGCCCCAGGCCCAGAGGAGCAGCTACGGCGTTCCTTGGTTGAGACAGTTCGCTGGATGCGGGACTCCCTCCTTCGATCAGTTGACTCGGGGAAGGAAACGCAGGGTGACCGGTGTCTCCTGGGACTCGTCAGAAACCACAGGGATGTACGCTGAGTGTGCCCATGAACCCGGGGGCCTGCTGGAACTAGCCCTGCTTTCCCATTTGGAGGGCGGCCTTCATGCCTGCCTTGACGCTCCCTGACATTCCCGGCTCCCGACGGGCCAGTGAGCCCTGGAAGAGTGCTTCGGGGAAAATTATGAGTTTGCTCTCTCTAAACCAGGGGCTTCCGCGGCCGCGGTGGCCGTCCGCACGGCAGGCTCTAGAGCCAAAGGGAACCTCAACGTGAGAGCTGGCCTCCAGGTTAGGCCCTGAGTAGCCGCGCAGAAAGGGAGGCATGCGGCTCTTTCCGGGAGTTCTTAGTCGCTTTGCTCTCAAGGCAGTACACGCCCGGGGACTCCTAGGCCCCACGGGCGTGCAGCATTTTCCCTCCAAGGTCCCTGAGTGCCTCCAGACACCTGTGGGCCGGCTGAGCAACGTCGAGGTCCATTGGTTGATTCCCTCGGAGGACCCCCGTGCGTGCCGAGTGCTGGGCAACCACACACTGCGCGTTCCTTGAGGAGCGCTACGTCTCCAGAGCCCTCGAACGCCCTTCGGGACAACGTGGCTGGTGGGTGCGAAGTGCCCAGGAAGACCCTGTCATGGCCCTTGTGTGAGCTGCCATGAGAGAACGCTGTGCTTGCAACACTGCGAGGCCCGCCCTCGTGCCTGAAGTCACCCTGCTCGAGGAGAAAGTCAGCATCTTAGCGTGCTGTGTGGCTCCCGGCACACCCAGCATGAAGCCATGCCTGGAAGTAAGGCCCTGGTTTGCCGTGCAGAAGCGGAGGCGTGCTGCAGTTTCCAGGAGGCGGTGGCCTCTGCTCTGCATACCTTGAACGGCAGCACAGCTTTCTGGACACCTGGGAGGCTAGCCGGGGCGCCCTGTTCCCGGCAGGAACACTGAGTAACCCCAGGCGCACCTGGGTCTGCTACGCACCATCCAGGCCCGTAGCCCCTTAGAGCCCCTCTGTGCACGCCGAGCGTAGGGAAACGCACTGCCCTCTCTTTTGGAGCAGCTTGGTTTCCTCAGCACTCGCACACGTTCACGAACACCGTTCTGCCACATCCCACATGGCGCGGAGGGCTTACGCGTTGCCCTAATCGGAGCTGCGCTCAGAGTAACCCTCGTCTCCGCATTCCATCCGGGACCCCCTGACTGAAGGCACCGTGCCTCCTAGAGGACGGCGGCTTGGGTTCTTACTGCAATTCAAGTCCTGTTCCTTCTTTGGCACTGCAGGCAGCCCCAGGCCCAGAGGAGCAGCTACGGCGTTCCTTGGTTGAGACAGTTCGCTGGATGCGGGACTCCCTCCTTCGATCAGTTGACTCGGGGAAGGAAACGCAGGGTGACCGGTGTCTCCTGGGACTCGTCAGAAACCACAGGGATGTACGCTGAGTGTGCCCATGAACCCGGGGGCCTGCTGGAACTAGCCCTGCTTTCCCATTTGGAGGGCGGCCTTCATGCCTGCCTTGACGCTCCCTGACATTCCCGGCTCCCGACGGGCCAGTGAGCCCTGGAAGAGTGCTTCGGGGTAAATTATGAGTTTGCTCTCTCTAAACCAGGGGCTTCCGCGGCCGCGGTGGCCGTCCGCACGGCAGGCTCTAGAGCCAAAGGGAACCTCAACGTGAGAGCTGGCCTCCAGGTTAGGCCCTGAGTAGCCGCGCAGAAAGGGAGGCATGCAGCTCTTTCCGGGAGTTCTTAGTCGCTTTGCTCTCAAGGCAGTACACGCCCGGGGACTCCTAGGCCCCACGGGCGTGCAGCATTTTCCCTCCAAGGTCCCTGAGTGCCTCCAGACACCTGTGGGCCGGCTGAGCAACGTCGAGGTCCATTGGTTGATTCCCTCGGAGGACCCCCGTGCGTGCCGAGTGCTGGGCAACCACACACCGCGCGTTCCTTGAGGAGCGCTACGTCTCCAGAGCCCTCGAACGCCCTTCGGGACAACGTGGCTGGTGGGTGCGAAGTGCCCAGGAAGACCCTGTCATGGCCCTTGTGTGAGCTGCCATGAGAGAACGCTGTGCTTGCAACACTGCGAGGCCCGCCCTCGTGCCTGAAGTCACCCTGCTCGAGGAGAAAGTCAGCATCTTAGCATGCTGTGTGGCTCCCGGCACACCCAGCATGAAGCCATGCCTGGAAGTAAGGCCCTGGTTTGCCATGCAGAAGCGGAGGCGTGCTGCAGTTTCCAGGAGGCGGTGGCCTCTGCTCTGCATACCTTGAACGGCAGCACAGCTTTCTGGACACCTGGGAGGCTAGCCGGGGCGCCCTGTTCCCGGCAGGAACACTGAGTAACCCCAGGCGCACCTGGGTCTGCTACGCACCATCCAGGCCCGTAGCCCCTTAGAGCCCCTCTGTGCACGCCGAGCGTAGGGAAACGCACTGCCCTCTCTTTTGGAGCAGCTTGGTTTCCTCAGCACTCGCACACGTTCACGAACACCGTTCTGCCACATCCCACATGGCGCGGAGGTCTTACGTGTTGCCCTAATCGGAGCTGCGCTCAGAGTAACCCTCGTCTCCGCATTCCATCCGGGACACCCTGACCGAAGGCACCGTGCCTCCTAGAGGACGGCGGCTTGGGTTCTTACTGCAATTCAAGTCCTGTTCCTTCTTTGGCACTGCAGGCAGCCCCAGGCCCAGAGGAGCAGCTACGGCGTTCCTTGGTTGAGACAGTTCGCTGGATGCGGGACTCCCTCCTTCGATCAGTTGACTCGGGGAAGGAAACGCAGGGTGACCGGTGTCTCCTGGGACTCGTCAGAAACCACAGGGATGTACGCTGAGTGTGCCCATGAACCCGGGGGCCTGCTGGAACTAGCCCTGCTTTCCCATTTGGAGGGCGGCCTTCATGCCTGCCTTGACGCTCCCTGACATTCCCGGCTCCCGACGGGCCAGTGAGCCCTGGAAGAGTGCTTCGGGGAAAATTATGAGTTTGCGCTCTCTAAACCAGGGGCTTCCGCGGCCGCGGTGGCCGTCCGCACGGCAGGCTCTAGAGCCAAAGGGAACCTCAACGTGAGAACTGGCCTCCAGGCTAGGCCCTGAGTAGCCGCGCAGAAAGGGAGGCATGCGGCTCTTTCCGGGAGTTCTCAGTCGCTTTGCTCTCAAGGCAGTACACGCCCGGGGACTCCTAGGCCCCACGGGCGTGCAGCATTTTCCCTCCAAGGTCCCTGAGTGCCTCCAGACACCTGTGGGCCGGCTGAGCAACGTCGAGGTCCATTGGTTGATTCCCTCGGAGGACCCCCGTGCGTGCCGAGTGCTGGGCAACCACACACTGCGCGTTCCTTGAGGAGCGCTACGTCTCCAGAGCCCTCGAACGCCCTTCAGGACAACGTGGCTGGTGGGTGCGAAGTGCCCAGGAAGACCCTGTCATGGCCCTTGTGTGAGCTGCCATGAGAGAACGCTGTGCTTGCAACACTGCGAGGCCCGCCCTCGTGCCTGAAGTCACCCTGCTCGAGGAGAAAGTCAGCATCTTAGCGTGCTGTGTGGCTCCCGGCACACCCAGCATGAAGCCATGCCTGGAAGTAAGGCCCTGGTTTGCCGTGCAGAAGCGGAGGCGTGCTGCAGTTTCCAGGAGGCGGTGGCCTCTGCTCTGCATACCTTGAACGGCAGCACAGCTTTCTGGACACCTGGGAGGCTAGCCGGGGCGCCCTGTTCCCGGCAGGAACACTGAGTAACCCCAGGCGCACCTGGGTCTGCTACGCACCATCCAGGCCCGTAGCCCCTTAGAGCCCCTCTGTGCACGCCGAGCGTAGGGAAACGCACTGCCCTCTCTTTTGGAGCAGCTTGGTTTCCTCAGCACTCGCACACGTTCACGAACACCGTTCTGCCACATCCCACATGGCGCGGAGGGCTTACGCGTTGCCCTAATCGGAGCTGCGCTCAGAGTAACCCTCGTCTCCGCATTCCATCCGGGACCTCCTGACCGAAGGCACCGTGCCTCCTAGAGGACGGCGGCTTGGGTTCTTACTGCAATTCAAGTCCTGTTCCTTCTTTGGCACTGCAGGCAGCCCCAGGCCCAGAGGAGCAGCTACGGCGTTCCTTGGTTGAGACAGTTCGCTGGATGCGGGACTCCCTCCTTCGATCAGTTGACTCGGGGAAGGAAACGCAGGGTGACCGCTGTCTCCTGGGACTCGTCAGAAACCACAGGGATGTACGCTGAGTGTGCCCATGAACCCGGGGGCCTGCTGGAACTAGCCCTGCTTTCCCATTTGGAGGGCGGCCTTCATGCCTGCCTTGACGCTCCCTGACATTCCCGGCTCCCGACGGGCCAGTGAGCCCTGGAAGAGTGCTTCGGGGAAAATTATGAGTTTGCTCTCTCTAAACCAGGGGCTTCCGCGGCCGCGGTGGCCGTCCGCACGGCAGGCTCTAGAGCCAAAGGGAACCTCAACGTGAGAACTGGCCTCCAGGCTAGGCCCTGAGTAGCCGCGCAGAAAGGGAGGCATGCAGCTCTTTCCGGGAGTTCTCAGTCGCTTTGCTCTCAAGGCAGTACACGCCCGGGGACTCCTAGGCCCCACGGGCGTGCAGCATTTTCCCTCCAAGGTCCCTGAGTGCCTCCAGACACCTGTGGGCCGGCTGAGCAACGTCGAGGTCCATTGGTTGATTCCCTCGGAGGACCCCCGTGCGTGCCGAGTGCTGGGCAACCACACACTGCGCGTTCCTTGAGGAGCGCTACGTCTCCAGAGCCCTCGAACGCCCTTCGGGACAACGTGGCTGGTGGGTGCGAAGTGCCCAGGAAGACCCTGTCATGGCCCTTGTGTGAGCTGCCATGAGAGAACGCTGTGCTTGCAACACTGCGAGGCCCGCCCTCGTGCCTGAAGTCACCCTGCTCGAGGAGAAAGTCAGCATCTTAGCGTGCTGTGTGGCTCCCGGCACACCCAGCATGAAGCCATGCCTGGAAGTAAGGGCCTGGTTTGCCGTGCAGAAGCGGAGGCGTGCTGCAGTTTCCAGGAGGCGGTGGCCTCTGCTCTGCATACCTTGAACGGCAGCACAGCTTTCTGGACACCTGGGAGGCTAGCCGGGGCGCCCTGTTCCCGGCAGGAACACTGAGTAACCCCAGGCGCACCTGGGTCTGCTACGCACCATCCAGGCCCGTAGCCCCTTAGAGCCCCTCTGTGCACGCCGAGCGTAGGGAAACGCACTGCCCTCTCTTTTGGAGCAGCTTGGTTTCCTCAGCACTCGCACACGTTCACGAACACCGTTCTGCCACATCCCACATGGCGCGGAGGTCTTACGCGTTGCCCTAATCGGAGCTGCGCTCAGAGTAACCCTCGTCTCCGCATTCCATCCGGGACCCCCTGACCGAAGGCACCGTGCCTCCTAGAGGACGGCGGCTTGGGTTCTTACTGCAATTCAAGTCCTGTTCCTTCTTTGGCAGTGCAGGCAGCCCCAGGCCCAGAGGAGCAGCTACGGCGTTCCTTGGTTGAGACAGTTCGCTGGATGCGGGACTCCCTCCTTCGATCAGTTGACTCGGGGAAGGAAACGCAGGGTGACCGGTGTCTCCCGGGACTCGTCAGAAACCACAGGGATGTACGCTGAGTGTGCCCATGAACCCGGGGGCCTGCTGGAACTAGCCCTGCTTTCCCATTTGGAGGGCGGCCTTCATGCCTGCCTTGACGCTCCCTGACATTCCCGGCTCCCGACGGGCCAGTGAGCCCTGGAAGAGTGCTTCGGGGTAAATTATGAGTTTGCTCTCTCTAAACCAGGGGCTTCCGCGGCCGCGGTGGCCGTCCGCACGGCAGGCTCTAGAGCCAAAGGGAACCTCAACGTGAGAGCTGGCCTCCAGGTTAGGCCCTGAGTAGCCGCGCAGAAAGGGAGGCATGCAGCTCTTTCCGGGAGTTCTTAGTCGCTTTGCTCTCAAGGCAGTACACGCCCGGGGACTCCTAGGCCCCACGGGCGTGCAGCATTTTCCCTCCAAGGTCCCTGAGTGCCTCCAGACACCTGTGGGCCGGCTGAGCAACGTCGAGGTCCATTGGTTGATTCCCTCGGAGGACCCCCGTGCGTGCCGAGTGCTGGGCAACCACACACCGCGCGTTCCTTGAGGAGCGCTACGTCTCCAGAGCCCTCGAACGCCCTTCGGGACAACGTGGCTGGTGGGTGCGAAGTGCCCAGGAAGACCCTGTCATGGCCCTTGTGTGAGCTGCCATGAGAGAACGCTGTGCTTGCAACACTGCGAGGCCCGCCCTCGTGCCTGAAGTCACCCTGCTCGAGGAGAAAGTCAGCATCTTAGCATGCTGTGTGGCTCCCGGCACACCCAGCATGAAGCCATGCCTGGAAGTAAGGCCCTGGTTTGCCATGCAGAAGCGGAGGCGTGCTGCAGTTTCCAGGAGGCGGTGGCCTCTGCTCTGCATACCTTGAACGGCAGCACAGCTTTCTGGACACCTGGGAGGCTAGCCGGGGCGCCCTGTTCCCGGCAGGAACACTGAGTAACCCCAGGCGCACCTGGGTCTGCTACGCACCATCCAGGCCCGTAGCCCCTTAGAGCCCCTCTGTGCACGCCGAGCGTAGGGAAACGCACTGCCCTCTCTTTTGGAGCAGCTTGGTTTCCTCAGCACTCGCACACGTTCACGAACACCGTTCTGCCACATCCCACATGGCGCGGAGGTCTTACGTGTTGCCCTAATCGGAGCTGCGCTCAGAGTAACCCTCGTCTCCGCATTCCATCCGGGACACCCTGACCGAAGGCACCGTGCCTCCTAGAGGACGGCGGCTTGGGTTCTTACTGCAATTCAAGTCCTGTTCCTTCTTTGGCACTGCAGGCAGCCCCAGGCCCAGAGGAGCAGCTACGGCGTTCCTTGGTTGAGACAGTTCGCTGGATGCGGGACTCCCTCCTTCGATCAGTTGACTCGGGGAAGGAAACGCAGGGTGACCGGTGTCTCCTGGGACTCGTCAGAAACCACAGGGATGTACGCTGAGTGTGCCCATGAACCCGGGGGCCTGCTGGAACTAGCCCTGCTTTCCCATTTGGAGGGCGGCCTTCATGCCTGCCTTGACGCTCCCTGACATTCCCGGCTCCCGACGGGCCAGTGAGCCCTGGAAGAGTGCTTCGGGGAAAATTATGAGTTTGCGCTCTCTAAACCAGGGGCTTCCGCGGCCGCGGTGGCCGTCCGCACGGCAGGCTCTAGAGCCAAAGGGAACCTCAACGTGAGAACTGGCCTCCAGGCTAGGCCCTGAGTAGCCGCGCAGAAAGGGAGGCATGCGGCTCTTTCCGGGAGTTCTCAGTCGCTTTGCTCTCAAGGCAGTACACGCCCGGGGACTCCTAGGCCCCACGGGCGTGCAGCATTTTCCCTCCAAGGTCCCTGAGTGCCTCCAGACACCTGTGGGCCGGCTGAGCAACGTCGAGGTCCATTGGTTGATTCCCTCGGAGGACCCCCGTGCGTGCCGAGTGCTGGGCAACCACACACTGCGCGTTCCTTGAGGAGCGCTACGTCTCCAGAGCCCTCGAACGCCCTTCAGGACAACGTGGCTGGTGGGTGCGAAGTGCCCAGGAAGACCCTGTCATGGCCCTTGTGTGAGCTGCCATGAGAGAACGCTGTGCTTGCAACACTGCGAGGCCCGCCCTCGTGCCTGAAGTCACCCTGCTCGAGGAGAAAGTCAGCATCTTAGCGTGCTGTGTGGCTCCCGGCACACCCAGCATGAAGCCATGCCTGGAAGTAAGGCCCTGGTTTGCCGTGCAGAAGCGGAGGCGTGCTGCAGTTTCCAGGAGGCGGTGGCCTCTGCTCTGCATACCTTGAACGGCAGCACAGCTTTCTGGACACCTGGGAGGCTAGCCGGGGCGCCCTGTTCCCGGCAGGAACACTGAGTAACCCCAGGCGCACCTGGGTCTGCTACGCACCATCCAGGCCCGTAGCCCCTTAGAGCCCCTCTGTGCACGCCGAGCGTAGGGAAACGCACTGCCCTCTCTTTTGGAGCAGCTTGGTTTCCTCAGCACTCGCACACGTTCACGAACACCGTTCTGCCACATCCCACATGGCGCGGAGGGCTTACGCGTTGCCCTAATCGGAGCTGCGCTCAGAGTAACCCTCGTCTCCGCATTCCATCCGGGACCTCCTGACCGAAGGCACCGTGCCTCCTAGAGGACGGCGGCTTGGGTTCTTACTGCAATTCAAGTCCTGTTCCTTCTTTGGCACTGCAGGCAGCCCCAGGCCCAGAGGAGCAGCTACGGCGTTCCTTGGTTGAGACAGTTCGCTGGATGCGGGACTCCCTCCTTCGATCAGTTGACTCGGGGAAGGAAACGCAGGGTGACCGCTGTCTCCTGGGACTCGTCAGAAACCACAGGGATGTACGCTGAGTGTGCCCATGAACCCGGGGGCCTGCTGGAACTAGCCCTGCTTTCCCATTTGGAGGGCGGCCTTCATGCCTGCCTTGACGCTCCCTGACATTCCCGGCTCCCGACGGGCCAGTGAGCCCTGGAAGAGTGCTTCGGGGAAAATTATGAGTTTGCTCTCTCTAAACCAGGGGCTTCCGCGGCCGCGGTGGCCGTCCGCACGGCAGGCTCTAGAGCCAAAGGGAACCTCAACGTGAGAACTGGCCTCCAGGCTAGGCCCTGAGTAGCCGCGCAGAAAGGGAGGCATGCAGCTCTTTCCGGGAGTTCTCAGTCGCTTTGCTCTCAAGGCAGTACACGCCCGGGGACTCCTAGGCCCCACGGGCGTGCAGCATTTTCCCTCCAAGGTCCCTGAGTGCCTCCAGACACCTGTGGGCCGGCTGAGCAACGTCGAGGTCCATTGGTTGATTCCCTCGGAGGACCCCCGTGCGTGCCGAGTGCTGGGCAACCACACACTGCGCGTTCCTTGAGGAGCGCTACGTCTCCAGAGCCCTCGAACGCCCTTCGGGACAACGTGGCTGGTGGGTGCGAAGTGCCCAGGAAGACCCTGTCATGGCCCTTGTGTGAGCTGCCATGAGAGAACGCTGTGCTTGCAACACTGCGAGGCCCGCCCTCGTGCCTGAAGTCACCCTGCTCGAGGAGAAAGTCAGCATCTTAGCGTGCTGTGTGGCTCCCGGCACACCCAGCATGAAGCCATGCCTGGAAGTAAGGGCCTGGTTTGCCGTGCAGAAGCGGAGGCGTGCTGCAGTTTCCAGGAGGCGGTGGCCTCTGCTCTGCATACCTTGAACGGCAGCACAGCTTTCTGGACACCTGGGAGGCTAGCCGGGGCGCCCTGTTCCCGGCAGGAACACTGAGTAACCCCAGGCGCACCTGGGTCTGCTACGCACCATCCAGGCCCGTAGCCCCTTAGAGCCCCTCTGTGCACGCCGAGCGTAGGGAAACGCACTGCCCTCTCTTTTGGAGCAGCTTGGTTTCCTCAGCACTCGCACACGTTCACGAACACCGTTCTGCCACATCCCACATGGCGCGGAGGTCTTACGCGTTGCCCTAATCGGAGCTGCGCTCAGAGTAACCCTCGTCTCCGCATTCCATCCGGGACCCCCTGACCGAAGGCACCGTGCCTCCTAGAGGACGGCGGCTTGGGTTCTTACTGCAATTCAAGTCCTGTTCCTTCTTTGGCAGTGCAGGCAGCCCCAGGCCCAGAGGAGCAGCTACGGCGTTCCTTGGTTGAGACAGTTCGCTGGATGCGGGACTCCCTCCTTCGATCAGTTGACTCGGGGAAGGAAACGCAGGGTGACCGGTGTCTCCCGGGACTCGTCAGAAACCACAGGGATGTACGCTGAGTGTGCCCATGAACCCGGGGGCCTGCTGGAACTAGCCCTGCTTTCCCATTTGGAGGGCGGCCTTCATGCCTGCCTTGACGCTCCCTGACATTCCCGGCTCCCGACGGGCCAGTGAGCCCTGGAAGAGTGCTTCGGGGTAAATTATGAGTTTGCTCTCTCTAAACCAGGGGCTTCCGCGGCCGCGGTGGCCGTCCGCACGGCAGGCTCTAGAGCCAAAGGGAACCTCAACGTGAGAGCTGGCCTCCAGGTTAGGCCCTGAGTAGCCGCGCAGAAAGGGAGGCATGCAGCTCTTTCCGGGAGTTCTTAGTCGCTTTGCTCTCAAGGCAGTACACGCCCGGGGACTCCTAGGCCCCACGGGCGTGCAGCATTTTCCCTCCAAGGTCCCTGAGTGCCTCCAGACACCTGTGGGCCGGCTGAGCAACGTCGAGGTCCATTGGTTGATTCCCTCGGAGGACCCCCGTGCGTGCCGAGTGCTGGGCAACCACACACTGCGCGTTCCTTGAGGAGCGCTACGTCTCCAGAGCCCTCGAACGCCCTTCGGGACAACGTGGCTGGTGGGTGCGAAGTGCCCAGGAAGACCCTGTCATGGCCCTTGTGTGAGCTGCCATGAGAGAACGCTGTGCTTGCAACACTGCGAGGCCCGCCCTCGTGCCTGAAGTCACCCTGCTCGAGGAGAAAGTCAGCATCTTAGCATGCTGTGTGGCTCCCGGCACACCCAGCATGAAGCCATGCCTGGAAGTAAGGCCCTGGTTTGCCATGCAGAAGCGGAGGCGTGCTGCAGTTTCCAGGAGGCGGTGGCCTCTGCTCTGCATACCTTGAACGGCAGCACAGCTTTCTGGACACCTGGGAGGCTAGCCGGGGCGCCCTGTTCCCGGCAGGAACACTGAGTAACCCCAGGCGCACCTGGGTCTGCTACGCACCATCCAGGCCCGTAGCCCCTTAGAGCCCCTCTGTGCACGCCGAGCGTAGGGAAACGCACTGCCCTCTCTTTTGGAGCAGCTTGGTTTCCTCAGCACTCGCACACGTTCACGAACACCGTTCTGCCACATCCCACATGGCGCGGAGGTCTTACGTGTTGCCCTAATCGGAGCTGCGCTCAGAGTAACCCTCGTCTCCGCATTCCATCCGGGACACCCTGACCGAAGGCACCGTGCCTCCTAGAGGACGGCGGCTTGGGTTCTTACTGCAATTCAAGTCCTGTTCCTTCTTTGGCACTGCAGGCAGCCCCAGGCCCAGAGGAGCAGCTACGGCGTTCCTTGGTTGAGACAGTTCGCTGGATGCGGGACTCCCTCCTTCGATCAGTTGACTCGGGGAAGGAAACGCAGGGTGACCGGTGTCTCCTGGGACTCGTCAGAAACCACAGGGATGTACGCTGAGTGTGCCCATGAACCCGGGGGCCTGCTGGAACTAGCCCTGCTTTCCCATTTGGAGGGCGGCCTTCATGCCTGCCTTGACGCTCCCTGACATTCCCGGCTCCCGACGGGCCAGTGAGCCCTGGAAGAGTGCTTCGGGGAAAATTATGAGTTTGCGCTCTCTAAACCAGGGGCTTCCGCGGCCGCGGTGGCCGTCCGCACGGCAGGCTCTAGAGCCAAAGGGAACCTCAACGTGAGAACTGGCCTCCAGGCTAGGCCCTGAGTAGCCGCGCAGAAAGGGAGGCATGCGGCTCTTTCCGGGAGTTCTCAGTCGCTTTGCTCTCAAGGCAGTACACGCCCGGGGACTCCTAGGCCCCACGGGCGTGCAGCATTTTCCCTCCAAGGTCCCTGAGTGCCTCCAGACACCTGTGGGCCGGCTGAGCAACGTCGAGGTCCATTGGTTGATTCCCTCGGAGGACCCCCGTGCGTGCCGAGTGCTGGGCAACCACACACTGCGCGTTCCTTGAGGAGCGCTACGTCTCCAGAGCCCTCGAACGCCCTTCAGGACAACGTGGCTGGTGGGTGCGAAGTGCCCAGGAAGACCCTGTCATGGCCCTTGTGTGAGCTGCCATGAGAGAACGCTGTGCTTGCAACACTGCGAGGCCCGCCCTCGTGCCTGAAGTCACCCTGCTCGAGGAGAAAGTCAGCATCTTAGCGTGCTGTGTGGCTCCCGGCACACCCAGCATGAAGCCATGCCTGGAAGTAAGGCCCTGGTTTGCCGTGCAGAAGCGGAGGCGTGCTGCAGTTTCCAGGAGGCGGTGGCCTCTGCTCTGCATACCTTGAACGGCAGCACAGCTTTCTGGACACCTGGGAGGCTAGCCGGGGCGCCCTGTTCCCGGCAGGAACACTGAGTAACCCCAGGCGCACCTGGGTCTGCTACGCACCATCCAGGCCCGTAGCCCCTTAGAGCCCCTCTGTGCATGCCGAGCGTAGGGAAACGCACTGCCCTCTCTTTTGGAGCAGCTTGGTTTCCTCAGCACTCGCACACGTTCACGAACACCGTTCTGCCACATCCCACATGGCGCGGAGGGCTTACGCGTTGCCCTAATCGGAGCTGCGCTCAGAGTAACCCTCGTCTCCGCATTCCATCCGGGACCTCCTGACCGAAGGCACCGTGCCTCCTAGAGGACGGCGGCTTGGGTTCTTACTGCAATTCAAGTCCTGTTCCTTCTTTGGCACTGCAGGCAGCCCCAGGCCCAGAGGAGCAGCTACGGCGTTCCTTGGTTGAGACAGTTCGCTGGATGCGGGACTCCCTCCTTCGATCAGTTGACTCGGGGAAGGAAACGCAGGGTGACCGCTGTCTCCTGGGACTCGTCAGAAACCACAGGGATGTACGCTGAGTGTGCCCATGAACCCGGGGGCCTGCTGGAACTAGCCCTGCTTTCCCATTTGGAGGGCGGCCTTCATGCCTGCCTTGACGCTCCCTGACATTCCCGGCTCCCGACGGGCCAGTGAGCCCTGGAAGAGTGCTTCGGGGTAAATTATGAGTTTGCTCTCTCTAAACCAGGGGCTTCCGCGGCCGCGGTGGCCGTCCGCACGGCAGGCTCTAGAGCCAAAGGGAACCTCAACGTGAGAACTGGCCTCCAGGCTAGGCCCTGAGTAGCCGCGCAGAAAGGGAGGCATGCAGCTCTTTCCGGGAGTTCTCAGTCGCTTTGCTCTCAAGGCAGTACACGCCCGGGGACTCCTAGGCCCCACGGGCGTGCAGCATTTTCCCTCCAAGGTCCCTGAGTGCCTCCAGACACCTGTGGGCCGGCTGAGCAACGTCGAGGTCCATTGGTTGATTCCCTCGGAGGACCCCCGTGCGTGCCGAGTGCTGGGCAACCACACACTGCGCGTTCCTTGAGGAGCGCTACGTCTCCAGAGCCCTCGAACGCCCTTCGGGACAACGTGGCTGGTGGGTGCGAAGTGCCCAGGAAGACCCTGTCATGGCCCTTGTGTGAGCTGCCGTGAGAGAACGCTGTGCTTGCAACACTGCGAGGCCCGCCCTCGTGCCTGAAGTCACCCTGCTCGAGGAGAAAGTCAGCATCTTAGCGTGCTGTGTGGCTCCCGGCACACCCAGCATGAAGCCATGCCTGGAAGTAAGGGCCTGGTTTGCCGTGCAGAAGCGGAGGCGTGCTGCAGTTTCCAGGAGGCGGTGGCCTCTGCTCTGCATACCTTGAACGGCAGCACAGCTTTCTGGACACCTGGGAGGCTAGCCGGGGCGCCCTGTTCCCGGCAGGAACACTGAGTAACCCCAGGCGCACCTGGGTCTGCTACGCACCATCCAGGCCCGTAGCCCCTTAGAGCCCCTCTGTGCACGCCGAGCGTAGGGAAACGCACTGCCCTCTCTTTTGGAGCAGCTTGGTTTCCTCAGCACTCGCACACGTTCACGAACACCGTTCTGCCACATCCCACATGGCGCGGAGGTCTTACGCGTTGCCCTAATCGGAGCTGCGCTCAGAGTAACCCTCGTCTCCGCATTCCATCCGGGACCCCCTGACCGAAGGCACCGTGCCTCCTAGAGGACGGCGGCTTGGGTTCTTACTGCAATTCAAGTCCTGTTCCTTCTTTGGCAGTGCAGGCAGCCCCAGGCCCAGAGGAGCAGCTACGGCGTTCCTTGGTTGAGACAGTTCGCTGGATGCGGGACTCCCTCCTTCGATCAGTTGACTCGGGGAAGGAAACGCAGGGTGACCGGTGTCTCCCGGGACTCGTCAGAAACCACAGGGATGTACGCTGAGTGTGCCCATGAACCCGGGGGCCTGCTGGAACTAGCCCTGCTTTCCCATTTGGAGGGCGGCCTTCATGCCTGCCTTGACGCTCCCTGACATTCCCGGCTCCCGACGGGCCAGTGAGCCCTGGAAGAGTGCTTCGGGGTAAATTATGAGTTTGCTCTCTCTAAACCAGGGGCTTCCGCGGCCGCGGTGGCCGTCCGCACGGCAGGCTCTAGAGCCAAAGGGAACCTCAACGTGAGAGCTGGCCTCCAGGTTAGGCCCTGAGTAGCCGCGCAGAAAGGGAGGCATGCAGCTCTTTCCGGGAGTTCTTAGTCGCTTTGCTCTCAAGGCAGTACACGCCCGGGGACTCCTAGGCCCCACGGGCGTGCAGCATTTTCCCTCCAAGGTCCCTGAGTGCCTCCAGACACCTGTGGGCCGGCTGAGCAACGTCGAGGTCCATTGGTTGATTCCCTCGGAGGACCCCCGTGCGTGCCGAGTGCTGGGCAACCACACACTGCGCGTTCCTTGAGGAGCGCTACGTCTCCAGAGCCCTCGAACGCCCTTCGGGACAACGTGGCTGGTGGGTGCGAAGTGCCCAGGAAGACCCTGTCATGGCCCTTGTGTGAGCTGCCATGAGAGAACGCTGTGCTTGCAACACTGCGAGGCCCGCCCTCGTGCCTGAAGTCACCCTGCTCGAGGAGAAAGTCAGCATCTTAGCATGCTGTGTGGCTCCCGGCACACCCAGCATGAAGCCATGCCTGGAAGTAAGGCCCTGGTTTGCCATGCAGAAGCGGAGGCGTGCTGCAGTTTCCAGGAGGCGGTGGCCTCTGCTCTGCATACCTTGAACGGCAGCACAGCTTTCTGGACACCTGGGAGGCTAGCCGGGGCGCCCTGTTCCCGGCAGGAACACTGAGTAACCCCAGGCGCACCTGGGTCTGCTACGCACCATCCAGGCCCGTAGCCCCTTAGAGCCCCTCTGTGCACGCCGAGCGTAGGGAAACGCACTGCCCTCTCTTTTGGAGCAGCTTGGTTTCCTCAGCACTCGCACACGTTCACGAACACCGTTCTGCCACATCCCACATGGCGCGGAGGTCTTACGTGTTGCCCTAATCGGAGCTGCGCTCAGAGTAACCCTCGTCTCCGCATTCCATCCGGGACACCCTGACCGAAGGCACCGTGCCTCCTAGAGGACGGCGGCTTGGGTTCTTACTGCAATTCAAGTCCTGTTCCTTCTTTGGCACTGCAGGCAGCCCCAGGCCCAGAGGAGCAGCTACGGCGTTCCTTGGTTGAGACAGTTCGCTGGATGCGGGACTCCCTCCTTCGATCAGTTGACTCGGGGAAGGAAACGCAGGGTGACCGGTGTCTCCTGGGACTCGTCAGAAACCACAGGGATGTACGCTGAGTGTGCCCATGAACCCGGGGGCCTGCTGGAACTAGCCCTGCTTTCCCATTTGGAGGGCGGCCTTCATGCCTGCCTTGACGCTCCCTGACATTCCCGGCTCCCGACGGGCCAGTGAGCCCTGGAAGAGTGCTTCGGGGAAAATTATGAGTTTGCGCTCTCTAAACCAGGGGCTTCCGCGGCCGCGGTGGCCGTCCGCACGGCAGGCTCTAGAGCCAAAGGGAACCTCAACGTGAGAACTGGCCTCCAGGCTAGGCCCTGAGTAGCCGCGCAGAAAGGGAGGCATGCGGCTCTTTCCGGGAGTTCTTAGTCGCTTTGCTCTCAAGGCAGTACACGCCCGGGGACTCCTAGGCCCCACGGGCGTGCAGCATTTTCCCTCCAAGGTCCCTGAGTGCCTCCAGACACCTGTGGGCCGGCTGAGCAACGTCGAGGTCCATTGGTTGATTCCCTCGGAGGACCCCCGTGCGTGCCGAGTGCTGGGCAACCACACACTGCGCGTTCCTTGAGGAGCGCTACGTCTCCAGAGCCCTCGAACGCCCTTCAGGACAACGTGGCTGGTGGGTGCGAAGTGCCCAGGAAGACCCTGTCATGGCCCTTGTGTGAGCTGCCATGAGAGAACGCTGTGCTTGCAACACTGCGAGGCCCGCCCTCGTGCCTGAAGTCACCCTGCTCGAGGAGAAAGTCAGCATCTTAGCGTGCTGTGTGGCTCCCGGCACACCCAGCATGAAGCCATGCCTGGAAGTAAGGCCCTGGTTTGCCGTGCAGAAGCGGAGGCGTGCTGCAGTTTCCAGGAGGCGGTGGCCTCTGCTCTGCATACCTTGAACGGCAGCACAGCTTTCTGGACACCTGGGAGGCTAGCCGGGGCGCCCTGTTCCCGGCAGGAACACTGAGTAACCCCAGGCGCACCTGGGTCTGCTACGCACCATCCAGGCCCGTAGCCCCTTAGAGC